>NC_052623.1:56476630-56779660 GCF_016161935.1 Mauremys reevesii | reverse complement strand
GTGGGAATGTGTGTGTGTGGGGGGGGGGGGGGGGTAGGATCACCCGTTTGGTGTGGTGGGGAATGTGGGGGTGCAAGACTAAAGATGCAGGGGTGCATGGGGTGTGGGGGCTGGGTATGTGGGGGTGTGTGCAAGAGTCAGGGCAGAGGGCTGGGTATGTGGGGGTGCCAGAGTAAGGGCTGGGGGTGGGGGGTGAAGGAGACAAGCAGAGGGCTGGGTGTGTATGAGGGGGGTACAGGGTTCAGGGCAGGGGCTTGGGGTGTGTGTGGGGCAGGGGCCTTGGAGGGGTGTGCGGCACTACAGGGCTTATGGCAGAGGGCTGTGTGTGGGGGAGGGGGTCAGGGCTCAGGGCAGAGGGCTGGGTGTGTGTGAGGGGGAGTCAGGGCAGAGGGCTGGAGGGGGATATGCCCCTCTTCCACCCCCCAAGGCCCTGCCCCCGCTTTTTCTCTGCCTCCGCGGGGAGCAGCTAGCACGCTGACTCTGCTCCTTCCCAACCCCCTCCCTTGCAAGGGCCATCAGCTGATCGGCCAGCAGGAAGGGATGGAGATGTGGAGGAGGGGCAGGAACCCAGCACACTGCGGGAAGAGGCAGGGGAGCCGGCAGGACCAACCTTCTGCCCCTGTAGGGGGAGGGGGCAGGGGAGCAGAGAGCGGAGAAGAGCAGGACGGGCTGGGCAGGATTTTTAATGGCACGCTGCTGCCTGCCAGGACTCCGGCAGGCAGCAGCGTGCCATTAAAAATCGGCACGCGTGCCGTAGGTTGCCAACCCCTGCAGTAGATTAAAGGAAACTTTCTGAAGTGTATGCAGGTGTTGAGTGTCTTCAGCTACCACTGAAGCCAATGAGAGGGAGGTCACAATGCTCTGTAGGATCAAATTCTATACAATTTTCAAAACTTCATCACTTTGTGAAATTTAAAACCAATTTATTTCAAACAAAGTACTGAAGACTTCCCTTGCTAACTTTCAGACTTCAACCATTTTTGCTGTGATCCAGTTTTAAAAGGAATGGTGTTATTTAGAATTTAAGATATAAATAAAACTTAAATTTAAATCTAGATTATATGCCCTGGAGCCATAACAGTATTTAGTTTGAGGATAAAAGCACACTTTTCTAATGTTAAGAAAATCTAAACCACAACTTCATTTAAGTATTTTATTTTGTTCAAAGAACTTGGAAGCTCTGTTGGAGAAACCAGCAGGACTTATTAGTAAGTGCCAGCGGTGTGTCTGGTGTTGCACAAGACACAGATGTCAACAGTCCCTGTCCCAAATTCATTACAAATAAGAAGGTGAAAATAAGACTTTAGACACACTGGAGACCCAGAAATAGGATTAATAAGACATGCAAACTTATTACCTATATATTTAATTGTTTTTTTTTTTTCTCCTCTTTCCCTGTTCAGTTATGGTCATACTTCTGAAAGCCCTAAGACATAATTCCATAGTTACTGAAGTTTGTGGTTACTGAAGATTATGGTGGCCCATCTCTTCTTTACTAGTTAGTCTGTTCATAGAGATAGTGATATGTGGGATATTCATGTGTGTGTGTTCTACTCTGTTTATGAGTATGTGGCATTTTTAATGGTAGATAAGTTTTTACACTTAATTATAGTTTAATATCAGTTTTACATGTGATAAGATTTGCTTCTTGTATGGAATTACTTAATATTATAGTTGTTTCTGCTAATGCTTGCTACACTCTATGATTTTTAGTGAATAGTTATCAATAAATACAGTGGACATAGCTACAAGGTTTAGACCTGGCAGGCACCATGGTCTAGAAAATGTTCATTGAGGCAAGTTTATGGTAGCTTGGGCCAGTGCCTTATCGCAGAGCCACTCAAACCTTTTCCAGTTGAAAATTTCACTGGCAACTTGCCAGGAAACTTAGGCCATGCCTTGTCTCCATAAAATAGAACAGTTTAATGCCATATGAAGACTATAAGTCCTGACAGGTAAAGTTCCTTTTTGATCTGGGCAGTGGATAAAAGAGCACTCCTCAGTAGACCACTCCACCATGTTTGTAATAGGAATGGCTGTGGATTAGTGGGCTGTATCAGTGAGCTACATTTGATCCTCCCTTGTTCAGCCAATTAGAATAGTTTGTTTAACTCTTAAACAGAATCCTGTTATGCAAACAATGAATGTAGACTTTGCTACTGAACCATTGTCACAAATACCATTTGTTTTTGTTTTTTATCACAGATTACTATTGTTGCCCATATAACTGCCACCAAAATGCCAAATTTTCATCGCCATGAAGACGAGAAGTTCTTTGTAAATGCTGAAGGGAAGAAGGAATCTATACCAAGCATACATGACCCTCCTACAAAGGAGCTCTCGGTTGTAGTGCCTTCATACAACGAGGAAGACAGGTGTAAGAATACTTCCTTCTTTTCTTTTTAAAGAGTTAAACTTAGCTCTGCATTATTGGTGAATGTCAGCAATATAAAATTGCAGGCCAGATTCTGTAGCCGTTTTGCATACCCAGTTCCCAGGTCACAATCAAATAAATGGGAGTTCTTTGCACATAGAGCTACTGTAGAATCTAGCTCTGTGCTTTTTTTTTTTTTAGCAACAGAAATTAAGCTACTTTCTGTAAGAACCCAGTGTCACTAAAATCTTGTGACATAAGGGTAGATGTTTCTGTCAGGAGTACTAGTAACAATTCTGCTCCCCTGTGGAAGCACAGAATTCATATGGCCCGCATATTTCTGTGTCCCCCACGCAGAAAAATGCAAAAGACATCTGCAGGGGGACATGTTCCTCTTCCCTGGCAGTGCCTCTGTTCCAGTGTGCTTGGAGCAGCCTCAGAGACACAAATCACTGCGGGGGAAGGGGGCTGGGCGTGTGTGCCTGCGGCGGAGACATTGATCACTGTCAGGGAGCGGGGCGTGCCTACCTGCCAACAAGCAAGAGAGACTCTGTCCCTCCTGCTTGCTACTGCAACTCGCTGGGCATGGAGGGGTAGGGCTTTTATTTATGCAGAAGGAAGGCTCTGTCTCAGAGGCAGAAATGTAGCAGCTTGCCTAGTAGTAATATTGTTAATGTTCCTATTGTTAGTTAACTGTTCCCTTTCTCAGTCAATTCCCCCAGGAGCATAAAACCTGTAGTAGTTTTAAGGCCCCTACATTGCCAGAGTGATGTAAAACCTTAAGAGGCCCCATCTGCACTGGCAAGTTTGTGCGCAGTAAAGCAGTTTTGAGCGCTGTAACTCCGAACGTGTACACACTGCCAAGCCACTTAGTGTGCAGAAACTGCGCAGATGCAGCACTCTTTTTTTTAAAACACCTCAACAAGACCTTTCTGCGCCATGGCTACAGTGCTGCGGTGCCAGTGTAGACACGTGGTGATTACAGTGCTGCAGTTGGCCTCTGGGAGATGTCCCACAATGCCTGTTCTCACCTCTCTGCCCATCGGTTTGAACTCTACTGCCCTGCCTTCAGATGACCAACTGTCAGCCCCACCTAGAATGACCAGATAACAAGTATGAAAAATCGGGACAAGGGGTGGGGGGTAATAGGAGCCTATATAAGAAAAAGATCCCAAAATCGGGACTGTCCCTATAAAATCAGGACATCTGGTCACCCTAGCCTCACCCCATACATTCCTTTGCAAATATGAAAGTCCCCTTCCTGTTTGCTCGGTGATGCATGCAGTGGTTTCAGCACATCTTTCCAGGTGGCCATGCCTGCTCTACATACCAGGTGATCCCCTGCTTGGAGCAATGCCAAGCTGCTGGACCTCATTGGCATTTGGGGAGAGGAGGCAGTGCAGTCACAGCTGCGCTCCAGCCGTCGGAATTATGATACCTGTGGACAGATTTCTAGATGCATGATAGAAAAGGGCCATGACCGGGACACATTGCAATGCAGGGTCAAAGTGAAGGAGCTGCGGAACGCCTACCATAAGGCACAGGAGGCAAACCGCCGCTCCAGTGCTGCGCCCACGAGCTGCCGGTTCTACAAAGAGCTGGATGCGATACTCGGTGGTGACCCCACCTCCATTGCAATGTCCCCTGTGGATACTTCATTGGCGTTGTTGCCAGTCGAGAGTGGACTGAGCCAGGAGGAGGCAATCTTGGATGAAGAGGCGGAGAGGGAACCAAAGGCAGAGGATGACTCGGAGGCCAGAGATGCATGCAGTCAGGAGCTCTTTTCTACCCCGGAGGAGCCTATCCAGTCACAGCAGTCAGATCTTGGCAAAGCGCAAACAGGAGAGGAGGCCCCTGGTAAGTGGATCTGATTTTGGGAATTGCTGAAGCGAGTTGCTGGGGGCAGGAGGGTTGCAGAAAGCAGGCTTGTCTCCAACCTCCTGCCTAGTTTGAGTAGCGGAACGGGCTGTTGATACACTCCCTCACTTCATGTGAATCTCCCTCAGAGATCTCCAAGAAACTCTTGTGGAGATGCTGGGAAATCCACTCCTGCAGGTTCCTCGGCAGAGCTGCTTTGTTTCTTGCCCCATTAACGGTAACTTTCCTGCGCCATTGTGCCGTCACGGCGGGGGGGCGGGACCATAGCTGCACACAGGCTAGCCGCATAGGGGCCAGGGCAGAAGCCGCATGCTTGGAGAAGACTCTCCCTGGATTCCCTGCTCACCCTCAGCAGTGAGATATCTTCCATAATGATCACATCCTGTGGAAAGTGTGGGGACAGGAATGATTATCAGGCCCCACCTACAGTGCTGGCTCGCCCCGAGACCCACGTGCCCATGTACAGCAGGGTCCAGGAACAATGATTTACCCTGCCCCTACTCACTATTTTGGGGGCCTTGTGGCTTATGGTGTGCTTGTCTGGGGTCAGCCAGTTAGTGTCAGGTGTGAGAGTACTGGCTGTGTTTTAAAGCACTGAAACAGTGTTGTCTGTGTTGCGAACAAAACTGCTTCTGTAAAATGTTGCATTTAAACTTCACAGAGATGACCTTGGGAGGCCAGCCTCCCTTATCGGCGGCAGAACGGTTGCAAAGAATTAGACAACATCCAAGAAGAACTAAGAATGACTTTATGCGTGAGGTTATGATGCAGTCTGCTGCCGAGAAAAAGGAATTGAAGGACTGGTGAGACAGCGAGAAGAGGGAACGAAAGGAGAGCGTGGCACACCAGAAAGAAGCCATGGAGCGTATCTTAACAGTTATGGAGCGCCAAGCGGACATGCTCCAGGAGATACTAGCTCTTCAAACCAAGCAGCTCCGCGCCCACCCTCCCCTGCAGGCACTGTCGCAAAACTCTTTTCCACGTGCTCCCACGCCTCCCCACACACCACCAACACACTTTTCAACCTCCTGGATCTGCTCTCTACCTGCAGCATTCCATTCCTCCGTCCTCACAGTCCAGCAGTGTGGACTCCCAGTACCCACTGTACTCAGCACTCATCCATCTGCAGTTTGGCCCTGCTGAAGTACAGCACCCGGTGCATCATACTCCAAAGGAGAAGGTTGGGTCTGATCCCTGGACATTCCCAAATCTTTAGCCATCCTGGGACCCCTCCTCTTCTTGAGACCTTCCATTCTCCTAGCCCCCTCCCTGCTGATGAATTTTTCGTTTGATTCTCTCCTCTCCCTGATCTTCATGGCCCTGCGCTGTGCCCCTCTAATAGCCCTGGTCTCCAGCTGTTCAAACTCAGCCTCCAGGTGCTGAGCCTCTGCGGTCCAGCCCTGAGTGAAGCTTTCACCCTTCCCTTCACAATTATTATGGAGCATGCGGCTGTTAGCATAGGAATATTTGTCATCGGCCATGTCCAGCTTCCCATACAGGCATCGCCAGCAGGCTTTTAAACAGCCGAATGCATGCTCCACAGTCATTCTGCACTTGCTCAGCCTGTTGTTGAACCGCTCCTTGCTGCTGTCAAGTTGCTCTGTGTATGGCTTCATGAGCCACGGCATTAAGGGGTAGGCAGTGTCTCCCAGGATCACCATGGACATTTTGACTTCCCCCTCTGGTGATCTTCTGGTCTGGGAAGAAAGTCCCTGCTTGCAGCTTCTTGAACAGGCCAGTGTTCTTAAAGATGCGTGCGTCATGCACCTTTCCAGACCAGCCTGCGTTAATGTCTGTGAAACGCTCACAGTGATCCACAAGTGCCTGGAGAACCATTGAGAAACACTCCTTGCGATTAATGTACTAGTGGCTAGGTGGTCTGGTGCCAGAATTGGAATGTGCATGCCGTCTATCGCCCCTCCGCAATTAGGGAAGCCCGTTTGTGCAAAGTCATCCACAATCTCCCATTGCCCAGAGTCACGGTCTTTCGGAGCAAGATGCAATTAATGGCCCTGCACACTTGCATCAACATGATTCCAACTCTCCAAACTGGTTAGTGACCAATCGGTAGCAGTCTGGAGGAGCCAGCTTCCACAGTGCAATCGCTATGCTCTTCTGCAATGGCATGGCAGCTTTCATTCTCGTGTCCTTGTGCCGCAGGGCTGGTGCGAGCTCATCACACAGTCCCACGAATGTGGCTTTCCTCATGTGACAGTTCTGCAGACATTGCTCATCACTGCTCGTGATCCCACCACTCAGTGCTTGTTTCCTGAGCCCAAAAGTGGCATTCCACAGTGGTCAGCACCTCCGTGAATACCACAAGTATTCTCGTGTCATAGCTACTATGTGTGGTGAGATCAATGTCACACTCCTCTGCCTTTGTAGTTTAAGGACTGTCTCCACTATCACCTGTGACATGTTGGTCAGTGCGAACAGCATTCTTGTCAACAGCTTGGGATCCATTCCTGAAGCCAGAAAGAGGCGAGGCAGGGTAGAGCGCGCAGTACACAAACCATTGAAAGATGGCGCCAAATGCAGACGGAAGCACAAGGATTGCTGGGATGTGAAGCAATGCATCACGTGGCATTGGGACAGGACCCAGGATGCCCTGTGACCCCTTCCGCCTTCCCACAAGTCTTAGCAGCAAAAGAGAAAGAGGTGTTCTGTGGGATAGCTGCCCAGAGGGAACTGCTCCGAATAGCTCCACAAGTGTGAATATGCTATTGCGCAGGCAGCTGTCAGTGTGAACACACAACAGCGTGTGTGTTCTGTGCTATCTGAGTAGCGCTGTAACTGCCAGCGCTGTAACTTTGCCAGTGTAGACATGCCCTAAATGACAGTAAGAGAATCAGCTTGGAAGATCTTATGTGCTTTCTCACTCTTTTCCTGTGCCGAAGTGGCACAGTGGGGTTAGATTATAGCTCAGGATTTATTTTACTTACCTATTTAAAAAAAAAAAAAAACTTTGAGGGCAAATAAAACATGTACCAAGCAGTCAATAAAATGTCAGGACAATCAGAAGCAAGCACTTCCCAAAGTACCCAGCCAGGTCCAGGCCAATGATTAGCAAAACTATGATTTTCATGTGTGAAAGTCTGAGCAGTTTAAAATGACATTCTACTTTTTTTTTTTTTCTCTCCCCTATTTGGTGTTCTGTAATGTAATTTAAATGAAAATCCAGGATTATAACTGGAATGCAGGGTATTAGTTACCAAGTGTTTGTAACTTTACTTTCATGTGTTTAGGAAATTCTGAATAGTTATTGTGAAATTTCTGTATTATAGTTTAAACAAATTACCAAAACAATTGAAACTGGTGTGATTATATTGCATTATTTTGACAAAATATGCGGAATTTTGCAGAATTTTTTTTTTTTGGCACAGAATCCCTCCAGAAGTAAACTAGGTTGCTTAAAGATTATAAAGGCCACTTTTAGCTGGTCTTTAGTGGCTCTTAAAGTCAGCATGGAGGTTAGGAGTAAAAATGTATCTTTATGGTTTAATTGTTTTAGAATTTTGCATGGTGGAGCCCGTACCAGTGGCTTTAATCAGGCGGAAGGAAGGAAAGAAGAATGGTCTTGTTGTTTAGGAGATACGGATTATTTTCCTGGCTTTGCCATGCACTTCCTGTGTGATCTTGGGCAAGTCAATTAACCTTCAAATGGAAAGATCCTTTTGATGTGAAGGAGCTGGATGCTGTCTACTTATTGTTGGCACTTCAGACCATGTTGTTTTCTTTTCTGTCTCTCTCTCTGCAGAGAGAGCCACCAGGATGCCGTGTATGTATGTCCTCGTCTATGTACAGATCAGCCACAAGAGCAATCATAGAATTCAAGATCAGAAGAGACCATTATGATCAAAATGCAATAAGTGCTGTCTCAGGGTATGTCTAAACTGCAGTGAAAAAACAGGGGCTAGTCCACGCCAGGCGACTTGGGCTCGTAGAACTGGTTCTGCGGGGCTGTTTCGTTGCAGTGTAGACTTCCCAGCTCGTCTGGAGCCTGAGCTCTGAGACCCTCCCACCATACAAGGTCCTAGAACCTAGGCTTCTGCCCGAGCCCAGAAGTCTGTGCTTTAGTGAAACAGCCTCGCAGCCAGAGACCTGTGAGCCTGAGTTGGCTGGCATGAGCTGCTGTGTAGACATACCCTCAGTCGCATATCCTGGCCTGAAACCTTAATAAGAGTGATCCAGGGTACTAGCAGCTGACAGATAGTGTTACTGACATATTTTGCTGTCTTCCGTTAGCTTGCTTAGAAAAAAGGTTGGAGAGCATGTGATGGTTTGCAAGGTCACTAGTGTAGAGTGGTGTTTTCATTAGTATTGGTTGGATTATTGCTTTTTTTCAGAATAGGTAGTAGATTTCCCTCCTCAAAGGAAATTTTACTACCCCCTGATATTGGGGGAGGGAGGAGAGTGCCCCAGATGTTCTGTACTCTTTCTCTGTCTAGGAAGGGCAGGGATTGGAGTCACAGATGATCACCCTGTTTGCAGAAATCAACACTTTTTTGCTGAGGCAATTTGCTCTACCTGACTAACCAGTTGCTGTTAGGTGGCTCATGCTGGTAATATTTAGTGCTCAGCCTAGTGCCTCGGCTAATATACTTTTCCTAATCATATTTCTTTGCATAGTTATTTTGTGCCTGTAATTTAATGTAACCATTTTATTAAAAATTATGCCCAATGTTAAGTACAAACCAGAATTTAAACCCCATAATACTTGTGGTTTTCACTTGTAGAAGTCAAGTCTTTATATTAACAGTAGCACCCAGAGGCTCCTGTCAGGCCCCATAGTGGTAGGCTATGTAAAAACTCGTGAAGAAATGGTCTTTCCTCCCAAAAGACTTTACAATACAAGGCTCCAGTTCTTTGAAGACTTAACATGAGTTTAACATTACACACTGTGAGTAGCTCCAAAGTGCACAAGTCTTTGCAGCATCAGAGCCTGTAAAAATAATTTATTATCTGGGAAGAGGGAAACGGGTATATAGAATTACATAGTGCTAGAGACTGCATAATGATTTTGGTGGCAGAGCTTGGGAGTAAAATACAGATAACCTAACTTTTAGTCCAGATGGGATTAAATTTATAACTGTAATTTTGTTTTTTTGTTTCCATATTTTCAAGTCAATGATATTTTTTTATCTTAAGACCTGACTTCTTTGGGATGTGAAAATATTTTAAATATGCTTTTACTGATGCTTTGGTTAAACCAGCTTTTGTGGTATTTTTTTCCTTCCAGTGCCTCTTATGATGGATGAAGCTTTAGACTATCTTGAAAAAAGACAGGTGTGAAACTTTCATTTTCTCATTGAAAATATAGTATCCTTGTAAGCATATGAAAACAAACTGCCTGTTTGGATTTCTGTGATCTGCCTAGAAGCATTATAGAATTATCCAAATAAAAGATAAGCACTCTATCCTGGCAACATCTTTTCATGAGTTCTTTTCAGACTGTGTGATGGAAGGCAATTTTTACTGAAATATAAAAATTAACTGTTACATCTGGAAGAGACTTGTACCCACATGATACCTATCCGGGATAAACATATAGGGGAGTAAAAGTTAGCTGACGATATTATTTAGACTATCTATTCCCACAAGGTTTTTAAAATCCTGTTTTTCTAACACTGTTACAGTTGGTCACCTGCTTATGAGGCAGCAAGTTTCAGAAAATATGGCATAGTTTGAACTCTTTCTGATCTTTAACGTAAAGGCTACTCAGAGCCTCCAAGTTCACTTCATAGCAATATTGATTTTCAACATTTTATAGTAGCTTAAAAATAAATAAGACTATCCATGATAGAGCAGTTAGCATGTAATATGACAGCATTAGAATAGCATATTGGTAACAGACTGTTATTGCTTTAAGGATGTTTATCATCATAGCAAATTTACAAAATGATATTGGTGCATCTGTTCAAATGTATATTATGACATGAATGAGGAAGAAGGCTCCAGGGGCAAAAAAACATTCTGGTGGCTGAAATTTTGCCCATTTGAATGAGGGCGTGAAGGGAGGTGTGTATGTGTGAAAGACAGAGATTGGACCAAATGCACAATTTCCATTTTTATTTTTAAGAAACGAGATCCTGCGTTCACTTATGAAGTAATAGTTGTTGATGATGGCAGTAAAGATCAGACCGCAAAGGTAAGAAGAGAATATTAAAGTTTCTCACCTGGCAGTCTAAGGGAGCAGATGTGTATCACACTGCTTTAGCTTTTCTAAAATGTATCAAACCTTTACCTTTTGTTCTACACATCTGCTGCTCATTGTTTTTTAATTACCGGTATTTATTTCTCAGATTCCTTCTGCCATTGTTGTCCATGCCATTCATAGGATGACATTCCTATAGCACAGTTATCTTTTTAAGAGATATTGTAACTTGTTCAATTTCCCTCCACAATTCCCTCTGTTCATCCAGTGTGTCTCCTTTCCACAGTCTCACCTCAAGAGCATTGTCCTGTGTGATTTCTGTGATCTGAAACAGCATCACTGTGTCTGCTTCTTCAAATCTCCCCTTCTCTTTCCAGATCTTATCTGAGACCATAATTCTTTCCCATCTAAGCCTCTTAATCTCCCCCAATTCTAAATGTCATTTTATTATTCTGTAAAGTATTTTGGCACAGTTTGTGTAGAACTTGTTATACAGCATAAAGTTTTGTATTAGTTTAGAAACATTAATACTGAAGTATTAAGGATAAGATTTTCAACAATATTCTGCTTTCCTCTGCTTCTGTTGAAGTTAATGGGAGTCTTACCATTGACTTCAGTGGGAGCAGAGTCAGTCCAGCTCTGAGCAGCTTCTGAAAATACCACTCTAGATTTATGTCTAGGTTAGCCACTAGCATGCCTACTTCTGTTTCAGTTTTTCCTTTCAAGCTTTCCTGATAAGGTTATGTGTCCTTTTATGCATATGTGTTCAGTAGCTTACTAACCTGTTTACTACCCCCAGTGTCAATGATGGATGAATCATATTATCTCTTATGTAGTAGTGTATAAAGATTGAAAAGCCCTCAAAGTAGTAGCCATTGTCTGTCTTGTACAGTGATGAACATGTCTAGCCTTCTAAGACAGAGGTGATCTGCACTTTCATGCCGGACTACTCGAACACTGACATTGCTTTGAGCTGATGCTCAACTTTATTAAATATTTATGACACTGTAGTCTCTTAGGGCCCCATTATGCCAGAAGAAAAATATGATGACAAGCACTATGTAAAAGCAATTCATGTCTCAAAGCACTTACCGTTTTAATTCTAAAAGCAGACATAGCAATGAAACAAATGGGAGACAGGTAACAGTAGTGAAAGCATGTTTTTCATAGACTAGCTTTGTGCACTGGTATAAATACGTGTTGTATGGTTTTCTAGCTTTATCTTTGGCAGGTGGGGTGAAGGGGATTTAGGACAGCCATAGCTATCCTCTATGACCACTACCTGATTTTATTCTTCTTGTTTCTTCAGTTTTCTGGCTGTTAACCTTCTTACTCTTTTTAGTTTCCTAAACAGACTTCAACTCTGCACTGGACAATATATTTCCATTTTATGCAGATTGAAGTGGTAACAATGCTATTGAAGAAAAAGGAATGGAAGAATAAATCTCTATCTTCCACTTGAGGTTCTAGTTTTGTTTTATTTTGACTTTCATATGTCTTACAGGTTGCAATGAAGTACTGCAAGAAATATGGAAGTGACAAAGTACGAGTCCTAACATTGGTAAAAAATCGGGGAAAAGGTGGAGCTGTCAGAATGGTAATGAATACTTTCAATCCTTCTCTGTTTTGAACTAATTCTAGTCTTGCCAAAATAAGCAGATCTCGTGTGGATTTAATTTAATTTAAAGATTTTTAGATTAATAAAACCATTTTGAAAAATATTAAATACATCTCTACCTCGATATAACACTGTCCTCGGGAGCCAAAAAAATCTTACTGTGTTATAGGTGAAACTGCGTTATATCAAACTTGCTTTGATCCACTGGAGTGTGCAGCCCCGCCCTCCCCGGATCACTGCTTTACCACGTTATATCCGAATTCGTGTTGTATCGGGTTGCATTATATCGAGGTAGAGGTATACTTCCATAAATCTTCAGTGCAAAAATGTACAAAATATAAACTCATTGCAAGGATTTGATAACACTTTGAGTAATAACACTGAAGAATTTTTTTCAGATGAGAATTTAAATTAAAGCCAAACTACATTGATTAGTTAATTTAGAACTAGCTCTTCAGTGCAAAAAAAACAAAAACAAAAAACCCCTTATAAGATTAAAATCAAGCTCCAGTAATAAGATAAGTAAATATAGATATTCCTCTCCAGATTATAGTTTTGATATTTAGAAATTGAATAAGGAATTAAGGCCAAGGTCCAGCAAAGTTTTGCTTAAATGTGTGTAGTCCCTCTGAAGTCAGCTGGGCTTGATTTTGATGGGGCATAATGTGTGTATTTCATATATTAACTTACAAATAGATATTTCTCTTCACAAGAGAAAATATATTAGTGTGTGTAATTATGTAATTGTTCAGAGTGAGTGAATGATACTTCATTGCACTGTATTGTTTTGACTTAAAAGGACTGCATCAGTCTTGGGTTGTGAGCCGTGAATTCAGATAATAGGTGACTATAAAGAGTAAAAATAAAACTTTTCTCTCATGTTGTCAATACACTTCATTTATTATTTCTAGAATCTTTCTTCATGCATTTATTTTTTTCAAAGATCATCATACAAAAGCTACATCTATAACTTATCTGTCTAGCCTAAGGTTTTTATATGGTGAACGTAAGAATGGCGATACTGGGTCAGACCAGTGGTCCATCTAGCCCAGTATACTGTCTTCCAACAGTGGCCAATGCCAGGTGCTTCAGAGGGAGTGAACAGAACAGGCAATCATCAAGAGATCCATCTCCTGTCATCTACTCCCAGCTTCTGGCAGTTAGAGGCTAGGGACACTTAGAGCATGGGGTTGCATCCCTGACCATCCTGGCTAATAGCCATTGATGGACTTATCCTCCATGGACTTATCTAGTTGGGTTTTTATTGTTATTATTATTATATCCCTGTTATAGTTTTAGCCTTCACAACGTCCTCTGGGAATGAGTTCCACAGGTTGACTGTGTGTTGTGTGCAGAAGTACTTCCTTTTGTTTGTTTTATACCTGATGCCTATTAATTTCATTGGGTGACCCCTAGTTCTTGTGTTATGTGAAGGAGTAAATAACACTTCCTTATTCACTTTCTCCACACCAGTGGTTTTCAACCAGGGGTATGCAGAGGTCTTCCGGGGATATGTCAACTTATCTAGATCTGTTTCTCAACTGGGAGGGGCAAAAGGGGAGTCACAAGTAGAGGGCAGCCATTATGGAGTGGCAAGCAGGGCAATTGCCCAGGGTCCCACGCCACAGGGGGCCCCACAAAGCTAAGTTTCATGCTTCAGCCCTGGGTAAGTGGTGGACGGGGCTCCTGAAAGGGTTATGGTAGTCTGGAAAGGTTGAGAACCATTGCTCCACACCAGTCAAGATTTTATAGACCTCTGTCATATCCCCTCTTACTCATCTGTTTTCCAAGCTGAAAAGTCCTGGTCTTTTTCATCTCTCCTCATACGGAAGCTGTTTCCATACCCCTAATCATTTTTGTTGCCTTTCTCTGTACCTTTTCCAATTCTAATATCTTATTTAAGGAGGGGTGACCAGATCTGCATGCAATATTCAAGATGTGGGCATACCATGGATTTATATAAAGGCATTATGATATAGAATCCATGGTGCCTATGATTATAGTATTTAGGTAGTACATGGAACAAAAAAGCAGAGAAGTTCTTTGGTTTTGTTTTGTTTTCTCAATTCTTCCAGGTGAACGAGCATGACTTTGTGTGGGATATTTTAATATTGAACTGCAGGGAATGTTCTCATTCACTAGTGCCTCTGCCCACTTGCTTGAGAGAAAGAGAGAGAGTTTATTCTTTGTGTAGTGCATATGTGAGGTGTTTGTACTGCTGTATGTAGCAGGCAGGAAGAGTGTGAATGGTGCATGACCACCAGAGAATATACCCCCATCAGCATTATACTTTCCATCAGCATTGTGGAAAAAAGATGATTATGGTTTACACTTTGCATAGATGATAGAACTGCGGCAGTGCTTTTAATTGGCTTTAGTACATAGCTGTTGGTTTGAGAGTCTTAGAAATTAATTAGAAGGTCAGTAAATCCAGGAAATCTCTGCTTTTATATTTTTAAAAAAACATTTAGACCCTCTGTTTAATTTTACTTGAAATGGAAGATTTCATGTTTCTTTCTGAGTTAGAGCATACATCATCTTGGGTAGGACAGTGAGGGTATATTCTGGATGTATCGTCAAGAGCCTGCAACACACTCTGTACAGAGTTAAGCATGTATGGTGGCAACAAGCACAAATGCCCTTGTGCATCTGCACATGTCATATAGCACCTAGAATATGATGGAGCCAAGCTCCAGGTCTGCTGCAGTTGTTGCCCCAAGCTAACTGCAGTTATGTTGTACTTTATCTTTCTCAGATACATTTTAGAGATTTGGCTCTTGAAGATGTATTAGGAGGTAGCATCCCACATCCTATCCCAATGCTGCATGCTTTGTCCAAGGAACATGGATCAAGTGACGAGGAAAAACTGTACAGTGATTAGGCAGCTGGTGTGCTTTGACAGCTGTTTATCATGCTGACCAGTACTGCCTCATTGTTTCCTTCTGCTCCCCCGTCTGTTTATTGTATCCACTTGTCTCTTGTCTTACATACTTAGATTGTAAGCTCTGTGAGTCAGGGACCGTCATTTTGTTATTTGTACAGTGTCTAACACAATGGGGCCCTGATCAGTGGTTCAGGCACCTAGGCACAGCTGTATTACAAATTAATAACCTTGAACACTTGTTTTTTTATCAACAAAATGTCAACATAGGAAATTGCAGGTTCACCTGTTTGTTTAGTTTAATTCCTTTCTAGATTTCTATTCAGGTTAACGTTTTAGGGATTTGCTTTCTTAATTTAGACTCCTGGGGCCTGGAAGCTAGTTTATCATGATGAAAATTTATTTGTATTAGTGCAGGTTTTAACTTGCTGTTTCATCTGCAGGGTGTCTTCAGCTGTCGAGGGGGAAAAATCCTTATGGCTGATGCAGATGGAGCCACAAAGTTTGCAGATATTGAAAAAGTAGAAGAGGGTCTTAGAAATCTCCAGCCATGGCCAGTAAGTATAAGCTTCTGTCACTTTAGCTGAAGCAGTTTGTATGTGGACTCATAGTTGCATTTCTCTTTATTAACAAGTTTCTTGCATACATACTGAGAATCTTTAAGATATGCTTAACTTTAACTTGACATCAGTGGAACTACTTATAGTGCATCAAGTTAAGCATGTGCTTTTTTTTTTTCTTTTTCTATTCAGGATCAGGAGCCTTAATTTGCACATTTTGACACTTGTGCTATCTCTTTCATCGAGTCTTTAAACTTTTGTGGGATCCATGTGTTTTATGTTGAGCCCTTTTTTCTTTCCAGTATCATAGCTCACTGTGCTGCCTACTTATTTAAAAATTTGCTTTCTCTACCCTTATTAATTTGATATGTTGCTTAACCTAATTTCCCCTCTCATTATTTTGAGAATGACTCTTTATTTTATTCTAATTGGTCTATTTCCTGTTAGCAGATGGCTAACTTTTAATTTGCAGATGTCAGTTCATTCAGACTGTGTCCTCTCTGAAGACCAAATAAGTCATGTCGGATCACAGTGTATTCCTGAATAGGGTAACAGTGGCACTTAGAGTTGCTTGACTTGAAGAAACTCATTTTCAGTTACCATGGTGCTTAAAGACAAGTTGATGTGGAACCTGTAACTAGCCCCAAAATGGAGGGAGCAATATGTAACTTCTATACTTAGCTTTTTTTCCTCCCCGATTTGTACCCCCTTGTTGTTACAAAGCAGTCACTGAATTATGTTTAAAATAACCATTTGGTCAAACAGATAAAGTTCCGACCCCACTAGATGGCGCTAATTGATTAACATACCTTTTAAATTTGTGTGCTATTGAAAAGGCAGCAAGCCTTAGTTCTTCAGAATTTTCCTAAAGACATTACAAGAATCATTTCAAAAGTAGTAATGTGAGTAATTTTAATACAGGCCATTGGAAGTGCCTCTTACAGTTTAACTGGGGCTTAGAGATATGACATTCCTACACAAATAAAATATTGCCATAACAGCAAAATCAAGTCTTCTGTTCTGTTACCCGTTCCCTATTGCAAATCTTAGGCCAAACATACCCATACATATTAAGTGTAACTAGATACTTTGTCTGCACTGTGAAATAAATTCTCTGTCTGAAAAGCTCAGAGACATTCTTATTCCTGAACAAGACCTGAATCTGAGCTTTTCATATACAAAATGTAATAAGCTTTAGAGAATCCATAAAATGTAGAAAGGCTTCATTATATCTACACATTCAAACAATAAGATTTGTGTAACGTGCCAAACGCAGACATTTCTATTGCTTTGACAAATTTAGTGGACAAGATTAAGCTATCATGATGCTTTAAGATTTCACATAAAAACCTGAATAGAAGAAGCCAGTGATTCAGAAAACACTAGTGGTGGTGTAGTTAGCTTCCAGTTCTCTTATGTGTGTGCTCCTTTGCAGGACCAGATGGCTATTGCCTGTGGCTCTCGAGCCCATTTGGAACAGGACTCAATAGCACAGGTAAGTTTCTCTTTCCTCGTCTGAACTAGACTCCTAGAACTGCTGTTTTTTCATTAACATTCCAGTTTGTAAATTAAATCAAGACACACAAAATGAATGATAGTTGGGAAGGCAGTTGCCATGAGCCTAGCAATAGTCCAACATGACTGAAAGCTCTCTGTTCCCAGAGTTCAAACACCACCAGCAGGAAGTGTGAGCTAGATTTCAGCTAACAGGGATTTAAATCAGTTGCTCCAGCAGAGGATGGGACTTTTGGTCCCAAACGCAACCGACAGCATGTGTGTACAAATTTGTCCAACATGAAACCAAAAAGGGCATATACTATAATCATTGAGTGGAGAGCTTTAGGCACAGTACATTCAAGCAGATGCTTTGGAAGCCCTGTGGTTCTACAATTGCTCTGCAGCTCATAGGCTGGAACAGTCTCTTCACACACATGCACAGGGTCTTCAAGTACTGGGATGACAGGGAGAAGCAACTGACAGCTTGACTTTAATTTCTTTCCTTTCAGTCCAACAATTTGTTACTCTTCAACTCTTAAGACCTGAGTGAGTGGTAAACGTTTTGTTATAAGTAGTAATAAAATGTTTGAAAGGGTATCACAATTCTCTTGCAATCAACATTATGAAAATTAATTTCATGTTAATGAGTGAAGGGGAAGACCTCACCCACCACTCAGACTTGCCCCAGCAAATGTACATTTGGAATTCAGAACTTCTAGCAAACATAGCCAATTTGGAAAACTTGCATTTCTTTGCCTGCCTTTAATTGAGAATCACTTGCAATGCAAGTGCCTTCCTAAAGCTCCTTGCTACAGCTATGCCCTGGAAGACTCTCGGATTAAAATTGGAGAGGCCAAGACTGCCTCACGGGTCTCATGCTTGCACGTTTCCAAAATTACTACAAATGACAAGAAGTGAATGTTGCTTCTTCTGGTGGAGTATGCATACAGGGGAAATGAGCATTGTGTTTAGTCTTGAATGAGTTCCAGGCAAGGAGCCTCTGAAAAGATCCTTGAGAGAAGTCTACAAGGTTTGTTTTGTGGAAATATCGGTAACCTGTATGAAAGCAGAATTTCAATATGAACAGGAAAACGGCAGTAGAATAGAGTATTGAATACACACTAGACAAAACAACTTAGTATGTGACTGTTATGCAACAAACTTGCATCAGCGCGCAATCTCGTCTTACATCAGTTTTACTGATGTTTTGGCAGACTGTAGTTGACATAGCACAGACATTGCACTTATATTGCAACAAACACATTGCTGGACTAATTTCTCTAACATCGTTAGATGAACTCATAATGCTGGATTTTCTCTAGAACAAGCTATGTTTACACTAGCGCGTGATACTTAAAATCATTCTAAAATGTATACAAAATACTGAAATAGCTGCAAAAGTCCAAGAGGAGATAAAATGGAGTTCAAATCCTGGTATATCGTCTACTTTTCCCCAGTGCTTAATTTGTAATGAAAGAGCTGCTGGGGCTCAAGCTATTTTTTTACATTCATAACTCGTGCAGCAAGCCCAAAGGTGCCAGGGCTATGAACTGCTAAGCCTAGAGGTACCGGGTCTCTGCCCTGGCACAAATTAAGCACTGCTTTTCCCTCTGGATTATCTAATAGTGTTAGGGATCTAGTCTCCTATCAACGCGTGGGCATAGTTTGCATCATAGTTGACAAGAAACCCTGAAGCTCTCTCAGTAATGGGACTAAATCCTGGACCCTGTGTTGACAACATGAATGGCTACAGAAAACCATTACCGTCTACATATGCTGTCTTTGCACCAGACCAACTAATCCTGGGGATGGTTGGGCCTGATGACTATAGAACAGTGGTCGCCAAACTGGGGTGAACCCCCCCAGGGGGTGTGCGGGGAAGGGCACAGTGGGGCTTGGGCCAGCCCCCACCGGGGGCAGGGATAGAATGCCACCCAGACCCACTCTGCCCCCAGCCGCACCCGGCTGTGGCCCCAACTGCTGGCTTCTGCCGCAGCTCCACTCCCAGCCTGGCCCCAGCATCAGCCCCTGGCCGCAGCTGTGGCCCCAGCATCGACCCCTTTACCCCTATCTGCACCCCACCCCCGGGAGCCACGGCCCTGCTCTCAGCCCCAGCTCTCAGGGGGGTTGGGGGCACAGACAGGGCAAGGGGGGGTGATGTGAAACATTTGGGGACCGCTGACATAGAGGGTGGAGGGGCTCTCTGATTCTGTGGTCATGTGATAACCTGCTGAGGTGAGGGATCATATACAAATGAACTCCCTTCAAGTGCATCCAGCTCCCTCTTTCCGTCACCAGGTTTCTGGTGGGAGATAGGGGAGAAGAACTGAGCTTGAATAAAAGAAATCCAGCAATGAGCAAATAAAAGGATACTGTTTTGGTGATGGTGGGGTGGGGAGTTGTTGTTCTTTTAAGGCCTGACATAAAGCTACCTTTAATTTACATATTAAAATCTTTTTACACCTTAGGTAAACTTGTTTTAAATTTTTTAAATCTTCGCTTCCAAAAACCAATTTTAAACGTGTTTGTATGTTCAAAACAAAAATCATACTGTGATGATTATGTCCTAGTATGTCTATGTAATTCTACTTCAGTGATCTATACCAAGTTCTGTATGTGTGTTTGTTTAAATTTGAGTAATGGAAACAAAACTTTAAAATACATAGTTGCAATGTATGTTGCACGTCTGTTAGTCTATAAGGTGCCACAGGACTCTTGGCTGCTTTTACAGATCCAGACTTACACGGCTACCCCTCTGATAGTTGCAATAAGGATCCCCTTCTGTACTGTAACATACACCATTATTGTAAAGTTACATGTGTAGCCTAAAACGATTCAAATTTAGAGCTGGCTGAAATATTTTTGCCTAAATAAAATTTCAGCAAAATATGGTGGTTCATAAAAGCTAAAACATTTTGTAGAGACATCAGTTTCCACAAAACTTTTGTTTTGGGGTGGCGGAGGAAGGAGACCCTACAGATGGGTGTTTAGGGTCTTGGCCTGGGATTTGGGACACCCAGATTCAAGTCCATGCTCTGCCTGATTTGGCACGATCTGGGATGAAAAACTGTTCTGAATCAGGCAAAGCATGGACTTAGAGCTGGGTCTGCCACATCCCAGGGGAGATCCTGAGTGTGACTGTCTGACACACCTCCCCCCCACCACAATTCTCCTTTTGTTCCAGTGCGGAACAAACACACGTTTCTAACCTCAAAATTGTCATGAAGTGGAATTCTCATCCTCTATTCAAATCCATTCAGATGTTCCTTTTGTCATATAAATGAAAACATCTAATTTCTTGGCTTTTGTTCACAGCGCTCTTACTTCCGAACTCTTCTCATGTATGGGTTCCACTTCCTAGTATGGTTCCTCTGTGTCAAGGAAATCAGGGACACTCAATGTGGGTTTAAACTGTTAACCAGAGAAGCGGCCTCACGGACTTTCTCAGCTCTTCATATAGAACGCTGGTAAGTTCTTTCGTTTAGCTTAAATTATTTTTTCTATTTTTAATTTTTATAGCAGTTGATTGAAGTTGTGAAAATGTAACTCCCACATGGAAACTGCAATAAACAATTCGTGCGGATATAAAAACAATTGCTCAGTCAGTTTTAATCAGTTCTAGTACTTGCTTTTTGTATTGCAGTTCACATTTCTTATTGTTTTAAACTATTACATGTTGCAAAGCAATTTTATATTAAGAACTACATTATAGAATATAGTTGGATATTTGGATGTATTTCTATTAACTCCATTACCCTTCTTGGGGTACGTTTACACTACCCGCCAAATCAGCGGGTAGTGATCGATATATCGGAGATCGATTTATTGTATGTAGTGTAGACATAATAAATCGATCCCTGATCGCTCTCCCGTCAACTGCTGAACTCCAGCTCGGCAAGAGGCGGAAGCAAAGTCAACGGGGGAGCCGCAGCATGCCGCGAGGACGCAAAGTAAGTAATTTTAATTTGATCTAAGATACGTCGACTTCAGCTACGCTATTCTTGTAGCTGAAGTTGCGCATCTTAGATCGACACCCTCCCCGTGTAGACCAGGCCTTAGAAATGTAGCACTGGAAGAGATTTCAAGAAATCAAGTACAGCCTGTATGCTGAGGCAGGACCAAGTAAATCTGGACCATCTCTGATAGGTGTTCCTCTAACCAGTTCTTAAAAACCTCCAATGATGGGGATTCCACAACCTCCCTTGGAAGCCTATTCCAAAGCTTAACTACCCATATAATTAGATTAGATTAGGTTAGATATTTGGAAAAAAAAAATTTGTAATTCTCTCTTGCTTCAGATTAAGTCCATTACTTCTTGTCCTTCCTTCAGGGGACATGGAGAACAACTGACCACAGTCCTCTTTATAACAGTCCTCAACATATTTGAGGACTGTTATCAGGTCCCGCCTGAGTCTTTTTCTCAAAATTAAACATGCCCAGTTTTTTCTCACAAGTCTGGTTTTCTAAACTTTTTATTGGTTTTGTTGTTCTCTGAACTCTCACCAATTTGTCCACATCTTTCCTAAAGTGTGGCACCCAGAGTTGGACACACTACTCCAGCTGAGGCTTCACCAGCACAGAGTAGAGTGGGACAGTTCTCTCCTGTGTCTTACGAATATTACTCCCATTAATACTCTCCAGAATATTAGCCTTTTTTCCAACTGCATCACATTGACTCATATTCAATCTGTGATCCACAATAACCCCCATATCCTTTTCAGCAGTAGTACACTCTACTACTGCTGAAGCAGTGTATTCCTCATTTTGTGGTTGTTTTTAATTTTTCCTTCTTAAGTCTAGTGCTTTGCACTCATCTTTATTGAATTTTATCCTGTGGATTTCAAACCAATTCTGCAATTTGTCACAGTCATTTTGACTTCTAGTCCTGTACTTGTAAGTGCTTACAACCCCTCCCAGCTTAGTGTCGTCTGCACATTTTATAAGCATGCTCTCAAGTCATTAATAAAAGTATTGAATAATATTTGACCCAGGACTGATCCCTCTGGGTCCCCAGGAGATACCCCTTTCCAGCCTAACAGCAAACCATTGATAACTACTCTGAGCACAGTCTTTCAACCAGTTGTGCGCCCACCTTTTAATAATTTCATTTAGACCACATTTCCCTGGTTACTTATGAGAATGTCATGGAGGATGACAAGCAGAGAACAGACCAAGAAGGATTTTACAGCTAACTGGCTGGCTGGGTGTCAAACCCCTTACTAAAATCAAGATCCACTGCTTCCCCCGCTCCACTACGCCAGAAACCCTGACAGAGAAGGAAATTAGGTTGTTTTGGCATGATTTGTTGTTGACAAATCCATGCTGGCAATACCTTGTAACTTTATTATCTTCTAGGTGCTTACAGATTGATCGTCTTGTGTCCAAAAAGCATGTAGAAAACACAGTTTTATTTAATTTAGCATCTCATGTAAATTATGCCCCAAAATCAGTTAAATAATGCAGTTACGCAGAATTTCTCTTCCTCGATACTTAAGAGGCATACAGTATGCAAGCGGGGAGAGATGTTAGCTAAGTTTTAATATTTAAATGGAGTATCTGCGATAAAGATACAAGAAGGCTCTTGGGCTACACTGATGAGACTCCCAATGAATGGTGATGTCTGGAACCCTGCAATCTAGCCTTACTCTGACATATGATATGATAAGAGATATCTGATAGTTAGAAACTTCATCAGCCCGTGTTGCTGTCTAGTACAATTTTACAACTCATTACTCGTTAACCAACCAACCCTCCCTCAAATCATTACCTTATGAGTACCTTAAAAGTACACCAACAAGTGCCATTAGAGGAAGCCTAATATGTAAAGGAAGTTTCTGATGTACTCTGTCCATGCTGTTCTGTTTCATAAAAGTAGGCAGTAAAATGGCTCTCATTAGTCTGGAAGGAAGGCAGTAAAAAAACCATGAATACAATTTGAATTGTTTTAGAGCTGCCTTTCATTGTAACTTAGCATTAGAGAGGGCGATGGAATGTCCATTATTAGATTAGCATGGTGAGGACAGCTACTGTGATACATGGGGGAGGGGGGAGGAGGAGTAGCTCCCTTTGATGGACACCCAGCCAACCAGTTAGCTGTAAAATCCCTCGTGGTCTGTAATCTGCTTGCTTTACCTGTAAAGGGTTAACAAGCAGAGAACAGACCAAGAAGGATTTTACAGCTAACTGGCTGGCTGGGTGTCCATCAAAGAGAGCTACTCCCCGCCCACCCCCCTTCATGTGTCACAGCTAGGATGGGTATGTCTACACTGCAATAAAACAACCACGACTGGCCTATGTTAGCTGGCTGAGGCTCGCAGAGTTTGGGCTGTGGGGCTAGAAAATTGCAGTGTAGACATTCCGGCTCAGGCTGGCTCCCAGGCCCTGAGGTCATGTGACAGTGGAGGGTCCCAGAGCCCAGGCTCCTCCCCAAGCCCAAACATCTACACTGCAATTTTATAGCCCTGCGAGCCTGAGTCAGCTGAGCCGGGCCAGCTGCAAGTATTTTACTGCAGTTTAGACATGCCCATGAAACTGAAATGCTGTTTCCGCATTAAGTGTCATAGTTTCTGTAGACTTTTTGCACCACCTCTCTTCCTAAATGGACACTGTCATGTCTGACAGGCCCAAGTTTAACTGAGTATAATCTAATCTTTTCAAACTGTCTTCATCTAGGAAAACCTCTCGTAGAAAGAATTTTTTTGTCTCATTAACCTACCTGCTCACAAGAATAGAGTACAACATCCATGCACATGCTGAGAACTTTTGTCCAATTGTGCTAACCTAATCAAAGCCTGTAAGTTTAGTTTTAGGTTGAGCTTCAGCAGTTGTGGCCAAGCCATGTTGCTTCTAGGATGGATATGCAAAAATGGCTGGGGGGGGCACTTCAGGGATCAGGGATATGAAAAATCTGGCATTGAGTTGGGGGGAAATACACACTGCAAGAACTTTAAAGCCTATTGCAAGCTATGAGGTCTCCTCATCGTTTAAAGATGAGGATATGAAAGTACAGAATTTAAGGACCCAATTTTCAGAGGTGCAGAGCTCCCACAACTGCCATTGACTTAAACTGGAATTGCGGTGCTCAGTATCTCTGAAAATCAGTTTCTAGGCGAGTGATTTGTCCAAGGTCACAAAGGAAGACTGTGTAGCAGAGCCAAGAATAGAACCCATAATCTTAGAGCGTAAGACTACTCATCTGTTCCTAAGGGGGAAAAAAAGTAATTAAATTTTATAGACCTATTTCTATTAATTCCTTTGCATTAATGTTAAGGAAATGTCCATGATAAGCACAGCCCTAAAATGTACTCCCTCAGAATATATTATTTTCTGACAGTCCCTTTAACTTCAAGAAGTATCTATTACTTCAGGAGGCTGACACAACAGCTGTGCTGCAAGCGTGAGGAAAGCAATGAGTATAGTTGCTGTCTGGTCTTTTCAAAGAAAATACAGGCATCCTTAAAAGGGAAATGATCAATCTTCTTTTGTTTGAAATTCATCAGTTTCAAATAACTCCACTTGCTGATACCCTCTAAATAGTATGTAGTAAATAGTATAAATTCCTTTTAAAAATATATGAGGATTTTGCTGCTCCTCTGACTGTTTGAGGGACTCTTCAGCAAGAGAGAAATCAGAGAGAAAGTGAAAATGACTATACACATACAGTCAAATATGCAGAATAAACTGGGGGAGGCGGGAGTGTGGAGGAAATAGAGAAATATGACTTCACTTTAATAGGAATTTTGGGTGACGTGTGTAACTGTAATAGGTACCAAATTTTCAGGAACAGGTGACTTTTTCAATTTGGTGTCCTAACCTGCTTTAGTCAGAGGTACTGCTGTGAAGTTAGCCTTATGCTGTAGCTTGCTTTATGGTAATTTACAGAGTAATACCCCTAGGGCTTTCTGATGTTTATAAAACTTGGAACCCCTTATCAAGAATGCTTGCTGTATTCGTGGAGAAAAGAGAGACATATTTTTCCATGACTCTGCAAATATTCCAAAACGGCAAATTTGTCTAAAACAAGAATAATTCGTTTTTTTCCTTTGATATCAAATGTAGCTTTCAACAAATTTCTCTTCTAGTTTCACTGTGTATATTTGCATCCAGTCATTGCATGTTTTATTAATAGATTTGCCCTACTTAGCTATTTGGAAGCATAATTCACCCTTTAGAAACAGCATTAATTATTAAATAAAACAATTTCTGCACAAAACTATGGGGCTCTTACAATCCAGTAACTGAGACTCCCTTTGGATAAATCTGGTCCCTGATGCATTTGCCATGTGTAACTTGGCTGGAGCTGAGCAGCCAACCTGGCTGTGTACCATGGAGGCTGTATGCATCTCCTGAGAGTGAGTGGAGATAAAGTGGGGGGGCAGGGAGAAAACCAGCTTGTTCCTGCTGCTGCCCAACAAAGTCAGTGATTCCATCCCAGCAGGCCTCTTGTCAATATTAGGGAGACAGTTTGTATTCATGGTTCCTCCACAAGGTCCCTGCAAGTGGGGGAGGGGCATGTTCATTCTGGCTCAGAGCAGCAGGGAATCCTTAATGGACTCATATACCACTCCCGGCTGATGATCTCATTCTGAGATTGTCCACTGGGGACTGGAGAGAAGCTGCTGTCGGAGAGGAAGGATAGTCTTGATGCTGCATAGGGACTCTGGGATCTGCATTGTATTACCATCTTGGCTCTGGGTTTCCTGCAAGATGTGGCCAAGTTACTTAATTTGTGTGCCCTATTTCCCCATCAGTAAAATGGGGAAAGTACCTCCCTAGTATTAATGAATTTATCCTCATGACATCCTTTTGAGTTAGGAAAGCGCTCTAGTACTATAGCGATCGGGGGGAGGAGGGGTAGCGGGGTGCTGTAGAAAAGGCAACAAATAAGAGCCTATTTCAAGAGCACACCTATCTGAGGACACTGATCCTGGCCTCCCTACCCACCCTTCATCAGCTCAACTCAGAGGAGAGAGGGCTGCTCCGGAGGATGCGGAGTCCTTTCATATGCGCACTCAACTTCTGCAGAATCTTCCCCTCCCCTCTCTGCTGGGCTGACTGGATTCAGGATAATTTGGCACAGTGTAGAGGAGGGAAGGGACTAATGTGTCCTTTCCTTCTGTGTAACTGGGATCCAGGATTTGGCCCTTGACTCTCAATTTGAGAGAATAAAAACTAAAGCTGGCATCAGTCTCCACTTAGAACTTCCTTTCTCTTGTTAGATTGTCACAGCCAGAACATTAACTGCAGCTTTGCATATTGATTTTTAAAAATACCCACTCTGCCCTTCTTTCGCAGAATGTTCTAGCCTTTCAGATGAATCTTTAAGTAGGCTAAAAATTAGGAAATAATGTATTTTATCTCATGTCTTTTTGGTAAATAATATTTTATAGATATTTTGTTGTCAAAGGCCTGAACTAACAATGGTGTTGTAGTGATTTGTCTAGAAAAACGTACATGACGGGTACACAATACATCTTTTACACTTTCAAGTTTTTCCTCAGTTTTTAACTTTTTTTTTTTTCAATATTCTAAAAGCATTAAGAGGCTAATCCTGCAAAGTCATAGTCAAAGTCAGAGATTAAGGATAAAACCACCAGATCATCTAGTCCACCTTCCTATATATCACAGGCCAGCAGCCGCACACTAACCCAACTCCCAGTGACATCAGGAGGAGGATGTACAGCATCTGGCAGGACAGTGTCCTGACATTGCACAATCACTCTTATGGCTCTCACATCACCTACACATCATATAAATATGATCTCTCCTCTCTTAGAGTTCAAAATTATTTTACATCAAAAATAATCACAACTAAAGTTCTAGAAAGTAACTTGGACTAAAGGAATGAAGCCAACATAATTTTAGTTTTCTTGCATGAATAATTTTTTGTCCCATATTTTTGGAGCTTCGTTGCACATTTGAGCTTCAGTAAATCAAGAGATATGTCATGCCCAAAACTAACTTCTTAAAGCAGAACAATCTTCACTCCAAAAAGTTAGAGTTCATCATTTAACACTATTCAAAATTAATAGGTTTTTTTTTAATGGAAGTCTTCATTATTATCGACCTGTATTCTGAGTTGGTGTCTACAGTGAGCTATCACAGCTGAATACTTTATAAATCCTTTAGATGTTTGAGATTTCTAATTCAATTAGTACCAACCCAACTGTAACTGTGCAAAGTGCCCCTCTAATTGTAACTTGAATTTCTGTCATATCAAACACAAAAAGATGAACTGTTGAGAAAGTCCTGAGAGGAGTGGAGTCGGGAGAAACTACTGAACCAACATCCAGTTTTGTAGTTAAAAGTGACTCCATGCTGAGCTTCTTGCATATATGGAGGAGACCAGCTGCTCCTGCAGGCAAGGCCCCAGGAATTCCTCCCCTCAGATAAAGGGAGAAGCAGCCTTTTGTGCATGCTAGAGAGAGCAAGTGCTGAATTAGCAGGGCAGCAGGAGAGAGTGCCGCGTCTTCCTTTGGAGCACTGGACCCTGTCCGTGCTGCTCCTGAAAAGACAGAAGCACTTATCCAAGAGAGAGTTAGATTTTATTTTTCTCTCTCTCAGCAGCCTGTTAACATACCTCACTGAAGGAATGAGTGTTGCGAGCACATTCTCTCTCACTTGTGAGCCAAATATCTTTTACTAACAATAAATGTGGCAATGTAAACAGTGTAGATGTCCTGCTGCTAGACTGGACGGGAGTGTAAGGTTTTAAAACATTAGTTTTCAAGTAGCTAGCAAGCCACCAAAAACGAATGGCTACAGTATTTTCAGTGTTTCTTCACCAACACCTTTTAATTTGGAGCCTTCTGTTTCTGTTTTCTCATCCCATGCCATGGGTGGGGAGGGCCAGGGGGGGCGGAGGGATGTCAAAAAATCCTCCTGAAAATGAGATCTAAATGTTAACTTGATTTGATCTCTTTGTGTCTTACCACTTCCACCTTTCTATTTCTGTTTCACAGGTATTGACCAGAGTATCTCCTTCTCCTTAATGTTCAATCTTTCAGCAGTGTGAGAGTACAATTTCTTATTTGCTATATCTGAATTTGATGTATAGGTGCTCATAAAGAGGAAAACATAGGTAGAATTTAAATACATTAGGTGCTCAGGTACTATCATGATGAGGGCCATAGAAGTGCCTAGATAAACTAGCATGGGGTGCTTTTAAACTCCTTTTATTAATTTGTAAAGTGCTTTGAAATCCATAGACAAAAGGTATTATAGACATGCAAAGCCATATATTAGTCTTATAGCATTATAAATTACTATGCATGCATCCTATTTAGAATTAAAGGGGAGAGATTGGGTTGGGATTATTTTTAGAACTGCCTTTTGGATAGTCTTTTGCATACATACCAGTACAAAGCAAATGTTTTTGAAATTTATCTCCGATACATCTAAGTTTTGACATTGATCTGAAATGAGAGCAATCTCCAAACAAAGAGCATATGCTTTATGTTTTAGGCTTTGAATCTGATTAACCACTAATCCATTTCTCAGAATTAGATGAGGCACCTTTTTTAAATTAAAACTTAAAAGAAAGTTAAAAGGCTTACATTAAAAGCGTAACGGAGATAGTTGGGAATTACTTGTTTCCAGATTTAAAGAGAAGATATTTCTATTTCTACAACTACAATCCTAACCGGAAAGATTATTAACTTTTTTTCTTTTGTTTTTCTTTTTTAAAACCATAAACCACTGAAGGAAGTTTAGCCAATCAGATGGCTACACTGGCAGATAGTAAATTTTAAGTCAGACATATTGGCCTTTTCTGACCCGAAGGGATCTCTTAAAAGTTCCTTGCATCTTGGATTTCTTTTCCTGCAGGAAGGAATCAAATATGCCAGGTATTATTTGATGAATCTTGCCTCATACTGGATGCTAGTCAAATGAGGGAAATTCCTAGTGTATTTTTATTCTTCTCAGTGATTGACAGTTAGATGCTTTAACCTCTATGACTGGTTAAATTTATGTTTATTAGGCAACTCACAGCTGATTGATGGGAAGAAACATTATGTTTGTATAATTTTGCCTGAAGAGGGTGCCTCATGTTGTGGTACCAACTGTTTCTTTTTAAATTATGCTGAGCTAGTGAATATTTTAAAAATAACTAACTTACCGGTATATTTGTTTCTCCAGTACAAACACTAAGTGTACACTTTTATCTCAAGTATTACTAGTAAAATGGCACCTTCTTATTCCACAGATCCGAGTCTTGCTGTATCCGCTCGCTTTAGTGACACAAGTTTTGTCTATAAAAGAAAGGTTTAAGTGATAGGCAAAAAGTCAGGTAGTTACCAAAAGAAATAAAATATAAGTACGCAGTCTAAACTCTCAGCCCTATTAGATTGGGCAGCAACTAGATTAAGCAGTTTTTCTCACCCCACTGGATATTGCAGTCTTTAATATACAGATTTGTCCCTTAAATCTGGGCCAGTCTCCTCTGTTGGAGTCTTCAGTCTTCTTCTCAGTGTCTTTGTTGTTTGCAGCATAGGTGGGGGCAGGAGAAAAGGCCCCCCCATGTGGTCACTGTGTCTGTTTTATAACCTCAGTCCCATGTGCTTGAGGAGCACAAGTCCAGGCTTGTCTAGGGGCATTGCTGAGTCTCCAGGCAAGGTTGAGCAATTCCCCTGGTGTGACCTCATGCATATGAGTCGCTGAATTGTAGCTCCCTTGCTGGACAATGGTGGTTGATGGGTTGATTGATACCCTGCCCAGGTGTTGGTTACTTTCCTTGCTGTTGCCTCTGGGGAGCTAATATCTGTCCGATTCCCCAATTTACAACATGTTTCTCCTCCCTTGGGTTTCACACCTCAACTGCTAGAAGAGGGCCTCATCCTCGCTGATTGAACTAACCTCGTTATCTCTAGCCTGCTTCTTGCTTGCATATAAATACCTGCCCCTGGAAATTTCCACTACATGCATCCGACGAAGTGGGTATTCACCCACGAAAGCTCATGCTCCAATACGTCTGTTAGTCTATAAGGTGCCACAGGACTCTTTGCTGCTTTAACATGTTTTAGTGACACCCATAGAACCCAATTCTCATAACTTCATATGCATTAATGATATACATATATGGATAGAGAAATGACTTGCAGGAGATCATAACCTTTCCCCTGGTACCTTACAAGTCATGTTTTATATGTTAGATCAAAATCATACATAAATGAGAAATGAGGGTGCTCACACAAGGTACAGAATGTCGCACACGCTGTTTCAAATTGTGTTCTAACATGTTAACTAAAACAATCTTAAATTGTGGCATAGGTAAAGGAGCACATTCTGAGGGTTAAATACAACCAGGAACAAATGTTTGCTCCTTTGTCTATGCTACAATTTAAGATCATGCTCGTTAAAGGTAATAATTGGAGATATGCCAATCTCCTAGAACTGGAAGGGGCCTTGAAAGGTCATCGAGTCCAGCCCCCTGCCTTCACTAGCAGGACCAATTTTTGCCCCAGATCCCTAAGTGGCCCCCTCAAGGATTGAACTCACAACCCTGGGTTTAGCAGGCTAATGCTCAAACCACTGAGCTATCCCTCCCCTGTGTTAGAACACAATTAGAAAAAAGTGCACTACTGGATCTTCCTAAAGCATTCTTGGCTCTCATAAAACTCCAAGATTATGAACCCAAGTTGCAAATGGCAGGTGCACTCCCTTAACCTGGGTGCAGATATCTCACTTGCCAATTAATAAGGTTACGCCCTCCAAATCCACGAGCGTCACTTTGCTCTTTCCCAGATTAAGCCTCAGCGAGTTCACCCTTGTTCCTACTGTGATTATAGAAAGACTGTAGGTTCCAATGCACCATCTGGCTCTGACGAGATATAGAACTGGTTATTATCAGTTTACTGAATACATTGCAATCTATTTCCTCACTAACTCTAGTAGTGGATGTGCATACACATTGAAATGTACCCCTATAGTATCCCACCCATGAGTCCTTTTCCTTTAGGCATTAAACAGGGAAGGAGGGAGTGGTTCAAGGTTAGGACATGTTCATCATCACATGTAGTGGGGGCACAGGGGAGTACGGTCTCTGATTTTTGCCAGGGATGTTAGTCCTTTACTTTCCTGATCACTAAAATTTACTCATAGTTTTTTTTTTAATGTCAGTCCAGCAGGATAGTGATGTCCTGGCATTGCATTAATCAATTTCTATAAGGTGGTAAAATTTGCAATAGTGTATAGCTGATGATTGAGCTCTGTACATTAGTTCCCTAGGCTGCGCAGCATTTTTAGACCAGTTAGTGCAGTGTAATTCATTGGACAATTAAATGAACGGTCTCTATTAAGATTTCTAGTCTGTTAATACATGTAATGGGTATTATGAGAATTATATATATTAGAGCAGTGATCACCAACCTGTTGATTGCGATAGACGGGTCAATCCTGGAGACTCTCCCAGTTGATTGCGCTCTCTAGCCGCGGCGGTGCAGCAGGGCTGCCTGTTGCAAATGCACCCTCCCTGCCTGCCGCGACCCCACGCCACTCCTGGAAGCAGCCAGCACGCCCCTGCAGCCCCGTAGGGCCAGGAGTTGCGGGGCGGGGGGAGAGAGGCAGGAGTTTCCGTGCGCTAGTCCTTCCCGCAAGCACAGTCCCTGCAGCTCCCATTGGCTGGGAATGGGGAGCTGCGGCCAATGGGAGCTGCGAAGGCGGTGCCTGCAGAGAGGGGCAGTGCCTGTGGGGGTGGTGCCTGCAGGGACCGCAGAGGTGCACTGCTGGCTGGCAGGGTGGCCTGGCTCGTGATGGGGAGGAGGTGCTAATGTGCCTAAGTGGGGCTGGGACAGGCAGGGAGGGTGCATTAGCAGCAGGCAGCCCTGCTGCGCTGCGGCTAGAGATCGCAATCAACTGGGAGAGTCTCCAGGATTGACCCGTCTATCGCAATCAACAGGTTGGTGATCACTGCTCTAATATATATAATTAGCCCCACTGTGCCATTGGCTGGGAGCCACCCGAGGTAAATGTCCCCCTCCGGGAGCCAGTACCCATACCTCAGCTCTGAGCCCTCTCCTGGAGCCAGTACCCCATATCCCCTCCTGCACCCCAACCCCCTGCCCCAGCCTGGTGAAAGTGAGTGGGGGTGGGGGAGAGCAAGCAACAGAGGGTGAAAGATGGAGTGAACGGGATGGGGCCTTAGGGAAGGGGCAAGGTAGATCCTGGGTTGCCCTGAAATTCAAAAAGTGATCTTGGGCATAAAAAGGTTGGAGACCACTTTATTAGAGCTAAAACATTGTTTGCAGCTATTTTGAGGTGAATATAACAAATGAATATATCTTTTCTTACAAATCTAAAATGTTAGCCAAAAATGACAAGTAATACAAATCTAAAATTTCAATAGAAGAAACTGGAGTAATTATGCAGGGTTAATAAACAGTGTTCAGTTCTCAGTTGTTTGTGGGTTGGTGGCAGGGTTTCTTTAAACAATTTTTAAACAGCAACATCACTTGGAACATATTCAGCACATTCAGACAAATTCATTTACTGCAATAATTGCTTTTGTGGTAGATAATAGGTAGCGTGACCAGATGTCCCGATTTTACAGGGGCAGTCCCGATTTTGGGTCTTTTTCTTATATAGGCTCCTATTAAACCCCCCCACCCCGTCCCAATTTTTCACACTTGCTATCTGATCACCCTACTAATAGGCCCTATTCCCACTCAGAAGTCATCCTGATTTGAGATTATTGACCCCTGGTTCCCTAGCTTACTTGACTCTGCTGCCTTCTGCACCTATTGTATTTTTTATTGTTGTACAGGGTAATGTTAATCATTTTGCTTTTTTAATATATATGTGCAATGTGGCTGAGTTACAGTTGCCATGGGAACCATTAGTTTGAATTTCCTATTTTAGTGATGTAGTGAACAGGCCAATGTGTAATCACTTGTGTTTGACTGCGATTGGCGGTATCTGACTGTATGTGGGTTCTGTCTATGTAATCTGTCTGGATTACTACACTAGCACCTATTTTGAGATGTATTCTTACTGCTTCACTAATTGTAATGTATTATTTTTAATTATGCTAAAGTCCTGTAGGTTTTTGTCTGAAAGGAGGGTGGTTTGGAGTGGAATGGGGGAAGCAGCATTTCTAACTCAGCTGACAATCTGCAGAGGTTTGTGTCTCTTGCATGCTACTGACCAGCTTTCTACAACAGCCTCTGTCAAGGTACCATAAAGATTAGAGGAAAGATTCAGAGTTTGCCGTCTAGGGGAGTGGAAACTGCAGTTGCTTTGAGACATCTTTGCACCCTCTTGATCCTGGGCTGTTATGGGGGCTGGAGAGGCCCTCAGCATAATTAAGACAATCTCTCTAAGTTACAGCAGCCTCCCCATGCTGTCCTATGAGTTAACTTGCAGCGCTTCCTGGAATTTCCACAATGTTGTTTGATGCAACTCCTCCCACCTCCAGCAAACCACCTGCACAGGGACACATAAGGGGATCATGGGAGGACAGCTTTATGGCTGCATTCTTCGATTTTTGCACCAGAGAATCCTCCCCATGCCAAATATGGGACTTATGGACCCCTTCACGCTTCTCTGGCCAACACTTTTATATGACATAAAGTGTCTAGAGCAGAGGCAAGTATCTTGCCCTAGATGCGGGGGAGAGGGCAGAAGCAAGGCAGGTATTTAAGAATTTTATTTAAAAGCAAGAGTTTCTTTTAAATCTGAAACCCTTTAATTTCCCCCAATCAAACTCTCGTTTTCAAAGAGGCTGTAATAAAAAGGTAATTAGCATCAGTGGGGAGTGATTTAAATTATTGATTTGCATTGCTTAACATTTTAAAATCTAGTTGAGGTTTTGTAAAACTAATTTCAAAATTTGTGCTATGGCAAATTCAAATGTATAACATAAATGATTTTGTTTATTTTCTTTCAATGTCAGCGCTGTAAGGGTTTGAAAATTATTTACATTTTACAAAACTGCTATAGGCAAAATATAAAATATAGAGTTAAAGCTCTGATCCTTCTAACACTTAAGCTGGTATGTAACTGTCTACCTGAACGATCAAATTGACTTCAGTGGGACTGCTGGTACTTAAAGTTAAGCATGTGCATAAGCATTTGCAGCATCATGGATAAAATTTATTTTTATTACACACTTCTTAGCAACATAAAACCTGTCTCATCAAAATAAAATTGCTTCAGTGTTAGCAATGAAAGTTATTTAGGTTTTAACAGTGATTGACAGGGTTGGTGGAATTAGATTTTTATTGGTAAATGTTGATCAACGTCATTTCCACAGTGTACACATAAACCTCAAAAAAAAAATTCATAAATAATCATCTAAATTTACAAATAGGCCAAGTAAGAGAAATGCTGCTTGAGAATTTAGAGTTTGATTTAAGAATATTTACTTTGTATATTTTGATGTCGTGTTGACAATTTGTGTTTTAACAGTTAAAGAGCTTTAACTTTTTTAATTGCTACTTCTACTGTAATTAAATAATTGTCTGAGCCTTTTCCCATAATTTCTCGTGACTGTGAAAATTTAGATGAAATTTGAAAAAAATGCTTAAAAATAAACATCGATATTCTCCATTGAAATTATCAAAAAAATAAAAATTTAATTCTGTCACATCTAGTTATTGTGAACTCTTCATGCACAGAGGCCAAAATTGTTAAGCCGTATTTGAAGACCTAATGGTAGTATTTTCAAAAGTACCTATGTGACTTGGGAGCACAAATCCCATTGACTTCAAACTGCAAACCCTGATGGAGGAGTACAGCCTGGTTATGTAAAGTATTTCAGCTGTCTTGACTTGTGGAAGTGAAATATATACAGGAAAGTGGTGTTGGTTGCAAATGTAGCTGGGACTATTTGCTTATCAGTCTTGTATTTGTGTATGTGGTATTCTTCCAGTAAACATGTTACAGGCCCTGGACTTTCCTCCTTCAGCACAGATGAGCATTTTAAGTGTGAAACTATTTTTGTAGGAAAAAAAATCTATGTAAAATCTGGAATTCTACTACTAATTAGGAAATCAATTAAGGAACCTGGTACAGAACACCCACTTCAGCAATTTAAGGCTATAAAATAGGAAGAAAGTAAAGAATTAACAACGTGAAAATAATTTTTTTTTAATCGTGATTTTTTTTTAATCCATCCTGGTCAGTAGCAGCTAACACCTCTTATTAGTTTCACATATTGGATGTTAGATGAGAGTTAAAAGAGGTACGCACCATTTAGCTAAAGCTGCCGTATGGCCTCTAAGCTCCTGAAGTTTTCAACAGGTACCCTCTTCCTCCCCCACCCCCAAGAAAACCTTTTAAACTTGAAATTGTCTTTACTTAAACTTTTAACCTCCCCCAACCTTTAACAATGGTTCTATGCCTTCTTATAGAAATATGATGATGTATATGTTGTCTTTTAAATCAAAGCAAGAGTGTACTTCAAATAGGACTATAATGGATATCCTGGTTGGACAGTTGAAGGCACAAATGTCTTATGTAACTATATCTTTTTTATTAGTTAGACAATGCAGTTGCTGAAAAGGAAGTGCTAATGTTTTATATCACTCTAAAAATCAATAACAATTGATTTAGAGCATAAGTGTTTGCGTTCTTTAACAAATTTTTGGCATTTAAAACAAGCCATTGCCTAGAAAAATAGTCAAGAAACAGGGACTTTGTGAGTGACCTATATGAAAGTCTAAAATAAAATTGTCTTAATTCAGATAAGACACTTAATATTCATGAACCGTTTCAAAAAAGACCTCTGTTACTCGTGGCTGTCTTTCTAAGAACAAATGTTGAAGTGTAAAGAGAAACCTAATGACAGGTGAACAAGAAGTCAGAATATTTTGGGTTCAGTACTTAGTATATACATCTAAATATAGAGAAATACTGACTTACTAGAGATTTAAATGTTTCTCTAGTCACCCTTGCAATGCATAAGTTATATGTAGATAGCTATTTACTGAAAATCACGTCCTTGATGTCTAATAGCGATCATCCATGTATCCCATTGACCTCAGTGAGAGCTGTGGATGCTCAGCTGTTATGAAAACCAGGCCTGAAGAATGCTGAGCAGATGAGGAATTTTCGCTGTACACGTGAGATGAAGAAATGAGTGAATCTTCATACTTAAAGTGTAGGTCTTATGATGTTCGTTAGTGCTAGACATAGTGCAATGAGAAGCTGCGTGAACTTGGCCAATGCACCTACTCCTGACTTCTGCTACCCCAACTATTCTAGTAGTGGATCTCATCTAAGCAGAGCCTGCCAGTAAAAATGATAGACTTGAGAGAAAAGGCTCTATGCTGGTTGTTTATATGCACTCCCAGCTGTTCCTCAGCTCCCATTATTTCTCTGCTTCCTCACTTCCCTTCTGCATTGGTTTTTGACTCAAAGAAAACAAGGAGAGTGTATCACATCAGCATACAGCAGCATCAAGAAAGGGAAGAGGAGCTTCTGGTGCATTTGAAATCCGAGAAAGCACTAGAGAAGTAGGTCGGTGCTGCGAGGAAGCTCTGCTGCCCCAATCTTTACAAAGATCTAAATCTCGACTGTGACCAAATGGAAAGTATGAGCGCTGATACGAGCACCTCATCTTTTCTTTTAATGTATGTGGTGTGCAGTGAGGTACTGTAATCTGTGCCCTGGCTAGTTTCTGTCATTCAGCTATATAACAAATTGATCTTACTCTGAAAGTCAGATTCACATGAATCGGTATAAACTTGATAACTGTACACTAAGTGCCTTAAATTACACCAGAACAGAGATTTAATTAATGCTGCAATGTTCTTTTTTCTGAAAATAAATACCAATGAATTTACTATTTCCTGTTTTATTTCAGGGCATTTGATGTGGAACTTCTTTACATAGCTCAGTGCTTGAAAATACCAATAGCAGAGGTTTCTGTCAACTGGACTGAAATTGATGGTGAGTAAATTGCGTACCCACCTCCCACCCCCTTGAGTATCAGTCCAGAAAGCAATACCTTTGTATCGTCCTCTAGTGACTCAAACACTTTTTTCCAAACTTGAGGACTTGTTGCATTGAGCCGTCTCTTCATACAGCCATCCAGTTGTTAAAGACCTGAATGCAGTAAAGCTGGCCAGCTTCCCCAGATGGCTCCATTTCCAATTCTTCCTTTCTCCAGCCCCATCTTGTGATGGGAGTGGCGAGAGTTTTGGAGCCATGTATAAGCTCCCCTGGGGCACCCTCTTTGCTTCAGGTTTCTTACAATGCCTGTTGCTTTCCAGATTGTAGGGAACTCTGCTATGAGATACAGAGAGAGCATAGTCTACCTAGCATGATGTCTAGCCCTATTGAAGAAGGGTTAATTAAATTGTTTGGATATCTTAACTTGCTTGGAGATTAGTGGATTTGTGCTAGTGTTCTTAAGATTGTGTCTAGAGTGATTTAGGAAAGAAAAACAAACACACACTTTCTTCCAATTACCTTTGTTCAGGTTCTAAGTCTAGTTGCCTGAACAAAGTTTGATTTATTGTCCAGTAGTAAGTTTGTGTACATATGCTACCATAGCATATGTTGAGCCACTATCTATTTCTGACCTAGAATGTCCCACTCTCAGTATAATTTCAAATATAATTTAAATTATAAAGCATTAACTCTTCAAGTGGAAATTAAAGTCAAGGGCTAAATCAGGGTGCAAATAAGCTAACCATGCAGATGTTCTCTGGTTAAATCTCTCTTACTGATGCTAACTTTATTTAAGGTGAACACTTGTTTAAACATTGTCCCTCTGTTTTTTTTGTATCTTTTATTAATCACAGGTTCGAAGCTGGTTCCCTTTTGGAGCTGGCTGCAGATGGGCAGGGATCTTCTTTTTATACGACTGAGATATTTGACTGGTGCCTGGCGTCTCGAAACAAGCAAATCTAATTAGGTTATTTACATTCTCCAAATGCATTATTACACATAATGGAGCATGGGAACTATTTCAGTGAACTAAAATGTTGAAGAAAGATGAGGTAACTCTTCATTGCTGCTGTTATGTACCGCATTTTTGCAATATACATATATTTTATAAAATTGGCAATAGTCAAATGTTTCTATAATCTGAAAGAAAAGACATCTTTAAAAGACATAAGTTTTGTTCCCAGCATCTGTTTTTTCTTTTGTTCTGTAGCAGCTTTAAAGGTTCTTGCACAAATTCACCCAGATTAAATAAACAAATCTGCTTTTGTCTCACTGTGCACTTGGAATTCCCGTTTAATGCACTTAAATGGAGCCCCAATCCCATGATGTGCGATATTGTGGATGACCAAAGCCCTTTTTGTTTCTGTGTATTTGAACACACACATACGTTGTGATTTGGAACTGGTAATAGTGGTATTAAATTACTTGTATGTATTTAGGCTATTATTTTAAATCTTTAAATGATATAGCTGGTAATAATGGATTTTACTGTGTTATACAACTAATGTGCTGTTTTCCTGAGAACTTTCAGTAATCTCATAACATTCCAATTGTAATCTGTCTTGATCTGCAGTTTATAACACTTAAGTCTGAGATTTGACTTCATATTCACTCCCCATGGACCATAAAATTTCCAAAAGAAAGTACATTTAATTTTAAAATGCTGTCTTTTACAATTAGATACAATCTCTCGTGTGTGTTAAGTATGTTTGGTTTTTAGCTGTGAAGCTCATGAGCTTTCAGCTTTAAGGGCTTGGCTTTCTATTGATAAAGTATTTCAACCTATCATGCAGCATAACTTTAACATGGCTATGTCAAAAATACTCATTTCCGATTGCCAAACAAGTAAACCAGTTTCCTGAAGCTACCATAAAGGGTAATACATTTCCCACTTTGGGAAGAAGTTGTTCCCATGAGCATGTTTAAAGCAAAGAAAATGGATAAATGTGGCAGAAAGTTTTGTAAAAGAGTAAGTTTTAAATGAAAAACTGTCAACTTTATCAAAAGTTTTTTCACTGGCCGTTTTCTGGAGAAAAATAGCCTTTCAAAAAGAAAACTAAAAATTTTGACAAGCTCTAAAATTCATCTAATCCTTTTACTCCTTCCACTGTTGTTGAATAATATGAAGCAATGGTGGAGTAGAGACTCCATCATTAAGGATGTGTGTAGATATCCAGTGTAATGCAACTTCACAATAAATTGTTTTCCCTGAAATTTTCCATTTGTTGTCTTTTAGCACACTCACCTTATAGATAATCTGATGACATTTGGAACATGACTGCTGGAGGAAAAAAACCTCAGTAGTAATTCTATTAATAAAATATTCTCAGGTTTTTTCAGTGGCTTGACCTGGAAATTACAAATTCGGTCTGAAAAATGTTCATATGCAGCATTTTTGGAACAGTTGGAGAGTTAATTTTGAAACTGTTCACTACAGTTTGTCTGTCTTGAGTGTGCCACACATTTTCTGAAGTCCACAAAGCTCCTGGTGGAGTCTGAAGTCTACATGCTGTCCTGCAGAGAGGAGATGGGGACCGGAGGGGAAATGGTGGCTGTAGATCTTTTCTACTCACTCCTGATACTGTGTTCTGCAAGACAAGTACAAGAGCAGCCATTACAGTATTTAATTGCTAAACAGTTCCAAATGTGGCTCAGCAGAAGACTCCAAGAACTCCCATGACAAGTGAATAACTACCTATTTACTGTATTTAACAATAAAATGACATCATTCTGAAACTTTGTGGGAGGTTTGGGTTTTTTTTTTTCCCAGTAAAGGACAGTGATTCAGTTTGATCTTTTTTGGTAATCTTTTCTGCAGATATGCAGTACATCACAGGCCAAATCCATCATTGCTATAACTCCTGAATTTAGCTCTGTATTCTCAGTCCAGGGGCTCAATGACACTGCAGCATTATTTCAGGGCAATGCACCTCTGCACAAGTAATAAAGCAATTTCAATCAATTTAGAATGTGCAGAGTGAACAAAATCATGAAGTGTCAGCAACAAAAGGCAGGAGATGACTCCAGATCACTCTGCAGAACTGTGTTCAATATACCAGTTACAGAATTCAAAACAAATATCTGAGGACATTCCCATACCAACTGGAAATAAATGCCCAGATTAATTTTACAACTAGTTTGTACACAAAAGAATGGGAGAATATAATTTTTCTTTCCTCAATATTTTTATTTACCACTTATATTTTAACATTAGTCCCTTAGCCTTTGTTTAATGTTGTCATAGAATATCAGGGTTGGAAGGGACCTCAGGAGGTCATCTAGTCCAACCCCCTGCTTGAAGCAGGACCAATCCCTAGATTTTACCCAGTTCCCCAAATGGCCCCCTCAAGGATTGAACTCTCAACTCTAGGTTTAGCAGGCCAATGCTCAAACCACTGAGCTATTCCTCCCTTATGTTAAGTCCCAGCCTCTTTCTTACTGTTGCTATTTTTTCAATATTATATAAAATAAAACATACATGTGATGTCATAGGCTGGCAGCAACCCTCACCTGTGAATCTATTTAAAAGATTGATCGCTGGAAGGGGAAATAGAAAATGTATAGCTATACTGTACATTATTATTTTACATTTCACCGTTTTTATTATCGTGAACCATTTCTGCCTTCTGTTTGTCATTATAGTTATGTGATGGTCAAACTGCTCATTTAGATATGTTTAGACAATTATCCTTGTCTGATTTTTTTAAGACCCCTTGCCTTCAAGCATTCTGCAAACCCTAGTGCTTGCATTCGAGCACTCTGCAAATCCATAGTAATACTTCTGGGGCTAAGAACAAATCCATTTTTAACTTGTCAATATGGTGTGCCAGATTTTTAGCAAGCTACTAATCCTTTCAGCAACTTCATACATGACTATGGACGTTTATCTGTTTTGCATGTTGTTTCGTCAGTCAAATTTTGTCTGACGTGTTCACTTACATGGGCACTGAAAGCCGAGAAAATAATTTGGGAACAGAATGCCCAAGATTTTCAAAGTGGCTCTTAAATTCACATCAGTCCTAAACCAGTGACCTGATTTTCACTCTGGTTTTCAAAGGTGCATTCTCAGCACCTTTGAAAATCAGGTCACTTGTTTAGGACTGATGTGAATTTAAGAGCCAATTTGACTGATGAAACAACATGCAAAACAGATAAACGTCCATAGTCACCTATTTTATTTAATAATTTGGGAAGTTTCACTTTTGTCTTTGGCATGTATCCATTTATAACAATATTTGATGCACCCTGTACAGTAACTATGCAGAAGACCTGAAGAGGAGCTCTGATTAAGCTCGAAAGCTTCTCTCATTAACAGAAGTTGGTCCATAAAAGATATTACATCACCCACCTTTTCTCACTTACATTAAAGTCAGTTGGAGAGGAATCGTGCTAGACCATTATTGCGAAGGGCTTCCCAGAGCAAATAGTATATCTCTTTTCATCAGTTCTCTAGTCTGCCTGAAGCAAATTGTTCAGACAGTCCAGTTAGTGCTAATTCTAGCAACAGGTTTGAATATAACTTGATCCAGTTAATAGTGCTTCTGCCAATGTGGTTTTTACATATAGTTGAATCTAAGCCAAAAAATCCCAATGAACTGAATATATTGCCTATTTGGTATTTCAAGTAGCAAGGATGATTTATTTCCCCAAATTGTACCTGAGCAAGATGAGATGACACATTCCTTAAAGCATTAGGGGTAACTGGCAGTTCTTTATTATCAACCTTGCTAGCACTAGTCAGGCTGGACTAAAGTGAACAATGGTGGGAAATTTTTGAAAAATTCCCATGTAGAGGGTGCTTTTCCTGAGTTTCCTCAACTGGAAAACATTTGCCTACCTCATTCGTGTGGTGTTTGGTGATCCTGGAATGAAAGATACTATGAAAGAGTAATTAGTAGGGAAACTATGCTGTCTTCATCAGCTTTGCCTTCCCTCACACCCACACAAGGTAACAACTGAGGAGAAGAGAGCAAGTTTTCCTGCCCACCCCAAAAAAACACTTATGTGAGTCCCAAAGAAGGTCTAACCCATGAGCCATTAAGAAACTTTTCATTCTCGCTTCTAGAGAAGATCATCTTCCTAAAATTCCTATCTCCGCTGACACCGATGGTCTCACTTCCAGCACCTTGTATGTATCCCGCTGGTAGTTCCAGCAGTATTACATATCGTTCCAGTGGCCAAATAGGAGGGAAGGCATCCACCCATGATGCCAGTTGGTCCTTGCTTATTCCTGAACCCAAAGATGCTAGCAATGGGTCAGAGGGGCACCTACCTGGGCTTAGGCAGCACTGTACTAGCTGCAGTTCTAGTGGTACAATGATTGGATGTGTGTAAGTAAAATATGGGTGTTTAGGGGATAGCTTACAAAACGGCCCTTTTAGCGATTAGAGCTTTTATAAATGGCAGAGAGTTTCATTCTAAATTCTAAGCCACATTACATATAAACATGCTTGGAAGGATTAGATTTTTTATTGATAAAAGTCAAACATTGTTTGTACACAAACTGACGAAGATTTCCATCAGTAATAATTAAAATTTACAACTAAGCACGGTAAGAAAAATGCTGGTTTGAACTTTATTAGAGTTTGATTTAAGGCTACTTGTGTATTTTGGTATGGGATGTTGTCTAATGGTTATAAAGCTTTCAATTTTTGCATCTCAGTGTCTGCTGTCGTTAAGTAATTATTGTCTGACACCTCTCCCCATAATTTCCCACAACTATGAAAATTTAAATTAAAAAAATGCCTAAAAACAAGTGTTGATATTAATCTGTCAATTTTATTTAAAAAAAAAAATCAAAGTTTGCCAAGTCTACATATAAACTTGTCTGTGTCCAGGATTTTATATTTTATAAGGTTACTTCAGGGAAAACTGGTGTGGTATAGTGGACTGAGTCAAGAAATCTGGGTTGTGCTTCAAGTAATTTTCCCCATGGATTCCACTTCTGACATACGTGTGCCCTGTGCCTGTGAGACTGGACTGGAGCATCTGTTGGGGTTGTCCCTGTGCCCTGCATAGCCTTGCACACCCCCCACCTGAGGACATAAAGGGCAGAACAGTCCCAAAATTTCCTTCTTTCTACCCCTGAGAGCAAAGTGGAACCCTGCAGCGTTCCTTTCTCTGCACGCTGTTTCATCTTATTCTTTCTAGTTCTTACTGTTAATTAGCTGTAGTTATTAATGTTGTGTAGTTTGGAATAGTGTAGCTTTACTGCCCATTGTCAAAAAAGACACAGGCAGAAAGAAACTTCAACTTTAGGGAAGTTGCTCCGAGTACCGGAGCTCTCCTGAGGTAGCAGAATCCAAATCTTCAGGTCTTAAACCCTGTCTCTCATGTGAGGCAGCTATTCCTATCAATGGTGGACACTAAGAGCCCTTCTGCCTCAGTGAAATGCATATTCCCAATAAATGCTCGGTATGTTCCTCTTTTTCTATGAGGTCACAAACAGAAAGGAAATACCTCCTTAATTTTTTCCTCTTGGAGTATTCCATGTGGGTCTCCTCTGAGCCCCAGGGGAAGAATACCACCAAACCCAAGCAGACCATCTCTGCAAGTGCTCTGGTAAGCTGCGGTCTACCCTAAGCTCCAGGGCTCACTCATCAAGAAAGTCTCATTGTCGACTATGGAGTCAGTTACAGTTGCTAACCCCTCTTCTGCCTCCTCTTCAGAAGAAAGGGATCAGGAAAAGCACCACATAGTGTGACCGCAGAGACAGGTTTCCCTCCCTGGGACCAGGTAGATCCAAGCCAGGAGGCAGTTCAAGGCCCAGATCAGGCTCCCTGACACCTCGGCACTGATGGATCACCAAATGACCTCAGCGACACCTTAAGGAACCTATCTGTGCCTTTACAGGTTCATCCATTGCTCCTGCCTCTAGAGTCAGGTCTCCCTCTCCACATATACCATCTTAGGAGCGTCAGATGATACATGGTACATCACACATCAAGAGCAGGACATAGATGACCATCCCATCCCAATGAGGATATCCTCCTTTTTGCCCAATGAAGCTTTTCACTGCAGCCATCCCAACCCAGCCAAACAATTACCATATTTCTCAGGAGCTTTTATGGCAAGTAGCCAATACCCTGAAAATTCCAGTAGAGAGCGTGCAGGAAAAATCACACAAACTGTTTATTCCTGCATTCCTCAGTCTCTTATAGACTGGCAATGCCAACAAATGATGGCTTGTTGGAGCCAACTAAGGACCTTTGGCAAACCCCAGCTTTAACCCCCCAGGATCTTTGGTGACTGCAGCAGACCACCCAAAATGATACCATGGGGTAAGGTTCCAAAGAAGTTTGACTTCTCTGGCTGGGAGGCTTATTCTTCAGCCAGTTTATAGATGTGCATGTCAATCTCCAAGTGCTGCTGGCTAAATAGGACTTCCTAAACTGAGACCAATTGTCCCAGTTTGTGGAAAGGATCCCACAGGAGCACAGGGAGGAGCTAAAGCAACTAGTAGCCCCAATCTCTCTGCAGGCTGCTCTCGATGCCTCTGACACAGCAGTGCAGCCTATGGGAACCTCATCACAGTGTGCAGGGCTCCATGGGTGAGTCTGTGGGGATATCAAAAGAGGTACAACCAACCATTAAGTACCTACCGTTTGAATGCTATGACCTTTCCAACACGCACACCAATGAAGCCCTGTACACTTTAAAGGACTTGAAAGCCACCCTACAGTCCCTGGGAGTAGACACACTAGCCCTAAGAAGAAAGCAGTATAGGCCTCAGAGCTACTCTAGATGGAGGCAGACTTCCTTCCACTACTATGGCCAACAGAGGTCTTCAGAGCCTTCCAGAAAGAGACAAATGTTCCAGAAGAAGAGTCCCTCTGCCCTTTCCTCTTCTGCCACACTTTGCATCAATCTTGCATCAGCCATGCCATGGTCAAAAGGTACACAGAACCACAGGTACACCCCCAGCCACACACCCCAGTTTGGGAACCATCTGTGCTTGAGAGACCTGAAACTGGATAACCTCAAACCAATGGGTCCAGGAGACTGTGGACAAGAGGTATTCTAGCCAATGCCAGGCCCCCACATCCTCTTTCCTTTGTCTCTTTGGGGACGCCTCACAAAATATTGCTAAGGAAGGAGGTAGACTCCCTTCTGTAACTCAGACCAGTGGAAGCATCCACTGGAGTTCCAAGGTAGGAGGTTTTACCCACACTACTTCCTAATCCCAAAGAAGAAAGGGGGTTGGTACCCCAATACAGGCCTGTGATGATTTAAAAAATTAATAATTTCAAATTCAGTGTGGTGACCTTAGCTACCATAATCCACACCATAGATCCTCAAGACTGGCTTGCAGCTCTCCACTGACAGGACGCCTATTTCTGTATAGCAATTCACTCAGCCCACAGGAAATAGCTATGGTTCCTGATGGAAAAGTCAAACTGCCAGTGCAGAATACCTCTCTTCAATCTCTTCATGGCTCCCAGAATATTCACCAAGTGCCTTGCAACTGTAGTGCCTCATATAAAGAGACAAGGGGTACAGGTCTACCCGTATTCAAGACTGGCTAATTTGAAGCCACTGATACCAAGGGTATGAAGCCTGATACTGATAGCTCCAGGATGGCACTGTCAGTTCTAGTATTCAGAACTGATTAACTTATCAACACAGGCACTACTCACACTTCCAATTCAGCCCAATATGATTATGCAGCGTGGAGGCCAGAGTCTACACCCACACCCAGCATCGCTGTTTCTGACAGCCTGGATGCTGGCTGGCCACAGACAGAAACTACTCTATTGAAGTCCAGAACATTTTGGCTTGTAGCCGTACTTACCCAGGAAAATGGAAGAGGTTCTGTATTTGAGCACTGTAAAGACCCCACTTCGAAATCCCTATAGTGGCTATTCTAGGTTACTTGTTAAGCCCTAAAACATTTGGGACTCTCCATGAGCTCCATAAGAGTTCATTTAGCAGAAATTTCTGCCTATTGACCTCCCGTGCAGGGTCACACAGTCTTCACACACTCAACAGTTTGGTAGGTTCCTCAAGCATCTCTGTCATGTCTGCTTCAGTCAGAGAGAGTGCTGAACAAATCAGTTCCTGGCTCCAAGGGGCTGTTATGCATGTCGATTACTTTTTGGGGAATACAATCTTTGTATTTAGTGGCAGTTTATAATGTTATAAGACGTTAATTAGTGTGTGTGAGAATGCTTTTATTTTTCTCCATAATCTCCCCCTCCCCAAACAATTAAAATACTTCTGGAAAGTAAATAAATTTGTACAGCAGTAAATATGTGCACATATAACCACCACCGCTGCTTGGTACTAATTACAATTTACAGTCAATGTAGAGCAGACAGAATATTTAAGAATCAAGATGGAAGGGTTAATAGCTGTCTATGGTGGGATTTTCAAAAGCACTTAAGTGACTTAGGAGAACAAGTCCCTTGAATGGTCCCTGCAATAGGTTAACGCTTTCTTATAAAAAAGAACGAGGAGTACTTGTGGCACCTTAGAGACTAACAAATTTATTTGGGCGTAAGCTTTCGTGGGCTAAAACCCACTTCAGATGCATGGAGTGGAAAATACAGTAGGAAGATATATATATATATATAGATATATAGATATAGATATATATTTATATACACACAGATAACATGAAAAGATGGGGGTTGCCATACCAACTCTAACGAGACAAATCAATTAAAGTGGGCTATTATCAGCAGGAGGAAAAATACCTTTTGTAGTGGTAATCAGGCTGGCCCATTTCAAACAGTTGACAAGAAGGTGTGAGTAACAGTAGAGGGAAAAAAATAGCATGGGGAAATAATTTTTAGTTTGTGTAATGACCCCTCCACTCCCAGTCTTTATTCAGGTCTAATTTGATAGTGTCCAGTTTGCAAATTAATTCCAGTTCTGCAGTTTCTCGTTGGAGTCTATTTTTGAAGTTTTTTTGTTGAAGAATTGCCGCTTTTAGGTCTGTAATTGAGTGTCCAGGGAGGTTGAAGTGTTTGCCAACTGGTTTTTGAATGTTATAATTCTTGATGTCTGATTTGTGTCCATTTATTCTTTTGCATAGAGACTATCCTGTTTGGCCAATGTACATGGCAGAGGGACATTGCTGGCACATGATGGCTGATACAGACTAACACAGCTATCACTCTGATGTCTTTCTTAATGAGTGTCATGTTATACATTCACAATGGGAGGCAGATCATGCACTTAACTTTCTGGCCGATCTAGAGATGATTTTCCCAGTTGGGCCTGTTTTTATAATTACGGCATGTATATAGTTGAATGCTGTGCAGTCCTCGTTCTGTGCAATAAGCCAGTGATTCTCAAAAGCAAAGCAAGGTCAGCGTTAGATTTGTTGAGGACCAGGGCAGAAAGCTGAAGCCTGAGCCCTGCTGCCCAGGGCTGAAGCTGAAGCCCAAGCCCTGCCACATAGGTTGAAGCTAAAGCCTGAGCTGCTTAGCTTCGCGGGGCTGCCTGTGGGGTCGGCCCCAGGCAATTCCCCTGCTTGCTACCCCCTAATGCTGGCCTTGGATTTTAATCTACTGGATATGCAGAAAAAGTTATTGTACTAAAGGTGAGTCGTGGAATTTTTATAGCATGTTGGGGTGGGGAGGCTCAGAAAGAAAAAGGTTGAGAACCCCTGCAATAAGCATTGATCTAGCTGTAAATGCGGCGTGTGCCCAAAATTTGTGTTGTCCTTGTAGATTGTCAGAAGCTTAACAAGCTTAGGAAAACTAATTGGCTCCAGTTTCCTAGTGTTTTGCATTAGATGGAGGTTGTGCCTTAGTCAAGTAACATTTTATACTATTAGTCTCTGGATCTTGTAATCTGATCTGTGTGGATGGACCACTGTACATATGCAGCACTGCACTGCTTTCTGTGGGACTCTGCTCAGCATTTAGAGCTAATCCACACAGATCAGACAGGGGAGTCCTAGCAGCGCTTTGTTTACCATTGCAGAAGAATAATACATGAACATAGCTTTTGAATCCAGATGCCTTTTGGAAGATTAATTATATGATTACATTAGTACAGGGATTCTCAAACTTGATGAGGCTCTGGCTCTTACCCAGTAGCAGTGAACAGTGTGAGAACCTCTTACAGATACAGTATGCTTTTAGCCCCAAAGTGAAAGCTGACAGCTTGAAATATGAATGCTACAATAACATACATGATCATAGGGCTACTGATTAATAAAAACGGTGGCAAAATATTTCCAGCACAAAGTTTAAATCTTCGGGTATCTGTGATGGGGTTCACTCACCACTAGGGGTGCCTGGGCCACGTCTGGGGATTAGCTCCACTCAGGTCTGATGCCCCCTTCCTTGCACCGTGGCCCCTCTCTTTCCAGGAGTCGAGGTGCTCCTTTGTGACTCAACCCTCCAGCCAGGTCACTACGGTCCTCCCCTTCTTCTGTCAACCTAGCTGTGTCTACACTGGGGCTTAGGTTGGCTTAATTATATCACACAGGGAATGACATTTTTCATAGCCCTGAGTGATGTAGTTAAGCTGATTTAACTTTGTAGTGTAGACCAGCCCTTTAATTAGCTGTTTTAGAGCACCAACCCTCAAATGGCAATCCATGCACCACCAGTGGTCCACAGAGAGCCAGCTAGTCACATTTTGCTGGCTTGCTCTCTTTTTTTCCAGCTGCTAAACTGCATTTTTTTCAAAAGTTAACAATACATCTAATACTTTTCTAATTATTTGTCCATCTATCAACTGCTGTGGGGATTTAATACAGCCACAAACAAAAACGGAAGAGATTCTTGTGATCATAATTGCCTCATGGATCGCCTCCTTTCCCGATATCTTTATTAATATATAAAAGCTGGAGAAGTATTGCTCCAAAAGCTGGTGACTGTTGAAACAGTAACAGGAGTCTTTCACCTCTTGATTAGTGTGAATCAATCCCACCTAGGCTGATAGTGATGAAAGAGACCTGGAGGCTGTCCTAGTGGCCTAAGGGAAATTAATTTTTTCAATCCAGTTCCTTATGCAGAGGCACCCTCATCACAATAAAGAAACATCACGGAAGCAAAGATGCTTAAGGAAAAATACAGTAAGTGTCACACTGATCCGGTATCATGGTGTTAAATCACTTCTAGAGAGTAATTTCTTCCATATTGCCCCCCAATACCAGTCCATGATATTCAGTTGCCGCACACACACACACCCCAGCACACACACACACACACACACACACACACACACACACACACACACTAATACCTTTTGCTGGGTCCTCTGTGTCTGTTTTCTAGACTGCACATTTTTGGGGATAGAGAATGTCTTATGTAACTTGTGTAGGGATGAGCTCATCCGTATTTTATAATAATCACATAAATTCATTTTGAACAGTGCAACTTGGCTAGGATAGCTGTGATCCCTAGTCAAGTTGCACTGTCCAGAATGAATTTCTGTGATTATTATTAGGGCTCCATATCTGTCACAGAGGTCATGGAAGTCTCAGATTCTGTGACTTTCTGCAACCTCCGTGACTTCTGCAGCAGCTGGAGTGGCTGACCCTGGAGCTGCCCAAGCAGCTGGCCCCGGGGACAGCCACACCGGCTGCTGTTGGAGCAGCTACGCAGACAGCCCCGGGGCCAGCCGCACCAGCCACTGCTCGGGCGACCCCAGGCAGCTGGCCCCAGGACCGCCTGAGCAGCAGTCCTGGGGCTGGTGGGAGCAGCAATGTGTGAGCATTCCCGGGGGTGGCTGGAGCAGCTGCTGCCCTCAGTGGCCCCCAGCAGCTGGTGCCGCTGACCCCTGGGCCCCCTGTAACCGTGCCTTTGTGGGTCACAACTGAGAATACCTAAATTCAGGACAAACTGCTGAGAAATAGGGCGGCCATCCCCCAAAACTGGAGGTTATTCTGCCATGAGGTATACCAAATCAGCAACAAAAGTAAATTGTTTCACCACACTGGCTAACAAGAAGTCAGAACAGCAGTTTCCTTAGGTATTCCAGTCCTTGTATCACCACCAAAAACACTAGACTTCTAGATGAGTGGTTCTTTAAAACCAATTTAATCAAACAACAGGTTCTTCTGATCCCAAAGGACCAGCCACACACCCAAGTCAATATACAACTCAGATCTAACCCAAAAATCACGCTGTTGCCAATCCTTTAGTATCTAAAATCTAAAGGTTTATTCATAGAAAGAAAGAAAGCAAGAAAGAAAGGTGAGAATTAAAATTGGTGAAAGGAATAAAATACATGCAATAATTGCAAAGTTCTTGGTTCAGACTTGTAGCAGTGATGAACTAAATTGCTGCCTTAAGTTAAGTCATTGGCTGCTTCCAAATCATTGGAAGGTCCTCAGTCCCTTGGTTAGAATGCTCCCATTAGTATAAGTTCATAGTCCAGAGGCTTGAGCAGGAAAGAGACAAAATGGAGATGTTTCCAGGGCCTCTTATAGCTTCTGCCATATGGAGGGAAACCCATTGTTTCAAACAAAGCCCTCAGCACAGCCAGTGGAAAATCACAGGTGACAAGATGGGGTTTGGAATCACATGGGCAAGTCACCTGTCCATGCATATTTTTGCTTAGTCACAGTAGGAAAGTCCATTATCTGTAGATAGGCATCTCCCATGGTGAGTTAAGTATTCTTTAATGAGCCACTTAATTTGAATAGTCCTTTCAAGATGTGCAGGCTAAATACCTTGTGGGCGTACGCCAGGGGCAAACATTTGAAATACAGGTATAGAGCCAATACTCATAACTTCAAATACAAAAATGATACATGCATACAGATAGCATAATTATATTCAGCAAATCATAACCTTTCCATAGACATCTTACTTGATGACCTTTGTACAAGATTTGTTGAAGATGTATAATCGTGGTTGCAACAATGAGCTATATGATCATATTTTAATCAGATAACGTCATCGCCCCCCAAGGCAGCAGCCCCAGCCCTACCTCCCAGGTAAGATTTAGTCAGGGGTACATATTTCAAGTCATGGACAGGTCATGGGCCATGAATTTTTGTTTATTGCCCATGACCTGCCCAGGACTTTTACTAAAAATATCCGTGACTAAATCGTAGCCTTAATTATTATCAAATACTGATATGCTCATCCGTATACAGTGACTAGCTAGGAATTGCACACATCCTCTTATATTTGTTCCCATCCTTTTCTGCACCAGTCTGAACCCCACACTAGCCCATTTGCTTGCCTCAACAGCTGTAACATCTTGCCTTTTAAACTGTAATGTCTTTGGGCCAGAGACTGTCATTTATTATAGGTTTGTACAGCACCTTGCACAATGAGGTGCAACCTGGCTGTGGCCTTTTGCCTCTACCTCAATATATACATTAAATAATAATAAAGATCATGCATCTCACCCTGGAACTTCATATTTTACACTTTTGTAGTTTGTTGAGCCACTCAAAGGCAGAGATTCACTCACTTTGTCATAGCATCCCTATCATAAGGCCAAAAACAAAACAAAACAAAAACAAAAACAAAACCCACCTCTGGCTTCCCTAGTTTTAAAAACTGAGGTGCTGAGGAAAAATAGCTTTTGATGGTTGTGGGAAGATGTAATCCATTTGGGCCGAATATTTTAATTCTGTGAATCTTAGAGCAGGTTGCACTTTTTTTCTTGTTGAGTCACTTCCACCTGGAGTCGGCAAATGTGGAACCACTGAGTGAATGTTTAAGTGCGTTAAGTAAACTATTCAATACGGCACTTTAGTTATTACTCCTGGGGGAATTCTGTGCCAAAAAATTAAAAATTCTGCAAAATTTTGCATCTTTTAATTGTCAAAATAACACAATATAATCACACCAGTTTCAATTATTTTGGTAATTTATTTCAAAATACCTGTCAGCAAGTATGCCTGTACAGTGGAGTCACATCATACGCACATTTAAGTTACGCGAATTCAACTATGCACGGTCTGGGGTTCCGTATGCCAGCTTCTGCCAGCCGGGGGATGTGGCCCCGCTCAACCCGCTGCCGGCCCGGGGTTCCGTCCATCGGACTGAGCAGGGCCAGCAGCCGGGACCCTGGCTTGCAAGGGGCCAGTGGCCAGAACCCCAGACCGGCGGCGGGCTAAGCAGCTCAGCCAGCTGATGGTCTGGAGTTCCGTCTGCCAGTTCCTTGCAAGCCAGGATCCCGGCAGTCAGCCCTGCTCAGCTGGATGGACAGAACCCCGGGCCGGCAGCGGACTGAGCGGGGCCATGTTCCCCGGCTGGCAGGAGCCGTTGGCCAGAATTCCAGACCGTCAGCTGGCTGAGCCGCTCAGCTCGCCGTCGGTCTGGGGTTCTGGCTGCCAGCCCCTTGCAAGCCAGGGTCCTGGCTGCCGGCCCCGCTCAGCCCAATGGACAGAACCCCGGGCCAGCAGCGAGCTGAGCTAGTCTGGGGTTCCAGCCGCCAGCCCAGCTCAGCCCGCTGCTGGTCTGGGGTTTTGACTATACGCGATTTTCGCCTTATGCGCTGGCTTTAGAACCTAACCCCGCGTACGATGTGACAGTTCTGTAACAGTACAGACAATGAAAAAGATTCAGAAAATGGTTTTTGACAAATAGATTCCTTATTAGACATATTAATACAGAACATTGAGTAATAATTCACGTAAAGTACAATACAGAAATGTATTTCCCACACCCCTCAGAAGCAGTGCAAAGGCTTGAGGGGAGTCAGCAGTAATGGAGGAGCTGAAAGAGAGGGAAGTAATTGCTGGGAAGGAGCCTGGGTGTGAACTTGGAGTGTTATTAGGTGTGGGTGGGAGAAGTATGGAACAGGTTTTGTGGGGAGGGAGGGATTGTTAGGGAGCCTCCCCATGCAGACCTTGGCTGACCCCCTAGCCTCTCCCAGTCAGTCAGGCACATCTGCCCATGTCCCCATGTGTCCCTGCACCCTCACTCCCATTCAGCCTCCACCCTAGTCCCCCAGTCTGTCCCCTCCACTAGCCCTTCTGAACCCCAGTCTGTCCCCCGCACTAGCCCTTCTGAACCCTGGTCTGTCACCCCCCACAGAACCCCCATGTGCCCTACACTGTCACCCCTCTCCCCCATATACTGTGTCTCCAGACCTGGCCCCACAGGCAGGTTGCTGTGAGGAACACAGCCTCTTCTCTTCCCTATCTGCAGCTAGGGCTGCTCCCTCCTGGCACCAGATGCTCTCTGCTCTGGTGCCACAACAGCCTCTGGTGGGCAAAAGGAGTAATTGCAGCACTTCTCCAGCAGAATGTATTTTCTGTGGAGAAAACAACATTCTGCACGGGAGATGAATTCAGCACATGCACGGCGGTGCAGAATTGCCCCAGGAGTAACTCTGTTATGGTGAGTTCTAACTCAAAAAGAAAGATAATTTCTTTTCTTCTGAATTTCCCTGAGCTTCTTTGGTCAGCCTCTGGAAGAGGCTAGAGTGAGTTTAGCCTATAACATGTGTGATGGGGTGCACACAGAGGTGAAAGTAAGCTGGTACGGTACGGCGTACCAGCAAGAGCCAGTACACCGTGCCGGACCACACTGGCTTCTGCGGCGGGGATTTAAAGGGCTCAGAGCTCCCCGCCCGCAGCTGCGGCAGCTGGGCTGGGGCTGGGATTTAAAGGGCTCGGGGCTCCCTGCAGCAGCAGGAGCTCGAGGCCCTTTAAATCCCGGTCCCAGCCCGGCAAAGCTCAAGGTTCCCATGGTGGCCGGAGCCCCGGGCCCTTTAATTTGCCCCTGAGCCCCGGGGGGCTCCCAGCCACCTCTTCAGCTGGGAGCCCCTGGTTGATTTAAAGGCCCTGGGGCTCCCAGCCACAGCTGGTGCCCCAGGGCCTTTAAATCTTGAGAGGCCCCGGCTCTTCTGCTTGAGGCCACGCCTCTTCCGGATGAGGCCATGCCCCCCTCAGGACTCCGGCAGTACCGGTAAGTCATGTAAGTTACTTTCACCCCTGGGTGCACAACCTCACCCTGGGCCCAAAAGGTTTAAACGGCAATACTGAGCCCATGCAGTCCCACCCCTCCAGCCTGTTGAGCATGCTCCGACTGGAGAAGCAAGTTAAAAGGATCTCAGAAGCTCAGGCAAAGGATGGTGGACAGGTTGTAGGAGAGAGGAATCCTTCGCCAGGCAGAAGAGTGAGCCTGAGAGGAGGCCACAGAGTGGGTAAGACCCTAGGCAGTGCCTTCTCCTACCACTACCCCCTTTGTAAATCAACAGGTCCTATAGGATCCTGCTCCTTTGGACTGTTTTGGTTGTAAGGTGATTGACTGTTTGTAGACACCTATGGCTGACCTGTGCCAGCTGACTTGGGTTTGTGGGGCTCAGGCTAAGGGACTGCTTAATTGCCCTTTAGGTATTTGGGCTTGGACTGCAGCTAGAGCTCTTGGGCCCTCCCACTTCTCAGGGTCTTAGAGTCTGGGCGCTTGCCTGAGCCTGAATGTCTACACTACAGTTAAACAGCCCCTTAGCTTGAGCCCTGCATGCCTAAGTCAGCTGGCACAGGCCAGCTGTGGGTTAACTGCGGTGTAGACATAACTTTAGATTTACTGCAGGGAGGACCCTGCTGGTGTCACTACCCACAGGGCCCTGGGCTGGGATTTGGTGGAACGGGAACAGAGCCGGCTCCAGGCACCAGCATTCCAAGCTGGTGCTTGGGGTGGCAGTCTTCAAGGGGCGGCAGTCCCTGTTGTTTTGCCCCCAGCAGCGCGCCGAATTGCCACTGCGGACGGCGGGGGCAGTCCCTGTGCCCTTAGGGTGGCACGTGCGTTTCCACGGCGGCAGCAATTCGGCAGCAGCTTCTATATTTAGCTGTCCGCAGCAGCTTCAGCTAAACATAGAAGCTGCCACCGAATTGCCGCCACCGCGGAAACGCACCTGCCGCCCTAAGGGCACATGGGTTGCCCCTGCCGCCCGCGGCGGCAATTCAATGCACTGCTTGGGGCGGCGAAAACTGTAGAGCCGGTCCTGAACGGGAAGGCCCAGGTCCTCCTGCTGCACTCTATTAAGGGCCTAGCTCCAGATGTGAGTGAAAAGCTGAAGATCTCTGGTGTAAGGTTAAAAGAGGTACCCCACCACCCTGACTGAGAGACATGGGGCTGGAAGTTGGGTGCTCTAATCACTAGGCTGCCTGGCTCTCCAAGCCCCCCTCTCTCCACATGGCTCTAAAAGCCCATTCAATTAGACCATTCCACCCAGTTCCCAGAAGCTGGGAATCTCTGAAGTCTCCTCTGACTCCCTCAATTGCCATTTTGTCTGATTTGTATATAAAATATGTACATATGAGTCATGTTAATTTCTTGCTCTTTGGAGGAAAACCGGATACCTTGTGCATACTTGTGGTATTTCTATACACAGTTTACATACTTGTCACCAACCTAGTTTATTTTGCCTTTGATTCTTTTCATACATAAATTGTTGTTCTGCAGCCTCCTGCTCAATGCGGTGTTTATTCAGCATCTATGCCTTCTAAATATTTAGAAATAAAGATAATTTTTAGAATTTTTTCCTTTAGTGTTTTCACTAGCCAACATATCTTCTTCCATTTCTTTGATTCTGCAATCCTCTCTTTTTTTAATGATTTTTTCCCAGCTGCCAAAGAAACAATGTGGGGCTATTTACAAAAAATAAAATAAAAAATAACCAGTTAAAAAGATATTGGTTGTACACCAAAGAACCCTTCTGAACTATCTGTTTCCTATGCAGTAAAACCTCTGTCTCTGGAGTAACCAAGTTTGTCTTCATTGTACATTCAAATAAGATGTTATTACAGTAGTGACTTTAATTACATTTCTTGCTATTACATTAGTGCATAGTTACATGGGGTTTCACTGGCTCTAAATGTGTTAGTTTGTAGAACATGGTGCCTTTAAGTCTTGTGATAAAGGGAGGGCAAACATCAAAACACATTTGGCCCTAAATTTATATGCCATTTTACTCTAGATTGGCAATGCATCTACCTAGGGAATGTGGTCCTAATCCTAAAATATTTTGTGCTAAAAGATTTGGAAAATGGCAAAATATAAAGTGATAAATAAAAAGAATAGCTTTTATACATGTATACATCTGCATAATACAAGAGTAGCAGGATTCTAGAAATGTGAGACTGTTTATATTATCAGTGTAAACAAACTGATTTGTTCCATGTTAATCCAACGATCTACCTAGAGGTAAGTTTTAGTGACCCATGTCTAAAGTTGGATCCGTTGTCCTCATAGTGAAAATTATCTGGGCTACCAAAGTTAGGAACATTCTTTGGGGATTACTATAGTCTTCTGCTCCATTTCTTCTGTCTGTATCAGTTTCTTTCCTCTTCAGATCAATGCCTGTAGAAGAAAACTAGCTCTACGCTCTGGTACTTTGCCTTTGGTTCCTGTTATGTGAAATTGACTTTATGTGTACAATCCTAAGCAGTTGCCCTCAGGAATGAAGAACAACGGTACAGTGATTTTCTACAGAAGTACAGTATGGCTATTCTGGCTGTCTAGCAAACATCAGCTAAGAAGTGATTCAGTAAAATCACAGAAACATCGGGCTGGAAGGAACCTCAAAACATCTAGTGTAGTCCCCTACACCGAGACAGGATTAAGCATACTTAGACCATCCCTGACAGGTCCGTGTTTGAAGGTTTTTAAGGACACACTAGACAATGATAGGGATCCCCAGGTAACTTGTTCCAGTACTTAACTATCTTTATAGTTGGAAAGATTTTTCCTAACAGCTAACCTGGGTGGCCCTTGCTGCAAACCAAACCAATTACTACTTGTCCTACCCTCAGTGGACATGGAGAAATTGATCACCATCCTCTTTATAAGAGCCTTGTACAATTTCAAGATTGCGTCCCCTCTCAGCCTTCTCTTCTCTAAAGAGAAACATGCCCAATTCTTTGAACCTAAAATCAATAGCTTAGTCTTATTACTTACATTTAGTCTGATATCTATGAAACTAAGAGATGATAGTTAGTATGGTATCTGGCTATTCCTGAAGGCGTGAATTTGTCACATCCATAAATGCCAAATCCTGCAACCCTTACTCATCAGAGCCTGATCCAAAGCCCACTGAAGTAGGTGGAAAGACTTACTGACCTCAAAAGCTTTGGATTAAGTCTTAACTATGTAAACACATTTCTTTGGAGGATCTTAAAGGGCATTTGTGGCATCAATGGTTCTAGAGAATAGCTTTGGTCTATAAAAGAGCAGCTATCATTGTTTGTTATGGGTGGACGGCTATGTTGGGACACACTTTTTGGAAGTCCCTGGGCTAAGTACTTGATTGGTCCTACTTTAAAAACAAAAAAATGCATTGCTTGACACAGCCGGTTTCAAGCACTAAATTTTCACTGAGGCTTTTTTTCCTCTTTACTTCTGCCAGATAGTGTAAACAGAGATAAATTTGCTCCACATAAATCAAGTTTTTAATTAAAAAAATAGTCTTCCAATACAAATGGCATATCTCGCTCCACTTGTTGAATCCTGCTTTGATCCCAGCTCTGAACAGACATGTCATGCTAATGAATAGTGTGTTGCCAAATATTTTTCTTTTGTGTTTTGGGTTTTAATGAATTTATTTTATAAATATCCTTTACGGAGGAAATGTACTGTCCTTGTTGGAAAATCTGCATCTTTTAAAATAAAAAAAATTGATGGCTGCCCTCATCATTAATTGTGATCATACTTGCATGTAGGGGGGAAGGTCAGTATACCATTAATAGAGAGGGTTAAACTAGATGAATGTTTCTCAAACTGCTAGGCTCACATCCAGCAGCAAGTCGCAGGGGGCACCTTGCCGGTCCCTGCGAGGGCGGCAGTCAGGCAGCCTTTGGCAGCTTGCCTGCAGGAGGTCTGCCGGTCCCGCGGTTTCGGTGGCAATTCGGCGGTGGGTACGCCAAAGCCGCGGGACCGGCGGACCTCCTGCAGGCAAGCCGCTGAATCCGCGGGACCGGGGACCTCCTGCAGGCAAGCCGCCAAAGGCGGCCTGCCTGCCGTGCTTGGGGCGGCAAAAAAACTAGAGCTGCCCCTGCTCACATCCCTGGTGATGCTCGTATTTCTTCGGAGAGAGGCTAGTGTCAGCTCCATGAAAAAGAAAAAAGGATTTCTTGCTTACTTTTCCCCCCCATACTATTGTTGTATAAGGCAAAATACACAATAGGAAAGAATACATGGGCACGGTAGACTCAAAAAAACCCCAAAAACACAACCCCAGCATATACACAACAAAGCCTACATGTATATGTATACACACACACTCACAGCTGCTCTGGGGATTTCTAAGCATACAATGTAGTAAGCACCATTAGAGGGCTCACAAACTATTTAAAAGGATAGTGACCTATTCCTATACAGTACAGCTATAAACTCAGCAAAAGCAAAGTCATCTATTATGTACTGAGTATTCTCTAGAATAGATGCTTCTGCCAAGTCTTAAGAGGAAATAAGCCAGGAGGAAACAGAAATTGGCAAGTTGTCCTGTTCATATATTTAAATACTTCCAAAACACGCTAGTCTTCTTTCACTATGTCTCCCTCATGTTTCCTCCTCCAAAGCCCCCCAAAAATTGTGAAGGAAAACATTAATCTAAGAAAAGGACACCTGGACATGTTTCATGCTGCCAGTACTAAACCATCCTTGGAATTTCTAAAAGTTAGATTTCCTCATGCAGAAAAAGGTTGTATCCAACAGAGTTTTAACAGATTAAACAGGAATTGATCACAAAACTAAAAGCTAGTGATTGCTTAGGTGTAGTTGATCCTGATTTGATTACATTTGTTATGTGTAAACAGAATTAAGTCCAATCCAATTCTACTTGGTACTTTTCAAGGGCCAATTTCACATAGCTGAAAACAATTATGAGCCAAAGAGCTGTGTGAGAGAATTTAAACAGAAAATGTGAATAATTGGGAACTGTTGCAGAACATTTTACTATATGACCCAAAAGCCACTTTACCACAAATTGTGAATTAAGACTATGCTGTTTTTCTTTTTCTTTTTCTTTTTCAAACTGCCTGACTTAGAAGGGAAATGAAAGCAACTATTAAAATTGATAGCAATGAATATAAAGTACAAGCCAAGAATTTTAGGAAAATTGATAAGGGAGCAAAAGGACATAGGAGAAATCTATAGCCAGCAGAGTTAAGGACAATAAGAAGGAATTTTGGTACATCAAGAACAAAATGAATCCTAATAATGGTATTGATCCATTACTAGCTAGAAATGGTAGAACTGCCAATATTAACACAGAAAAGGAAGAAGTGGTCAATAAACATGTTCTATATTTGGGAAAAAGCAAGATGTATTTATATCATATGATAAAATACTTTCCATTCCTACAGTAACTAGGATGTTAAACAGCATCTACTAAAGTTAGACATTTTTAAATCACCAGATGCAGATATCTTGCATCCAAGAGATTTAAGATCTGGCCAAGGAGCCATCTGGCCATGATTTGCAATGTCTTATTATCCGGGAGAAGTTCTAGAAAACTGGAAGAAAGAAATGTTGTCAGTAATGAAAAGGGTACCCAGGATGATCCAAGTAACAACACACCTGTCTGCCTGACATTGTTCCCAAGTAAAACAATGGAACAGCTGTGTCAAAGAATATAGCCTGTAGCACCCTCTGTTGGCTAGCATGGCACTACTGAGGCCTGTCTGTTTCCCCTTAACTCTGCTCCCCTTCCGCTTAATTCCCTACAGGCTAGATATTCTGGGGTCCAATGAACCTTCTGGGGTCCAATTTTTTTATGCCCTGCAGAGTCTTTCTAAAGAAAACTAAAATATAAAGCCTTCATCCCAGTTTCAGCTGGGCCCAGCCCCTCCATCCTGAGGACCTATCTTCCTCTCAGTTTCAACACTCCCTAGAGGGAACAGACTTCCTCCCTGTGGGTCTGTCTTCCTGCTCTCCCAGCACCTCCTGCCTGGAGTTTGGCCTTCTCCACAGACCTTCCCCCTGCTGCCTGAATCAAGGCCCTGCAGGAGTCTTCTTACTCCTGGAAGTGTCTGCAAGCATTTCCCCACAATCCATGGCTCTCAATCTCCCACCCTGCACACTCCTGCTTTATAAGGCCCAGATGCCTTCGTTGAAGCCTTATTGGGCAGCAAGTAATTAGTCCAAGTGCAGTGGATCCCGCTCACCCCCGCTCCCTCTTACAGGGCCAGTCACCTGTGGCAGGCTGATATGGAATAATGCCAATAGACAGAGGCTTATGGAAAACGGATCTTGTCAAATTAACTTTTTTAATAAGTTTACAAGTTTGGCGATAAAAATAATATTGTTGATTGAATATACTTAGACTTCTGTAAGGCATTTGAGTTGGTACCACACAACTTTTTGCTTAAGTAACTGGAATGATACAAAATTAACCTGGCACACATTGAATGGATTAAAACTGGCTAATGGATAGAACTCAAAACTTCATTGTAAATGGGGAATCCTCACCGAGCAGGGGGTCTCTAGTGGGGTCCCACAAGGATCAGTTCTTGGCCCTATGCTATTTAACATTTTTCATCAATGACCTGGAAGAAAACATAAAATCATCACTGATAAAATCTGCAGATGAGACTAAGTTTGGAGGAGTGGTAAATAAGGAGGAGGACAGGTCACTGAAACAGAGTGATTTGGATCTCTTGGCAAGCTGGGCACAAGCAAACAATATGTGTTTCAATACAGCCAAATATAAGGTCATACATCTAGGAATAAACGCCATACTTACAGGATGGGGAACTGCATCCTGGGAAGCCGTGGCTCTGAAAGAGATTTAGCAGTTAGGATAATCAGCTGAACATGAGTTCCCAGTGTGACTCTGTGTGGGGGAAAAGACTAATGCAACCCTTGGATGTATAAAGAGGGGAATATCAAACAGGAGTAGGGGGGTTATATTCCCTCTGTATTTGGCACTCATGTGACCATTACTGGAATACTGTCCCCAGTTCTGGTGTGCACAATTCAAGAAGGGTATGGAAAAATTGGAAAGGGTTCAGAAAAGAGCCACAAGAAAAATTAAAGATTTGGAAAACAAGCCTTATAATAAGAGCCCCAAGGAGTTCACTCTATTTCTCTTATCAAAGAGAAAGTTAAGGCATGACTTCATCATGGTCTGTAAGTACCTACAAAGGGAACAGAAATTTGATAATAAATTCAGTCTAGCAGACAAAGGTATAATAAGATCCAGTGGCTGGAAGTTGAAGCTAAACAAATTCAGACTAGAAATAAGGTGCACATTTAACAATGAGGGTAATTAACCACTGGCACAACTGACCAAAGGTTTGTAGTGGATTCTCCAACACTGACAATTTTAAAACCAAAACTGGATGTTTTTGTAAAAGATCTGCTTGAGTTCAGCTACAGCTATTGGACTGGAATGAGAAGTTCAGGGGAGTCCCATGGCCTGTATTATGCAGGAGGTCTGACTAGACAATCACAATGGCCTCTGCTACGCTTAAAATCTATGATTTGATGAATATTGATTTTTTTGCCCTATGGCAATATTTGACAAAACCTGAAGTAAAGGAAACGGCTCAGGTGAATTTGATAAACAGTTTGGAGAATCTTCACAAACACACAGGAAGTAGCTGCCCATTCATATTCCTTTTCCACAATACCATAAATGAAGTTCAGGAAGTAGTAAAGGCAGGGAACTATATTGGTTCTTGAACCAATGTCAGCTGAAACTGAGAAACATAAATATTTCAGCCAGGCCAAGCAACCAGCCGGGAAGGAATTTCTTATAACACATACTTCAGCCAGTGATGGCTACAAGAAATGGAAACCTAATAACTGGAGAACATTACCATTATCTATCTTATCCAAGGGGGTTTTAAAGCATCAATGCCATAGGTCACTAAGTTGTGAACACCATCAAGTAAAAAGCTGGAAAAAAATCCCACAGTAGATATTCTCTATCTCCCCGTGGTTTCTGGTTTGAAGGTGTGGGTTGTTTTTCTGAGGGAGAAGCAGGGAAGGCAAGACTTAATAACACCAGCCTTACATTTCAGTCTCACCTCAGTTATCTTGGGCTCAGTCAGATCTCTTTGGACAAGTGGTTCTTCAGCTCAGGGACCACTATCAGTGTGCTGTCCTCACTGCTTGAGAATCTTATCCTGGATTTCTTCAGCTGCATTTGCCCTGTGGAGGAACAGCTGTCTCCGTTGGTAACAAATAATGATAGGTAGCTGGGCCTTAACCTCTTACCAGCCTTGTAGATTAAGACCATGATTTTGAATTGGGTCAGAAACACAGAATCTGTGGAGCACTGGTAAGATTTGATCATGACAAATTTGATGGAGTTCATTCAGATTTATACCATTGTAACTGAGAGTAGAATTTAGCTCAAAAACTATAATCAGAAATTGTAATACTTCATTCTTGAATAGCCAGTAAATGACAACTGATGCAGAAGGGTACTTAAAAAAACTGAACAACAAAAATCTTCAATAAGCCAAAGCTGAACCAGCGCAGTGTAGAAAAATGCTCTATCAAGTTCTGGAACCTCAAGAAACCCAATAACTCAAGTCATCTTGAGTTCCTGAAATGGTTGATGGTTCATCTTAATTCCCTGCCAAATATTGTGTCCTTTCCATTCCTGCCATCTCCTCTGAGTCTAACAAGAAAAGTGCCACAAAAAAAGTAGTAAAATGGTAAGTTTTAGTTCATTACTGTTTTGAACCGGCTTCTGATCCAGAGGGGACAGGCTCCATGTTCCATTATCGGTATCTTGAGCCATTCAGTCTGGCCACTATTTACATTAACACAATTTACTCTGATAATTACTAACTTGTTGGCTTGAGCCTTGTTTTTTTTGCTGCTGCTGCCCTAACTTTTTTTTTTTTTAAGGTCTCTTTACACCTCTAGAACATTCTTCTATGGTCTTCTGAGATCCTTGTACATCATTCCACCACTGATGATTTCCCTTTTTTCCTTTGCTCCTTAGCTCCCCCACCACTCAACCTGTCCCACTGCCTCTCTTATTGTGCCTTCTTCTTCTGTCTCTTTAGCTTTGTATTTTAGCCTTCAAAAGCTGCAGCAGAAGTTGTGAAACAAAGGTGGTTCCAATCTCCTCGCTATGAGAGAATAGAGAACCCAGCGATTCACTATGACTATAAGCACAGTAGTGCTGAGCCTGTTGAGATGTTGTACGAGTTGGCAACTGCTTCACTTTGCAAAACGTCCTGTCTTTCTTTTAGGAACTGGCTTCTCAAGTCACAAGCACGAAGAACAGATTGATGTGTCTAGGACAGAATGTGTTTGTTGGGAACAAATGTTTTATTGTGACAATTTTAAAAAGGCTATATTTATTTGAAGATTGCTGCTAGTTAAAAGTTATATGGTGTACGTACCTGATCAGGGCCTTGTTGTTTTAAGTATGCAGAGGGAGATAAAGTGCCTGCTCTCAAGAGTTTACAATCTACTGTAACCAGAACACTTTAGTTCACATTATTGTATGGGGGTTGTATTTAGTTTATATCCTAAAAGTAAAGAAAACAGAGCATTCTCTAGAAGATACCCTGCTACATTTACTCTCTGTGTCTCCTATACAGCTTCCAATCTAAAAAGACAAAATACAGACATAAGAGTAAGGGAAGAATTGTTACATAGTTTTAGGGCTTGTGGGAAATGCTAGGTGTTGAGGAAGAATTTGAAGGAGAAGGTTACATGACATGTAGGATCAGGGAGTATGTTCCATACATAGGGGGCAGCATGGGAGAAGCCAAGAACTTGGGTGGGAAAGGACAAGGCATGGAGAAAGGTGGGATTAGGAGAGCTCAGGATTTGAACAGGAGAGTGAAAGATGATGAGTGATGACGTGTAGGTTGGAGCAGAGCTGTGCAGAGCCTGAATGTGAGAACAAAGATTTTCAAATTGACACAGAAGGGGATCTGGAGCCAATGAAGGAACTCAAAGTAGGAAGGGGTGATACAAACAAGGGCTGTGATAGCATATTAACTATATTCATGAGGTGTGCTATTCAGTTGCTTTCCTGGGGATTGAGGCAATGCATATCCTCTCATTGTGATAAAGTGACTACATCAGGTGTGCTGTATAATCTGAACTGTAACTGTGCATGCAACTAAGTGATTGGGCAACAAAATGGCAAATGAAATTTAATGTGGATAAATGTAAAGTAATGCACATAAAAAAAAAAATAACCCTATACATACATACATGATGGGGGCTAATTTAGCTACAACGAGTCAAAAGAAAGATCTTTGAGTTATCGTTGTTCTCTCTGAAGATGTCTACGCAGTGTGTGCAGAGCAAAAAAAAAAAAAAACAGGATGTTAGGAATAAAAAAAGAGGAGAGAAAGAGAGAGATATTATATTATATATATATTATATAAATATAAATCCCCTCCACATCCACACTGTGTGGACTGTGTATGTGGTCAAAATCAAAAAAAAAAAAAGAAACTAGAGAAAAAGAGAAAAAAAAAGAAAAAAATGTTTAGGGGTTTAGAGAGGGAGAGGGGTCCCAAAAAGATTAAGAGAGGGCTAGGACTTTTCAGTTTGGAAAGAGAAGACTAAGAGGGAGGGGGTAGAGGTATATAAAAATGATGTTGGATGAGTGGATAAGGAAAAGTTATTTATTTATTTATTCCCAACATACAAGAGGGTCAAGAACTCACCAAATGAAACTAAAAACAAATAAAAAAAAAAAAAAAGGAAGTCTCTTCACACTTCTTTTCACAAAAACTCTTGTGGAACTCCTGAGGAGGGAGGGGTGAAGGGAGGACTATAAAAAATGTAAAAGGGGACTGGGAAAAATTGTGAAATGGCTGTTAGCCAGGATGGGTAAGAATGGTATCCTAGCCTCTGTCTGGTCAGAGGATGGAGATGGATGGCAGGAGAGAGACTTGATCATTGCCTGTAGGTTTTCTCTCTCCAGGGCACCTGGCATTGGCCACTGTCGGTAGACAGATACTGGGCTAGATGGACCTTTGGTCTGACCCGGTACGGCCTTTCTTATGTTCTTATGCAAGAAACATGCTCACTGTGACAGATATTACAGTCCCACACCGTATCTTTGGGTACCATTGTAATAATGATTTGTGTATGATTGCGTTCTATTGCATGGGCGAGGTTTGCCACAGCTCCTACAGGAACTAAAAATAGTGGGGTCTGAGGAAGGTGAGTCAATAAGACTGTAAACAATTCAATCCCCCTGGGATGGTCTGTGTACACTTATTCAAACTGGGTTTTCTGGAGATCGAGAGAGAGAGAGATGGATATAAAGGCTGAGTTTAAACAGATCAAAGTCTTCTGTTTAGCTTAGCAAATGAACCGGAGCTCTGGTCCTAAAGCGTCCCCAAACCCTTGCTGAAGAACTGGAAGGAACACTGGCCTCCCAGACTCCTCATGTGGAAGGGTCAGAAGGGAGTAGGACATGGGTCCCTGCCCTGAGACAGATGACAGCTGGAGGCCTCTCACCTGACTGAGCACTCCAGGAGTGGACCATGGAGGGAAGATACAACAGGTGCACCTAGTTAGCTCCACTGTTTCACTAAATCAATTTTTAAATCAGTTTAGTTAAATCTGTGCAAGGCTTGTGTGGACACATTTTAATTTGTTTACAACTGGCTTATATCAATTTAGCTTAAAGTCAGTAAAGTAAACAACCCTGCTGCTATAGAACACTGCAGCACCTTTTCTTTACTTCTGCGATGTAATGTTTTAAGTATATAAATCTTTCAGATAAACAGTATTATGGGTGTAAAGGCTCATGTAGCACCTAGGTACTATGGTGACAGCCACTTTATAAATGTTTATAACAGATTTTTTAATAATAGCATCTGTTCAACCACTCTTCTATCAAGAAGCCTCCAAGTAGGTGATGGAAGACAACAATAGTAGGGAAGTGGCAGAAGCCTTGATGTGTAGGACCAGGCAGGGAAGCTGAAGCTGTCCTAGAATTGGATTGTTCTATTATCTCCCCATCCCTACTGCAAACTTTTTATTATGGAGCTATAATTCCATTTGTGGGGGTAGGGGGAGGGATGTTCTAATGCCTACCCAAATCACCTAGCTTTGCTGCTATGTTTTACCACATAGACAGTTTATAATGAAAAAGTTGGCAGATGGAATAAACTGACCAACATTTGGCAGGATCTTTAATCATCCGTGCAGACAGATTTTAGAGGTTTGGGCCCTAATTCAATTCAACTGGAACCCCTCAGTGCAACTGTAGCTCTAGATTTAGCCAGTGCCTGTTATGTACTATCAGTAAGGCTACAATTTAGTCATGGGTATTTTTAGTAAGTCATGGACAATAAACAAAAATTCACAGCCCGTGACCTGTCTATGACTTGAACTATATACCCCTGACTAAATCTTAGCTGGGGGGAGGGGTGCTGTTTAGGGTAGGGGGGAGCAGGGGACCACTGCTGGCAGGGGGGAAAGGGGCCAGCAGCACTAGCTGCTGGGTGCCACTGAGCAGCAACTGCTTCCGCCGCCGCCGGGCCACCGCCGCCCCCAGGCAGCCCACACACCGCTGCTCCCGTTGCCCTCGGGACAGCTCCTCAGCCAGTCCCCAGGGCCAGCCACACGAGTTGCTGCTCAGGCAGTCCCTGGGTCCAGCTACCTGGGGCTGCCCGCTGGCTGCGGCTGCGGGACTGCCCAAGCGGTTGGCTGAGGAGCCGCTCCAGCAGCAACCGGAGTGGCTGTCCCTGGGCCACCTGAGCAGCTGGCCCCTGGGGTCATCCACACTGACTGCTGCAGAAGTCTCAAAATCTGTGACTTCCGTGACCTCCGTGACAGACACAGAGCCCTAATTATCAGTGCCTAGAGCCCTAAATTCACAAGTACCAGTTATTTCTAGGGACTTCAGTTGCCGATATCTGTAGCCCTAGAGATCACTGGTGGCCGTCATTTCTCTTTCACTCTATGTATCACTGCTTATATAATATGCTTTGTTACAAGCTGTTACACTGGGGGCAAATGATTATTTAAATATTTAATAGCTAATATCTAGTATTACTAGGGTGACCAGACAGCAAGTGTGAAATTGGGGCAAGAGGTGGGGGGTAATAGGCACCTATATAAGACAAAGCCCCAAATATCGGGACTGTCCCTATAAAATCCAGACATCTGGTCACCCTAAGTATTACAGATAATATTAGCAGCTATCTCACTTATCTGTTTACAAATTATGATCTTCTCTGGACAATTTAATCTCTTAAATTGATGTAACAATCCAAAACTCCCTTACAAATGTGCTTTGATGTTATTTACAACATATTTTTCATTAAAAGGGCAAAAGGAAGACCCTGAGAGCCTCATGCACACAGCAGTAGAGGTAGGATCTCCAGTGCTCCGGCAGTGGAGAAGAAAAGCCTTATGCCTGCATTAAGCATAATGCCTCCAGGGCTCCTGGGGTGAAGAGGAGCAGTACTGCTGTCAATACTAGCTGGCCCCGACCCCTTGCGCTTTTGACTCCTAGACGGCTGTGCTAACGGGGCCCTTCAGAACCTCTTTCACCTTCCAACACACTTCTGTCACCCCAGCAGTAATTTGTCCCATTATATATTAGTGCAGCATATAAGGCACTAGAACAGTGTCTACTGCGGGGTAAAAATGAAATGGTTTAATGCCTTTTATAAACACTCTTATAAGACGTTCGGTTGCAACACACTGACAAACACACAGCTGTCTATTAATGTGGGATGCATTAGGAATAAACTCATTACAAATGTACCCTCAGCATTAAGGCTGGGAATGAGAGTCACAAGGGAAATGCCATTGCTTGGGACAGGTGAGCGAGTAGGTAAAACCCTCTGCAGGGAACGATCCTGCTTTGGGCGGAGGGATGCAAAGGGGTGACCCACTGGTTATCCTCCACAGCTAACTTCCCTGCCTTTCCAACCGCCATGGATGCTGGGGGCTGAATCACACTAGTCATCTGGATTCTCCAGCCTCCCCCAAGCACCTAAGTTAAGTCCTAGCCCCTCTAGGAGGGTGAAACACACCAGTGAAGGGGGCCCCAGGAACCTTTTTGTTTAGGGTTTGTACAGCGCCTAGCACGCTGGGGCAGATGTGCCTGTTTGTACAGCGCCTAGCACGCTGGGCTCCCCTCACTGAATGCCAAGCACCCCTCGTGAGGGGCGCGCCTTGCTGGTGGCGGGAGCGGAGCAGGGGCCCGGCGCAGCCCTGGACCCCGCGCGCGGCTGGGGTGGGCGTGGGCAGCGCCCAGGGGCGGCACCGAGGCAGACGCGCTCCCTGGCCGCGCTCCAGCTCGGCGCACTAAGACAGGCTCGGCGGCTCCAGCCTGACTGACGCCGGCCGGGACTGCTGCTGCCGCTGCTGCCGGCCCCTGCTGCAGCCCCGTCCCCGCCGCGGCAGCGAGTGGCTGTGCGAGCCGCAGAGAGACGCGCGGGCCAGGCGCGAGCGGCAGGTAAGAGCCTCCTTTCCCCTCCCCACGCGAGCCGGAGACGCGGCGTGGGGCTTCCCCGCGGCCAGGGGCGGCCGAGGCTGCCCGCAGACCTCCCGCGGCTTTGCAAACTTCTCGCTTGGCAGGAGCCCGCGGCACGTGCGCGCCCCGCACCTGGGGAGGAAGGTGCCGAGCCCGGCCCGTTTGCATGGCAGGAGAGCTGGGGGGACGGGACCTTTGTCAGTGTCCTGCTGTCCGTGAGCGCAGGCGGGAACGCGCTCCCTGCCCGCCCCGAGACAGACCAGCTGCAGCAGGGTGTGTGCGCCTGGGGTGGAGGCTGCCGGTTCGGCACAGGCATCGCTGCCTGGCCAGGCACTGATTCGGGGCACAGCACTTTCCCGTGCTGACCCAGAGGAAAACGCACCTCCATCCAGGGCTGTATAATTACAGTCCAGGGGCCGCAATGAAAGAAATGGCCTCTCCCATGGGGGGGGGGGGGGGGGTCGCGTGGATCTTTTCCATTTAATTGCTCTGCATTGTACTTACCTTGTAGGCATTTAAAAACAAAGTTAAGAATGTGCTTCTCAAGTGTTTTTAGGCTGCTACGCGGATCGTTTCCTTGTGCTAAAATACTTGATTTTTTCCCCTCTTTGCTGGCTGTTCCTATGCCAGATATTTGCAAGAGGGAGGGAGGGGGAAACAGATACAGGAGACAAACTGACGCCAGTATTGTGATCGAAAGGAGGAGCACAAGGAAAAACACTTTTATGGATGGCTAAACGCTGACATGTCTTCCCACTATTATGATTTCTTTCCTTCTCATTTAGCGGAAAAAAACCCACATGTCACGTTTTGAAACACTTTTCCCCATCACATTGCATTTTGTAGTCTAGAAATCTTGCTACTGGAAATACCTGCCAATGAAACGTCAGCATTTGTCAGATTTTGTTAGCACATTTGTGTAACTAGCATATCAATCTGAATCCGATCAGTGTCTTTTGGACAAGCAATTACTGCCATTGAGCAGGATTTCCAAAACAATAATCTCAGCTATGGGCAGTCGCCTGATTTTTTTTATTTTTTTTTTAAGCAAGTCTGGACAGCGTAAATGGAGGAAATTCATAGTTGGTTCAATTTTTTTCTAAATTGTTATATAATATAGTGGGTGGCTTCCAGATATTTGTACTTTCAGTCTAAATGTATACGAACTGTTACCAGTGGTACTTGCTTTAAAGGATTCTCATCAATGTGAATGAAAATGAAGAATACATGTATAATTAAATGTTTACTCCAGTGGTTCTCAAACTTTTGTACTGGCGACCCCTTTAGCATAAAAGCAGCAAAGAATCCTGTGGCACCTTATAGACTAACAGACGTTTTGGAACATGAGCTTTCGTGGGTGAATACCCACCTTGTCGGAACTTTAACATAGCAACCCTCTGAGTGTGACTCCCCCCTGTAAATTAAAAACACTTTTAAAATATATTTAACACCATTATAAATGCTGGAGGCAAAGCAGAGTTTGGGGTGGAGGCTGACAGCTTGCGACTCCTCTATGGAATAATCTCACAACCCCCTGAGGGATCCCGACCCCCAGTTTGAGAACCCCTGGTTTAGTCTAAATAGATATAAGGAAAAAAGAAATTGACAAAAAATAGGCAACCTCTCAATGAATGAGTTTTCCCTTAAACTCTTAGAAGTAGGAAATAAGGTACAAGTTCTTGGACTGTATTCAGGTTTGGGGTTGTGCAGGAAGGACAGTGTAGATAAGACAAAGATTCAGTATTTTATAAATGAGATGCACATAAGAACATGTTTATAAATGTTAGGAGCACATTATCTTCTAATCTTCTGTGGTGTAATCTAAAGGAAGTACTGTAAAATTTGACTGTGAGCAATGAATCCTCATAGCAATGGCTTGGACAACTGTCATCTCTCAAAGTTCATCCTTTTTATTCAGCCAGACAACTCCCTTCTTTTAGATTTGATAGGTACCAGTGCCATTGCTGATCTGCACTAACATTTGTTGGCTGGTTTGTGTTTGTTTCCTATTCGCTTTTAAAACAGGGAAGTAATTTTTACAACATTTCCTTTGTTATACCAGTTCAAATAAGTTTATATCAGCAAAGTTTTTGGTAAATGAAATTTGCTGAGAAATATATATAGCTATATGTTTACTGAGGTCTACAGTGGTTTCAGATTCTCATCTCTGTCTGGCTTTTCTAGGAGAGGGAGAGGTAAATGTTTTCTTCTTTACTTTATTCCTGACATTTAGAAACACCAGCAGTTTTGCAAAAATGACTAAAATATGGATCTAGTATTTTTTTGCCACTCACTGTGGTAATTAAGGTTGTAAAATTATTAAAGGTACCCAGAGTCTGGGATAGATGCTTTTGTTTATGTATAAACTGAAATAAAATACAGTGGTGTACATCCTCAGTGCTTTACAACACTCATTTAAAAAATGCGCTTGTGTGACTGGTAAGTATCTTTTTTTAACACATTTGTTCAAACCCAAGAGACACATACATATATGCCCAAAACATATGTTGAGGATAGAAATATATTTAGAGGAATCAAATATCATGAAGGTCTGGATGCGTCTCCCATTGGAAATCAGTGGTAGCACTCACAGTGACTTCAGTTTCAACATAATTGGGTCCAAACCCCTGGAATCAGACTAGATACACAGTAAAAGATGTCACAAAACACTGGACAGTTAATTCCTCCTCCCCCCTTCTTTTCTTTACAAACTTTCTTCATCTTAACTCTCTGCTGTTATCAGTCAGGGAGATAGTGTCCCACAATCCTCTCTCTTGAATACTAAACTGTTGTAATTCTAGTGGCCAGGCTAATCCATCTTGACAAAGTTTTATTTTCCCCTTGTTTAATTCAGAGGAAGATAGCTGTTAATTATTAGTGACCTCTAACCAGAGCACTAAGTAGAGTATTACTACTGATGACAGTGGCTAGCAGCAATTCCAGGATCAGCTGGACTGTGCCTTCTGATTTAAATGAAGTTCACAGACTAAAGCTGGCCAAAAGGAAGAAAATATACTTTTGAGTAATTTGTCCATTGCAAATAAATAATGTAACAATTACTAATGAGCGTTTGTATGGATTCTATTTGCTCTGAATATTCTTTGGAAATAAGTGCAGAGGGGGGAAGAAAGCATGGTAAATATTTTAAGTTAAAACAATATAGCAAAAAAACCATGTATGCAATTGGTGGTTGTTCCTGACTTTCTGATTTTCTGCTGGTGGTTGGTATAAACAATAATATGAATGTTTATATGTATATTAGCAGCACAAAATAATAAGTAAATGACAACGAGAGCTTTATGCTGGTTTAGTACTGTCTGAGAGCATTTGGCATAAGAAAAAATTAGAAACAGAATTCAGTTTCATAAAATGACCATTCAAAAAAATAACCTAACTTATTTTCATTGGCAGTTTTTTTGCATCATGTTCAAATAATAAGATTAATATTTATGAAAAGGTGCTTATAATAAAGAACCTGGGACTGCTCCTGAGAATGCAGTGCGAAATCTATTGTTTATTTTTAGTTAACTGAAAATCTTGCAACCTCTACTCAAGAGAGTAGTACCAAAGAGTTGCAAGATTGGAACCAAGACTACTAAAATCCTTTCTAGTAAATGCATATGAATTAGAATTAAGCTAATTAACCAGATTTGTGTTGCAGATACATGTGGCTTTAGGCAGATGTGGTTTTGACCATTAAAGGGTTCTGCAGGAATTGTTGCAACACCTTATACAAACAAGATATAGACTGTTTCTTTAAGTTTGGAATCAGGATTGCAGCAAATAAGGCAAAGAGGTGTAACTCCTTCAGGCAGATATATTTTGGGGACTCCTGTGCACCTCAGTAGGTGCACAGATGTCGAAAATTTGTTTGGCTTTTTCTTTCCAACCTAATTTCAAATGCAATACATCTTCACAGAGCTAATCCCCATCATTATGGTGGTTGACTTTAAGGTTGGGGTTGCAAAATTCACCCTATACTCCACCCCCCCCCCATTGATTAGGAACACCTTTGTGTATCCTCACTGTTCTCAGATCAGGAATGCAATTTCTGTATCTTTTCCCACTTTCTTTGTCATTGTCAGTAACATCGCTATCCTCCCCTCATCTGAACTCTTGGCGACAACTTTGACTTCTCTCTGTTTCCTCAGATCCTCAGCTAAATCTTCCGTCTTTTTTTTTCTTTACCGTACTTTTCAAATTCCTCCCTTCCTGTCTTTCACTGCTGCCACAGCATTAGTCCACTCTGCAGCAACTTTCCATCTTTGATACTGCAGCCTCAAGCTCTCCAGCATCCTCATGTCTGCTCCCCATCAGAAACACCACTGCCAAAATCTTGTTCCTTTTCCTCTATGCTTCAGTCATGTTGCCACACAAATACGCACTCTGGAATCTCTATACATCAGCTTTCCTTCTTTCTGTCACACTAAATTTAAGCTTCGTACTTTCAGATCTCATATGGGAGTTGCCTATAAGCTCCAGAGCTGTGGTCCATTTAAAAACAAATCAGGATGTTTGTTCAGTTTTGGGCCTCCTTTTCCCCCTCATTCCCAGGTTTCACTGGCAGCAGGCGTAGGTCTATCACCATTAGTTGGTACTCTGTTGTTTGTTCTCTATTGCATTGCACTTGGTTATGCTTCTATTCTGTAAGCAAGGGGAGGCGTGGAGCATGATTTGGTTTACACTTCTGCAGTGGAGTGTTTGCTAACTGTACTGTAGTGTGTAAATAATACTTTTAAATGCAAATGATTGTGCTAGGAAGTCACCAAAATGCAACAAAGTTGAATTGTTTTTTGAGTTTGTTGTTTATTCATTTTTTTAATTTAATTTTCTAGATTGTTTACCTTAGCTGTGAAATCCTTAAAATGGTGTAAAGCTGCCTGAAATAGAAAATAAGACGTTGGTTGACACTTTCACACTTCAGGTGCTTAAATTTAAGCACCTAATGCTGCATGTTGTCTCTTATAAAAACACTCTGATTTTTAGAGGGAATGAACACCACACAACTCCAATTGAAGTCATTAGGAAGCGGGGACTGATGGGGACTATATACATACCTGGATGGATGGGTGCCCAGCTGTGTTGGTCCTTAGCCATGTTATAGTGAAATACTCAAATCCCATATAAAGCCTGAGCTTATCTAGCTGTGTTATGCAGGAGCTAAGTGGAAAATGCCCAGTCCACCTTCAGCAGCCTCTGGGCTGCTGTCACTTGGGGTATGGCTACACTTGCAGCTGTACAGCGCTGCTGCGGGAGTGCTCCTGCGGCAGTGCTTTGAAGTGTGAGTGTGGTCGCGGCACCAGCGCTGGGGGAGAGCTCTCCCAGCGCTGCAGGTACTCCACCTCCCCGAGGGGATTAGCTTACAGTGCTGGGAGCCGCGCTCCCAGCACTGGGGCACTGTTTACACTGGCACTTTACAGCGCTGTAACTTGCTGCGCTCAGGGGGGGTGTTTTTTCACATCTCTGAGCGAGAAAGTTGCAGCGCTGTAAAGCACCAGTGTAGCCAAGGCCTTGGTCTCTTCAGTGGTGGAGTCCTTGCCATTGGTCCTGTTTTACAGAGGCAAATAACTCCACTGCCCGCCTGCGCTCAACACTCCTCCTTGTCACTGGCATATTTGGATCTAATTCCCCAGCAGGCAGAGATTGTGGATGCCCCAAAGGGTATCATGGGGTTCCATGCTATAGAGCACTTATTAGTGCAGAGTACTGTGGATGCTCAAGCAGGCAAGCTTATTACATTATCATTTTCCATAGTAATACACAATGAAAGCCATTTAGGAAAAACCTATTTGAATGTGATATGACTTGAGCAACGCTAATGTGATTCAGTGGAAAACTGCTAATATGGGAAGTTGAAATCTCTCTGTACATAAAAAAAAAATAAATATAAAAACTGAAAAGAAGAAAAAAAATCTGTGCATCCTTTAAACTTTGTGTGCTTAGGAGAAAATGGAGGATGATGGAATTACAGCTACTTTATTTGTACCTGCTGTCGATCAGATTGGAATCACTTCTGAAAGTTCTCTCTTCTGGAATTTAGAAACCTCATCTGTATTTTGTTTTGCATTCAGCTACACCAAACCATGTCTTTGTAAAACACATCACACTGTGTTAACATAATGCTGAACAGATGCTGAAGGGTTTCAAACACCTTTGGTTTCCCCTGATTTCAGGGAAAATTGAAGGCTCTCAGCACCTTGTAGAACCTCACCGAATTGGGCCCAAAATCTCTTCTGTAATAAGCTGGAAAATTTTACACTTATGAAGATATAACATTTGCTTCATCTAGTACCTTTGGTTTTATTGCACAGTATAGATCAAATAGTACATTATGTTCTAGGGACCTGAGATACTAAATTTTCCACATAAAATATCCTCTACATGAAAAGTCCACATTAAGTACAGGTTAGGTAACAGCTCTTTAGATATATATCTATTACAATATGTTGAACATCTAATTTCGAGCTATTCCTTTTCCTAAAATGGTTGTGTGGGAAAATCTCCAGGAAACCAGTGATTGATCACAAGGATTACAGGATCTGATTAGTTCTAGCTCAGCCCTGACACTGAAATACTTCTGCAGTCCCTTCTTCCTGTAAGTGTTTGTCCTGATGGCATTTGGATATGCACTTTGTTTGAGAAGGGCCAGCATTTATTTTAAAAACCATTAACTCTAATTTTTCCAACCACTTCATTTTTAGAAACAATGTTGGACATTGCTACAACTTAGATGGGAATGCTTGGTATGCAAGGAATTCGGGACTCTGCCTGCCTGTAAAATGGGGATAATATTTCTTTTCTTCCAGTCTTTGTCTGTCTTGTTTATTTAGGTTGTAAACTCTTTGGGGAAGGGACCTTCTCTTATTGTGTGTATCTATAGTGCCATTCACCAAGGGGTCCTGCTCTAATTTGGGCAGTCTAGAGACTAATAAATAATAGCAATAATTGGTTAAGCCTCCTCTTTCATTGGTCTCGGGAGGCCACTCCCAACTGTCCTTAATCAAACATTGGCTTGAAATGGAAGTTTTGCCTGAGCAAGGACTGCATGATTGGGCCCTTGTTCTTTGTTCTGGTGAAGGTCTAGATCATCGATTGAAATCAACATCTGAGGTTCAGCTGGAGAATTAAGTCCCAACTATGCACCAGTCGGGTGTGAAAAATCCAGACCCTTGAGTGGTCAGCCACTGTGGTCTAACACTGTCTATGATTTGGGGTGTGTGTGTCATAAACAGACAATTAAGGGTTAAGAAGTTCACCTAGCCTAGCTGACACCTGATCAGAGGAACCAATGGGGGGACAAGATGTTTCAAGAGGAAGGAGGGAAGTTCTTCCTTTGTTCTATTCATTAAGTTCTGTGCAGGAATCACCCAGGGTAGTAAGTATTAAATAAGGAATGAATTAGTTTGTTTATTTCTTTTTGTGACTTTGTCTTTTTGCATTAGAGGGATAATCAAATTGGGTTTTCTTTTGTGTAACTAAGGTTTTTGCGCAGAGGAACATCCTCTGTGTTTTGAATCTGTTGTCTGTGAGAGTAGCTTGTATGCTAATCTCGCAGAGGTATTTCTTTTACTCCTTTTCTTTAATTAAAAGCCTTCTTTTTAAGAACCTGATTGATTTTTTCCCCTTGTTTTAAGATCCAAGGGGTTTGGATCGGTGTTCACCAGGAAATTGGTGGGGAAGTCTCTCAAGGTTACCCAGGGAAGGGTTACAATACTTGTGAGGGAAAGATTTTGGGGGGGAAAACAGAGTTTCCCAAATGACTCATAAACAGCTGCTTTAAACAATTTGGGTGGTGGCAGCAACCAGATCTAAGCTAGTAATTAAGCTTAGGGGTTCTCATGCAGGTCTCCACATGTGTACCCTAAAGTTCAGAGTGGGGGTAAAACCTATGACAGGTGTCCTTAAGCTGACCTAAGTCCCTGTGTAGACAATGCTAGGATAATGGAAGAATTCTTCCATCCAGCAAGCTACTGCCGCTGGAGGAGGTGGATTAACTACAGCAACCAGCGAACCTCTTCTGTCGGCGTAGGGAGTGTCTACTTTGAAGTGTTACAGTGGCGCAGATGAGATGCTGTAGCACTTCAGTGTAGACACTACCTATGCCAATGGGAGAGGTTCTCCTGTCACTGTAGTTAATCCACCTCCCCGAGAGGCAGTAGCTAGGTCAATAAGAGAATCTTTCCATCAACCTCATGCTGTTTACAGGAGGGTTAAATTGGCATAGCTATCTCTCCCAGAGTCATGGATTTTTCACACATCTGAGCGACATAGCTATGCCAGTGTAAGTTTTCTTGTAGACCAGCCCTTGGTGAAGCCAAGCATGGCTCATTATGTATAGACATGGACACCAGTTTCCCTAAGAAGGTAATACTTTAATACTCAGAAGGCCAGTACAATCAAAGGGAGATGATTCTGAGTAATTGTGCTACTTAGTATATATACTAGGCTGGGACCTGGTGGAATAGGGTGGGCGTGGGTTCCCTTGACCCTGGGCCCGTATGAGGGGCTGGATGTGCACTAACCTTTAAGCCAGAAGGCTGAAGTCCTAGACTGTTGCTGTTTGCCCCAGTCAGGAGGCTGAGGGCCATAGACTGTTTAAGTGTTTAGCGCTGCCCAGAGAGCCAGCCCCATAGACTATTGTTCTACGTGGAACCCTCCTGCTGGAGACCTGAACTGATATTCAGCCGACTTACTCAAACTTGGATATGGCATTTACCTTCCTAAAATCTATACAAAACTTAAGGGTCCTGTCAGGTTTCAGGAAGAGGATGATGGGGCTGTTGCTTTGGGACCTTTCAACCGCCCCCAGGTCCAACGTGGCCTGTATCTCGTTTTCCACTATCTCCCATGTTCATTGCAGCAGGGGCCGAGTGATCTCTCAGACAATCTTCCCTGCCATTGTCAATATTATATGCTGAACAAAGGTGGTCTGTCTCAGTCAGGCTCTGAAGGTTTTGGGGAACACCTTTAGTAGACTCCTGACCTGCCTTTGTTGTTCTTGGGTCAGGTTGTTCCCAATCTGTGGCTCTTCGGAGTCAGTCAGGATGGGGGTCCTAAGTCTGGCTTTGGGACATATGGGGCAATCCACCAGCCCCTCTCGAATCTGCCATGGGTCTAGGAGATTTATATCGTAGACTTGCTGTTTCTTTTTCCTGTCTGGTTGCCAGATCTCATAGGTGACTAGCCCCACCCGGCAGATAACCTCACAGGGCCCTTACCACCAGGCTAGCAGTTTTGATTCATCTGAGAGGAGCAGGAGGACGACCCTCTCACTGGGTTCGAAGGTTCTCTCCTGGGCTCCCTTGTTGTAGGTCTGCTCTTTGGCCTTCTGCGTGCTGTGGAGATATTTCTCTCACTAAGACCCCTACTCTCACCAGCTGCTCTCATGGCTGTAAGTCATTGCAGGAAGCCCTGTGATGGGGACAGTAGCTGTTCCCAGCTCTCCCACATCTGTGGCTGCTAGGCATACAACAGCTCAAAGGGAGGGAACTGCATTGATGATTGTGGGACCTCCCGGATGGCCAGTAATAGAGGTGGGATGAATTGGTCCCAATGTTGGAGGTCTTTTGGGGGAAACTTCTGCAACATACATAGAGCCCTTCCAAATTCATGGTCTATTTTTTTTTTTGTAAATTTCATGGTTGTCGAATTTTAAAAATCTTGAATTTAATGGTTTCAAATATTTAAATCTTAAATTTCATGGCGTTGTAACAAAGGATGAATATGTATTTAAAAACAGCAAAATATAAACATGTAAAGCCCTTTAGTGAGCGTTTCTCAAACTGTGGATCCCGACCCAAGAGGGGGTTGCAATATTGTTACCCTTGCTTTTGCGCTGCCTTCAGAGCTGGGCAGCTGTCGAGCAGCTGTCCGGCCGCCCAGCTCTGAAGGCAGTGCGGAAGTAAGGGTGACAGTACCGCAACCCCTCTACAATAGTTTAGCAGTCCCTTTTGGGTCAGGATCCCCAGTTTGAGAAACATTGTGTTTTTGTATACTCTTACCCTATAGTATAGATAAAAGTACACAAAAGACCAGATTTCATGGTCTGTGGCGTATTTTTCACGGCCATGAATTTGGTAGTGCCCTACTCATTGCCAAGTGTCCCATGGTATGGACATCATGGTCAAGTTGCAGAATGGCTTGTTGGTGGCACTGGGGCACCACCAACTGATTCCGGGTTTCTTGCATCTGGGGGTTGAGGTCAATGTGTTATAGGCATCACCTGTTATCTCAAATTGGGGGTATTGTGCTGCCCGGCAGGGTTCCGTGACTCTCCCACTGATGCTGACTGCTCATAGGTTCAACTAAGCATGAGGGTCTTCCTGATCTTGGCCAAAACCTGCCTCCAAATTCAACAACTCTTTGTCACGGGGTTGCACTGGGGTGTTCCCCTTGTCAGCAGTGTCGAGCTTACTATCTTGACATTCCCGGACACTCAGGTCAGGTCACTGGGCATCTCCCTCATCCCTTCAAGGAGGTCTCCCTCAAACGCCAATTCTGGATGATTGGACTTGGGATTTGTGGTGGAACCTCCATGATTCACCCCCAGTCGCAGCCAAGGATGACTGGATATGCCGGCTTCAAGGCCAGAGCTTGTCATGGTCCTAGTTTCACTGTTTACCATCCTGGTGACTTGAGCAGTGGGATAGGGCTTCCCATCCCTGTGAATGCACTGGAGGCAGATGATCCCTTCTTGTGGGCCTGGGGGTCCTAATGAGGTCTTGGCGGATTGTCAGCTTGCCGGAGGGTTGTTTATGGACTCTAGCTTCCCCGGTCGAGACCTGTCCGAAGTTACAGCTCATCATTGGATGTTCCCAGCGGAGGTGGCCGAAATGGCCACAGGTGAAACCTGGGCCAGTTTCAGGGCACCTGGGCCTGTCCTCGGGTTTTGTTGAGCTGGTCTGCTCACCTGGGGTTTGGGATTTCCTCACTATGTCCGGGGGCATGGTGGTTCACCTAGATGCTCTGGGTGATCATTGGGGGTTGGCGAAGTCCTGTCTGTTGTGGCATTTTGGGCCAGGGCTGGGGCTGTTCATTGGCTTTGGGTCCTCTCTTCTCTTGTTAGCGAAGTCGTCAGGGTGGAGGCCTGAGCTCCGGGGTTGACAGGGATCTCACGGCCAAAAAATTCTTCATGAGTGTGACTGCCTCATTCAGGGTCGCTGGCCGTTGGCAAAGGACCCATATGCTTCCTTGTGGTGGGAGGAGGTGCACAAATTGTTCCAGCACCACCTGTCAGTGACCTTGGCCTTGGTATGCCAGTCAGGCCTTATCTATGCTAAAGGGAAAAGTCAATCTAAGCTATGCAATTTGAGTTACATGAATAGCGTAACTCAAATCAATGTAGCTTAGATCTACTTATCACGGTGTCCACACTATGCGATGTTGATGGGAGACGCTCTTCCGTCGACTCCCCTTACTCTTTTAAATCAGGTGGAGTACAGGAGTCAATGGGAGAACGATCGGCGGTTGATTTAGTGGGTCTTCATTAGACCCACTAAATTGATGGCTGATGCGTTGATCGCCACAGTGTCTATCTTCCTGTAAATGTAGACAAGCCCTCAGATTGTAACCACCACCACCATGCATCTTTGAGCTGCTGTGCAACCATCCTCAGCCTGGCCCCATGTTGTACCAATACAATAAAAACCAGCAGGATCTTATTAAGATCACACAATCATTTATTCAGGTTCTGTATAGATGTTATAGTTAGACTCAAAGTCCTCAGTCTTTAGAGTCCAGTTTTATAGGAATTTATTCCTATGTCAGTTCATGTTCCATGTTATTAGATGTTTTGTTTTTCCTTCCTTTGAGGTGTGGTGGTGGATTACTCCTAACCATTCATTCATTGTTTAAACTAGGCATGCATTCACATACATTCTCTATCTTAATCACATCTATTTCACTGCCCGGATGGGTATGTCTTTCTGCACAGTCGTTGCTGATGCATCTTGGGCGTGATGTCGAGGGCATCACTTTTCAGGCACCCATAGTCTTGGGTGTCGGCCACTAGGAGTCCTTGGTACACAGCTTAGGCTGGGCTCATTAGGTATGAAGCCAAAAGGGTGGCCCACTGCTCAGGGGGCCAGTTGGCTCCTGAGGTGGCCCACTCAAACATGACAAGAAAGACCTCCGGATTGTTGTTGGGGCTCATCTTAGCCAGGCATACAGGAGCTGCAGGGCCAGTTTGAGTCACTTCTCCACCAGGGTTAGGGGTAAGAGGTGTCGGTAGTAGGGTAGTGAGCTGCTGCAGGCATTGCTGCTGCTCCTGGTGCTGGGCCCCCAACTCTCTCGTTGCTGCTGACTGCCCAGCTGTTGAAGGAGCCACTGCTGGCTTTCCATGAGTCCATCACAGTGGGGTCTCTTTTTGTCCCCCTTCTGTAGGGTGGTCTCTGGTTAGCCCTTGGCTCATCCCCTTGACTCAGGGGTGGGATGAAGCCTGAGTTCTCCACCACGTTGTTCTTCCCTCTCGGGGTCAAGGGCACTCCCTTCTGGTGGCATCAGGAAGTCTGCACGCCTACTGGATGTTCGTCAGGTGGTCTGACCTGCGACCATGCAAGTCGGCCGAGTAGCAGTTCAGGTCTCCAGAAGGAGGGTTCAGCACACCCCAGTGAGCCAGTAGTCCTGCTCTCCTCTCCAGGGTGAACAATAGTCTATCGGCCTGGCCCTCTAGGCATGTTCTGAGCACTTAAACAGTCTATGGCCCTCAGCCTTCTGATGGGGCAAACAGCAACAGTCTGACTTCAGCCTTCTGGCTTAAAGGTTAATGTGCATCCAGCCCCGCATACAGGACTGGGGTCAGAGGGTAAGGGGACCTGCTCCACCAGGTCCCAGCCCAGGGCCCTAGCAGGAGTGGGCGATCCTGCCACAGAGAAATGTGCGGTTGCTGCCTCACATCCCGGCAGTGCAACTGGACCAACCTCTTGTTTCTCAGGGCTACTTCCTACTGGTTCTGGCTGGTGCTGCTCTGTTGCCGCTGAGCTCTGTCTCTCAGATTTACAGTCAGGTGACCCTTACTCCGGTGTCTTCTCAGGGTCTTTTGTCTCCTGGGGCAGTGGGTAGACTTTCTTCCCCTCGGCTGGTCCTGGATTCTGCTGAGGGCTCGGCTCTCTGGGAGGGACTGTCTGCCTCCTTCTCTAGTCTGGCCCCAACTGCAGAGCCCTACTCTTATACTTCCTGTCCTGCCTGTGCACTTCCTGCAAGGGGGGCGGGGCGGGGTTAGCTACTCCCACCATGAGGAGTTAACCCCTTCTGTAGTGAAGGGAGGCCGCTCTGCCTCACTGCCTCCATAGTGATTCTCTTGCTTTGCTCCTCCCATCTCAGCAGTAAACTGTAAGATCAGAGCAATATCTATCTCAGATGAAGACAACTGATACTTACTTTGGGCCTGATCCTGCAAGCTCTGTATCTGAAGCTACCATTGATTACAGTGGGGTTTGGAAGGGCGGCAGGATTGGGCCGTTTGTGTGAATCAGCAGTAAGTGGATGGAAAGACTTGAAAGAATGACAGGGTTTGGCAAAATGCCATATAAATAAATCTGAAAGGCCCAGAATCCCTCCCGAGTCTGTGTGCAGAGAGAGGCGATTTGACCCCAGTGGACGTAACAGAGGGTTGAGTCCGGAAGCCCCCATGGGTGCTGTGAGTCCTACACAGATGTCAGGGATCTATTGGAGGCACAGAGATGTCTTCATGAATGCTGAGTGCTTCCCTACTGGCTCAAGGGCTCTCTGCTGCTCCAGCCTGAAGCTGCCCTGAGAGTCTCACCCCCTTTAAGGTTCTGTGGTGAAAGGAGCTGTGTAAGAAAGTAATTTAGCCTTATTATCTATCTTGTGGATTCTTTGCTAGATTGGGAGAACGTGCCTCCTCCGCACTCACAGATGCCAGCCCCTAAAAGGTATGTTTATGTTGCAATAAAACCCCACAACACTATTGTATTGTTCAAGCCCAGGCTGGAGCCCAGGCTCTGAGACCCACCCCCTTCGTGCATTTTCAGAGCTTGTGCTCCAGCCTGAGCCCAAACATCTCCATTGCAGTTTTTAGCCTTATACCCCAACGCCCACGAGCCCAAGTCAGCTGACTTGGGCCAGCCACAGCCATGCCGCGGGTCTTTTATTGCAGTATAGACGTACCCTAAGAAGGCCCTGCGGGGTCCGAGCTAAGAGGTGTGGTGCTGTAGAAGCAGCTGACTCTCTTTCCATCGGGCATGGGGAGTCACTAGCAGTACCATACAGCTGCAGTAGTTTGAGAATCATGGGTAAGAGGTCTGGGACTGATTGCAGTGCTCAGGGAGAAAGGAGTGAAGATCTCTCTCATCACACTACGTGTCGTTCAAAGGTGAGTGAGTGAGAGAATTCTTTAAGGGTAACATTTCTGGGATAAAATCCTGACCGTATTGAATTCAGTAGCAAAACTCGCACTGCTTTCAGTAGGGCGAGGATTTCACACCAGGTGCTTTGCTAGTATTTGCATGTGACAAAAAGACAAGGTTTAGAAATACCATTATCAAAAATCCTTCTCTCAAGTCACAGTTAGTATAAACAAGTTAAAGCTAGATTAAAGGGTATACGTGTTCAGACATGTTCGGCAGGGTTTAGAAATTGTAAATGACAAAGGAGGGTGGGGCCTAGTGTTCAACTGTGTAGATAGTCTGAAATTGAAATTCACAGGCTTCAAAATACAGGCCACTTACAAATAAACTCAGTGTGTGGGTCACTGAATTCCCTTCAGCTGCAGGCCTCCTTTCATCTTCATGCTTAATCTGCAGCTGCAATAAAATGCTTCCATCGTACCTCATATTTTTTTTCCTTCCCTTCAGCTTTTTTCCTCCTGTGCTGTCTGCTTGCCAGGTTTCCCTTTCTTCCCTTTCAAACTGGTTTCTCTGTGTTCCTCACCCCCTCAGCTTTAATTCCATGCCTCTCAACTGTACCTTGTTATGGGGGTTAGTGTAGCCTAGTGGATACAGCACTAGACTTACACCTGGGGACCTGGATTCTGTTCCCAGTTTTGCCACTGATCTCAGTTCACCTCTCTGCCTCAATTTTCCATCTGTACAATGGGGCTAATGATACTGATTTCCTGCTTTCTTTGAGATCTACTGATGGAAAACACTACATAACAGCTAGTTATGATAAAGCATTATACTCATTTTAGACCCAAATGTATGTGACTTTACCACACTTTCATATTTTAAAAAATTGTTTTTCTGTCCTTTGTTGCTGTGTGAAAGACCTGCACAAAGAAATGACTGCAGTGAAACAGAATATACACAAAGTGGTGTCAAAGGCAGACATTTAGAAAAACCTCTGGGGAAAAAAACCCACTCTTTCCCTATGATCTCTTTTAGTTACAGTAATCTGAGGTGTTAGCTGTAACAGGAATATGTAAGAAAGTTACAGATAGTATCGCGTTAAACACACAGTCCTTTATATTGGAGACATTTTATCTACAGACGGTTTCTTTTTCCTTTGATTCTTGTAGCGGTTTAGTTGCTGTCCTATAGATTCACCGTTTCCCAGTGTCTAGCAATATCCCAAAGCATTGCACAGTGTATGTCTAGACAGCCCTCTGAGAATATCTACTCTGTGCACATATTTAGCCATTTCAGTGACACCGAGACTGATGACAGCAGTCTTTTTTCTAGACTGGTACCCGTGCTGCTTGTGAGTCAGTCGGTTGGGTGTACAGTGAGAGCAAGACAATCTTACACTGTGTCCTGGATGGATGTGCAGTAGGGTGCAGTTCTTACTGTAGATATGTATGTACACAGCATTAGGCAAAACTGGCTTCTGCTCTCTACACAGTGGCATGTAGCCATGTCCTGTTTCCTTTAACACCAGTGGAACTTTTCCCATTGACTTCAACAAGAGCAGGATTATATCTGTTGGGTGAAATCCACCCATGTAGAAGATCAGCACAAGGGCTATGCACCACTAAAATCCTCAAAATTGGATTTAAATGGGTCATAAGTGATGCATAAGCCTTGTGCTAGTCCTCTGTCCAGGAATAAGTTCCATTGGCTGCACCATTGGGCGCTACTTGAATTGTCTCAGAGTCTGAGACTCCCAAGATCCATTCCTGAATGCAGGGCTCTACCATGCCAGGGCTGTGTGCTCCTACTGGACAAACTGATGCAGCTTCCATTAACTTACTAGATGCCTTTTCACTGACTTCATTGGGAGTTGGATCAGGTTACAAAACAGCAAGGGTATGATGGCTCTGTGTCCTCTGCAGTCCTCTCCTCTTAGTGTCAGGCTCCCTAGCAGCATGGCTTCAACAGAGCCACACTGCCAGGGTATTCTGTAGCCTGCAGCAGCCCTGGGGTCCCTCTTAAAGGGTCTTCCTATCACAGAAGGAATCAGTGGAAGAGTAAGATGGTTTCATGCTGTCTTACCCTTCCATCCTGAGCTCTGTGGAAAGTGAGGTATGCTAGAGAAGTAACTATTGACTGAATGATGCAAGGCATTCACACGAATGTTGCATGTTCTATCACCACAAAGCTTGAAATTCAGAAACAGTGAGACCAGAACTGGTGGTAACACCAGATCTCAAATGGCAAAGCTCATGACTTTGTAAAACTGTAGAGTTTGATCATCAGAGTTGAGACACGCTTTTCCCATGGACTCAAATCATCCACATAGGAAAACATGTCAGACCATCAATGCTGGAAACACGTCAGACTCAAGCATTGCTTAAAGCATTTTAGAACTTTAACCTGGCAGTGCTGCAGGAACCCACTACCAGTATAAGTTGCTCGATACGAGATGCTTATGTCTGAAACAAATGTGGTCCTAAAAGATTGTTTAAATTAAATTAGGTTGTGAATTACCATTTTTCTGTCTTTACAGCACTATAGCAGAGAGGCTGCCTAAGTATTTCCTAATGGAACATCTAGGCACAGGAACAAATGGTTTCGTCTGCTGAGCAGCCTGCAGTATTCTGTAATCTAATAGCTCTGAAGTAGGATGTTCTGATGATAATGTTAGTCAATAGCAGTATAGGGTGTGTATATCTAAAAGCGGCATTTAATGCCATTTATACTTTGTATGATCATTTAGATTTTTTTTTTAATTCTTGTCTTAAGAGAGAAATGAAGGAGCATGAAAGGAAATTGTACAATGTAGCCTTATCTTAGATTTCATCACATGGTCTACAGAGCACTGCTTTTGCTTTTATACATGTTCCCTTGGCTTCTCTCCCACTAACAACAATAGTGTTCAGACTCATGCTGAGGTCACTGTTGAATTATTTAATTTGACTGGAAGAGATTAATGTGTTTATTTAAAACCTTGTTCAAAATGGAAAAAAATCTCAGAACAATATTCTTACGTATGTAAGTTTGTATTCCACGTATGCTTTCAGATCTGCTAATTGTAAAATTACATTACCTTATCAAGACCAGTTGTTTACATACATTAACGCCTGGGGACACTCTTCAGATAAAAAAATGTGCCCCATTTTCCCCATCAGCCTATAGCAGGTACTTACAACCGTACTGATACAGCAGGAGTTAGTCATTGGCTCTCTAGGTTCCCCATTCCTGCCGTAGGGCCTGATCCACTAGTCGTCATCAGGGCTCCTTCCTATTCATGTTTTGTTTTCTCTCATGAGGCTGGAATTTGGAGCAGCCCAAACTTAATAGCTGTGTGCAGAGTAGAGTCTGGATGTCTGACTACTGGGTCAGACCAAAGGTCTGTCTAGCCCAGTATCCTGTCTTCTGACAGTAGCCAATGCCAGATGCTTCAAAGGGAACGAACAGAACAGGGCAATTATCAAGTAATCCATCCCCTGTTGTCTAGACCCAGCATCTGGCAGTCAAAGGCTTAGGGATACCCAGAGCATGTGGTTGCATCCCCGACCATCTTGACTAATACCCACTGATAGACCTATCCTCCATGAACTTATCTAATTCTTTTTTGAACCCAGTTATAGTTTTGGACTTCACAACATCCCCTGGCAACAGGTTGACTGTGCATGGTGTGAAGAAGTACCTGATTTTTACTTTTTATTTAGTAAAAAAGGGAAGCATCAGAGAAGAGGGTTGGCTTATGAACGGGTATAGAGAGGGAGAGGTGGGACATAGCCCCTCCCCCCAACAGAGGGAGCAAGGAGAGGCAGCACAGCCAGCAGAGCCAGAAGGGATGAGTTGGGGTCAGAGTCTCTTCGCTTCTGGCCACGCTGCTTCCCCTGCAGCCTCTGAAGCAGCTGCAGCTCCAGGGCTGGCAGGCTGCAGCTGCGCTACCCAGCCTGCTGGAGCAGTTCTGGCCAGGCCAGAGACATCCTCCCCTGGCCTGCCCCAGCTAAGGTGGGAAGGGATGGGATGGGGAGAGTGTGGGGTCCCAGGCTAGGGGTGGGATCATGTGGGAGGTGGTCACAGGGGTTACTCCCCTGACCCCAGCTTCTCCCCCCCAGCCCCAATTTCCCCACCAGTTGCTGTCCCAGCCCATCAGGGTAAGCCTCTGGCGGGCCAGGACACTGTTTACTTAGGTTTACCTCTGTGCCTGTGGACACTCGAGGTAAACAAACCTTCTCGGCCTGCCAGCGGCTTATCCTGATGGCCCGGGAGCCAAAGTTTGCCGACCCCTGAATTATAGGGTCGGCTTATGAATGGGTCATAAAAAATTTCCATTTTTACTTATCCATCTTGGGGAGTGCCTTTCTCTGTACCTTTTCCATTTCTAATATTTGCTTTTTTGAGATAAGGTGACAGGGCGCTGGAACAATTTGTATAGTAGGACTGCTGAGAGCCATTGAACCAAACTGTAAACCCTGTATATGATGGAAACCCCTTCAAGCTGCCACATCCCCAGTGCTCCTTGTTCCAGCACCTATTTGGGGTGACCAGAACTGCATGCAGTATTCAAGGTGTGGAGGTACCATTGATTTTTATGGTGGCATTATGATTACTGACTTATCATCTATCCCTTTCCTAATGGTTCCTAGAGAGACAAGGTAGTTGAGTTAATATCTTTTATTGGACCAACCAACCTCTGTTGGTGAGAGAGACAGGCTTTTTAGCTACACAGAGCTCTTCTGATATTAACTCACTTATCTTTTCTCTCTAATATCCTGGGACTGACATGGCTACCACACTGCATACAACTAACATTGTTCCTAACATTGTTCACTTTTTATGACTGCTGCTGCACGTTGAATGGATGTTTTCAGGAACTAACCACTCGAGAAAGAGATCTTGGAGTCATAGTGGAAAAAGCTAATTTAGATTGCATTGTTTTGTATGTATAGTTGAGATTGTTTTCCAGTATGCATTACTTTGCATTTATCAGCACTGAATTTTATCTAGAATCATAGAATCATAGACTTTTTAAGGTCAGAAGGGACCATTATAATCATCTAGTCTGACCTCCTGCACAATGCAGGCCACAGAATCTCACCCATCCACTCCTGTATCAAACCTGTGTCTGAGCCATTGAAGTCTTCAAATCATGGTTTAAAGACTTCAACGTGCAGAGAATCTTCCAGTAAGTGACCCGTGCCCCATGCTGCAGAGGAAGGCGAAACCCCCCAGGGCTTCTGCCAGTCTGCCCTAGAGGAAAATTCCTTCCCAACCCCAAATATGACGATCAGTTAAATCCTGAGCATGTGGGCAAGACTCACCAGCCAGACACCCAGGAAAGAATTCTCTGTAGTTACTCAGATCCCATCCCATCTAACATCCCATCACAGGCCATTGGGTATATTTACCGCTAGTAGTCAAAGACAAATTAATTGCCAAAATTAGGCTTTCCCATTATACCATCCCCTCCATAAACTTATCAAGCTTAGTCTTGAAGCCAGATAGCTATGGTGGCATTTTGGGCGGGCTTTTTTACTGTTTTTTTTTAAAATGGGGGGTATGTTTAGTTTGAACCTCTATTATGGTGTGTTTTTTTTAAAAAAAAATCCATGCAGCTTGCAGGCATTTCACTCTTGTGACTGTACCTTTTAAATTTCTATTTCAACTAGCTTCTTTATTTTTAGGTAGTCCCCCTTTCTGAAATTAAACGTTACTGTGCTGGTCTCCTTTGGTATTTCTCTCTCCCCCCACTCCTTCTGAATGTTAAATTTAATTATATGACAGTTGCTATTACTGAGTGGTTCAGCTATATTCACCCTCTTGAACCAGATCCTGTGCTCCACTTAAGACTAAATCAAGAATTGCCTCTCCCTTTGTGGGTTCCAAGAAGCAGTCATTTAACGTGTCTAGAAACTTTCTGTCTGCATCCCCTCCTGAGGTGACATGTACCCAGTCAATATGGAGATAGTTGAAATCCCCCATTATTATTGAGTTCTCTATTTTTATATCCTCTCTAGCCTCCCCAGGCATTTCACACTCACCATTGCCAGCCTGGTCAGGTCATCAGTAGTATATTTCTACTTCTGTACTCTTCAAGCATGGAATTTCTAGCCATAGAAATTCTATGGTACAGTTTGATTCATTTAAGATTTTTAGTCTATTTGACTCTATGCTTTCTTTTACATATACTGCCACTCCCCCACCAGCACAACCTACTCTGTAATTCCTACATATTTGCACACATACGGTACCTGCCCACAAAGCAGGTAATCATACATGCTACATTCCGTGCAATAAACTGGGTAGTCTGCTGCTGGACTTCTGCCTGCATTCTTTTTACTCCTGCAGCTTTTTTGGGGTTGTTGGTTGTTTTTGTGGGGTGGGGAGAGTGTCGTGGTTTGGGTGGGGAGTGGTTTATTGGCCTAAGTTTTTAGAGAGCATTTGGTGGATCTGGCTCTCTCGCCTCTTCTCAGAACTCCTCTGTTTATGCTTCTGTTCGCTTGCTCCTTTGGTCGCTTAGGCACGGGCTTTTTAAACCCCTGTTTTCCCTAAGTAGCCAGGTCCCCTGGTTAATAGATCCTAAACGGATTAAGGATCAAAGCCTCATTAAGAAGATCTCAGCCTTGCCTAGCTGATTCCAGACAGGCCTTAGGGCCTGCTTCTAGGAGGTGCAGAGCATCAGTCAGTTGGAGTTGAGGGCACTCAACACTTCCTGGAAGGACCAGGCCATTTATTTGGTAAACTGATCCAGTCATTACACAAAGATGGAAATCACTGATCTAGACCAATTACAGTTTGCTGCTTTGTCAGCTACTCAACTTTCTTTTGATAAATCATTCTGGCTTGTTGAATTCATTTATAACATAGCACAGAGACTGGCACTATGGCATTGAAATAAGCATGTGTGTATTTTGCACGCATAAATGTGTTTCTTCCTCCCTGTTTTCAATTCACTCATGCTGTTCATGTTTTCATGATAAGTCTTTTCTCCCAGTGCTTGTCATGTACATCTGCTGGGCAAGTAGGGTCATACGGGCAACAACAAAGACCACTGTGATTTAGGGCTGCATGTCAAATGTCCTTTCCTTCTTGTCCACAGAGGAAAGCTCTCAGGTACAGAGCCCTGTGGGGTGCAGGGTGTACAGACTCACTTGGGCACAGTCACAGTGGTGGTCAGCTTCTTGAGGTCCTCCACCTCCCATGCTTTAAGGAGGGCCCTCAAGAAGCTGACCACAGGAAAACAGGAAGTGAAATCACTAGAAGCTGACTGTAAGTGACTATACTCTTTGCTTAGTCTAACGTTAGAGAAATCTAAAAACCAAGGGACCAGCTTCCAGGGATAGCATTGGGCCCAAAATAGCAAACAGAGTGAAAAGTAAACACACTTTTGAACTTACTTCTCTTTTTATCTAATTTTATTAAAAACATAAGTCAGGAAACGTATTAAACCTAACTATGGATTGTGTTATTGTTTCAGGCTTGATCGACATTTTCTTGGTATTGTGGAGAGGTCTGAATCTCACCCAGTTGGAGTGTTCTCAAGCTGTGTCTAAGATTAGGAAGACTGTTATGTGGGAAAGAGACTTTCTGTGAAGGCAGCTGCCCATCTGAATATTGTGAAGACTTCACCCAAGCTTTGTAAGCAGCAAGGGATTTGTGCTTCTCTTTGCACTTACACACAATCTTTGCTTCTTATGCACTCCAGCACCCCTATTAGCTCATTGTTCTCCTTCACCAGCCCAGCAGTGAAGAGACTGCTGGGTTGGAAGCAAGGAGATGAAGAGGAGAAGTGGGCAGAGAAGGCTGTGGATTCCCTGGTGAAGAAACTGAAGAAGAAGAAAGGCTCTATGGAAGAACTTGAGAGGGCTCTGAGCTGTCCTGGCCAGCCCAGTAAGTGTGTCACAATCCCACGCTCCTTGGATGGGAGGCTGCAGGTGTCTCATCGCAAGGGGCTGCCCCATGTCATCTATTGCCGAGTGTGGCGTTGGCCCGATTTACAGTCTCACCATGAATTGAAACCACTAGAATGTTGCGAGTTCCCATTTGGCTCGAAGCAGAAAGAAGTTTGCATCAACCCCTACCATTACCGGCGGGTGGAGACCCCAGGTAATATATCGGCTGAAAATTATATAATTATATATCAGCTCTTTGGGTGAAACGTCTGTACTTGGTGCATCATAACTAGTCCTATTGTGAAATCATAACAAAGAAGACTCTGTTCAGCTGGAAAGATCAGCTGTCTTTTCTGCTGAAAGGGATCCCAGATCTAGCTTCTGCCCATAATTGTGATTTACAAGGGGCTCTACTCTCCTCTGGTAGGATACAAGGAAATCCCATTGAAGTGTGAGAGGAGAATCGAACATCAGGAACTTGTCCAGGGTGCTGAAAGCGTTTTTCCTTTGATGTATTGGGTGCTAGCTTCCCTGAGAACCTCACTAGCTAATGTGCTGGCACTATTGTGCCCATTAGCATGAAATTAGGCACAAACGGGTCTCTCCATCCTGGCTGGATCTTTGCCCAATTCTAAAAGGACAAAAACTGATTTACTAATCCACAGTAAATGGCCTTTTTAAAGATTAGAGTGGATCCACAGGGATGGATTAATTGTTATGAAGGTGCACCGAAGATCCTAGACCTTAGATCAGTCAAGGCGTCTTAAAATACCTGCTGTCTTCCCGTTGTGAGTTTTTCGTAGCTGGGTGGACAGTTCTATTCAAACCCCCCCACCCCCAAAGTCCACATGCAACTTTAAATTTTTCTGCTGAGGATCCTCTTCAGGGTAGATGTCAACCTGCATTGTAAATCCCTGCCTTTATCACGAGATCAAGTCATTGGATTTGTGTGGCAAAGAAACTGCTGAACAATTATTGTAAAATTATTGAGCCCAATCCTGGCCTTGTGGCAATTTACTAGTGAATAGGGTTTGTCGTTAGTAACTGTAAACCAGGTACCACCATTGATGATCCTCTGTCAGTCCTAAACTTTGAATTGACATTAAGATCAGATAAAATGAACCATGGGATTTTTCTTTTATTACTGTTTCATATAATTTGAGAGAGAGAGGCATTTATTAACATTAATGCAACAATGGCTGCTTCCCTTCCTGATGTTCCTTGCTTTAAAACTGAGCTCTCACTCTGAAATGGATCTGAACTTCTAAAAACATTTGTTTTGTCTAAATCTTACAGGTGAATTGATAGTTGTCTAATTTGGGTGGAAGTGGTTGATTTAATGATTTACTAAAATAAGCTATTCAAGTAATCTCAAAAAGACACTAAGATAATATCCATTTTCTGTAAGGTGACCAGATGTTCCAATTTTATAGGGACAGTCGTCCCCCCGTCCTGATTTTTCACACTGGCTATTTGGTCACCCTAATTTTGTGTATCTTTGCCTTTGAAAGGTTGTTGGCTTTATTGTCCTCTCGCACTGGTGTAAGTCAAGAGTAATTCCATTTAAATCAGTATATTAATCATGAATAGTGCAGATCTTATGATCTATTCAATGTCTGCTAACAGCTGTTATTCTGTGACAGTTCTGGATACTGCTGCAGGAGCTCTGAAGTTTGTTGTCTTTGCCCTTAAGCCCAGAGGGTTAAGGGTCAGGCTCTGTCAGTATCTGGTCCTGGTGTCAGGCACTCCTCTCCTTTGAACAAAATGTAACAGCTCCCAATTGTCTAGGCTGCAATCCATTTAAATAACAATTTTGGTTAGCTACAGAAAAATACAACACTTTTCATGTCTAACTGTGGTTCCTGTAGGCTTGTGTGAGTTTCTTTGCATCTTAGCCTTAGGAGCTAAAGAAACTGCATCTTGGAATGTTCACTAATAAACCCAGTGATGGTCACAGAACTGCTATGCTGTATTGATCTCCTCAAATGTCCTTTATTTTTCAACTCACTCTTCCCATAAATTCCATTGTTCCCATTCTGTTGTCCCTTCTCTTGAGTGACCCATTCTATACTCCAATCCATAACTTAAATTCAAAACTAGTGGTTTTGATTTATTCAGTGAGTTCCTCCTATCCCAAAGACGGGACTTACCATGGCAGAGTGGGGAAGGAGAAAGAAGGGGCAGTAGATATCCACCAGGGAGACCAACTCTTAAGGCCCAGCCTGGAACTCGAGATGCACTGACTCCTCTCTCTCCCCTCAGGCCACCTCGTCAGCTTTGTGACGTATGCCGAATGACAGAACATAGGTTGTGTGTGGCTTCTGCCACTACCAGCCTCCCTCCAGTGAAATTTCCCCAAGCCCACAACTGCTGGTGGAATCCAGGCAGTGACTTTGGCCCAGTGCGCAGTAGTTGCTGTTAGAAAGCACCACTGTCACTTCCCTGTTTTGAAAACATCCCCTTGATTTGCAGAACTGAGACTTGGAGATAGAGAATAATCCTTCCAATTTAGAGGAGGTGGATTGGGTGGCTAGAGTCACTTCCCCATTCTCCAGGTCAGAAGTCTGAGTTAGAAATGGGTTACTGCCAACCAAAACTGCAATTTTAAAATAATGTAAAAACTGCCTGCTCTATTATTTTTAAATGAGATCACTCTGTGTACTGGATGACAGATAATGGAGCTTCTAATATGCAGTGCTGCTGTCTGCAGCAGCAACAAAGGTGAACTTTTGACTTGCTATAAATGAGTTTCATTGACCAGAAAGGAAGATGTGGTAACTCCCAAGCCAGTGTGCTGCCTAAAAATCTACTCCACAATATTTATATGGTGGTTAGCATGGAAAAGTGGCTGTGGTCCAAGAGTGAAAAGGACCCTGTGAGACTATTTGAATCCTTATGTATCAGAGAGGTAGCCGTGTTAGTCTGGATCTGTAAAAGCAGCAAAGAGTCCTGTGGCACCTTATAGACTAACAGATAAGCAAGCAAGAAGCAGGCTAGAGATAACGAGGTTAGTTCAGTCAGGGAGGATGAGGCCCTCTTCTAGCAGCTGACGTGTGAAAACCAAGGGAGGAGAAACTGGTTTTGTAGTTGGCAAGCCATTCACAGTCTTTGTTTAATCCTGAGCTGATGGTGTCAAATTTGCAGATGAACGGAAGCTCAGCAGTTTCTCTTTGAAGTCTGGTCCTGAAGATTTTTTGCTGCAGGATGGCCATCTCAAGATCTGCTATTGTGTGGCCAGGGAGGTTGAAGTGTTCTCCTACAGGTTTTTGTATATTGCCATTCCTAATATCTGATTTGTGTCCATTTATCCTTTTCCGTTATCTTTAGCCTGCTTCTTGCTTGCATATATATACCTGCCCCTGGAAATTTTCACTCCATGCATCCGACAAAGTGGGTATTCACCCACAAAAGCTCATGCTCCAAAACGTCTGTTAGTCTATAAGGGGCCACATGACTCTTTGCTGCTTCTATTTGAATCCTTAGAATCATAGAATCTCAGGGTTGGAAGGGACCTCAGGAGGTCATCTAGTCCAACCCCCTCATCTAGTCCAACCCTCCTTGTGAAGCTTAAAACTGAAATGTGTCTCTTGACCATTTTCCCCCTTCACATGCTACATGTTGTTGTTACTGTAGGGTTGCCCATGATCAAGGACACAGGGAAAGTTCAGGGAAGGGGGGAATCTCATCTAGGACTGCACTCTCAAAAGCGTAAACCTCTGCAGCTGTGCACAGGGTCAGAACCTGAAGATGTGCTATTGTACCCAGAAGCAGATTAGGGGTTTATGGGGGCCCTGGGCCAGAGCAAGTGGGGGCCCCTCCCCACCCCTTCCACCTGCAGTCCCCCCACCCCCTCCAGGCGCTTCTGCCAGGGAAATGGGGTTGGAGTGTGGGGGATTCCCCCTCCTGCCTGGAGCTCCTGGAGGGGCATGGGGGCTTGCCATGCCCTGCCCGTCCAGCACAGCTGCTGGGGAGTGGGGTTTGGGTATGGGGGCTTCCCCCACTCCCCGGCAGGAGTGCCAGGTGGAGCAGGGCAAGCCTCTGCACCCTGACCCCACTTCCCAGCAGGAGTGCCAGGATGCGCATGGATGCCCCAATTTGCTGGGGCCCCTGGGCATGGGCCCTGTTGGCACAGTGGCTAAACTGCCACCGATTGTACCCTTCATTAAACAACTATATGGGGGGATAAAAAATGTGTGGAAAATTTGTTGTGCTCATTAGCAACTGCAGCCACAGGCACAACAGGCAGGTGCACGTGTAAGTGCTCAGAGTGCCACACAACTGTCTTCAGCTGGTGCCTGGCCAGGTTTTCAGTGAGCCCTAGTGCAGTAGATGAGGGGGGAAGACAATGACCAACAAAGAATCTAGTCCAGGAGCAGCAAGGGCAGGACTCGGGGGATCAGCCCATTAGTCACCAGCTGTGCTAGGGGCGCATTGGCATACTCCTGTAATGCGCAGGAGGACTAATATACCTCCACAGGGTCAGCTACAGATATTAGCTGGGGCAAAGGAACAGTGGTGAGTAGAGATGATCTAGGTGAATCACTCGCACAGACTGGGTGTGACGGGGTCAGACAGGGTTTCAGTGTCAGACCTCTGGTTACCCTGTCTCCAGCATGGCCACCTCTTAGGACTCAGAGAACGGCATCTGCGGGCAAAGGAGCAGGGAGAATAAGGAGCCTCTGGAGATTCACTAGCCACAAACAGAAAAAACCTCCACCCTCCTTGCTACCCCAGTAGCTTCACCCCTCTAGGCACAGTATGGCATAGGCAGCAGAAAGATGGTGTGATGTGACAGAAGCAGTGCACTGGAGAAGTGTGGGTGTGCCAGTCAGAGCTGGATATAACAGTTTAACAAGCTTATGGAGCTGCAAGACTTGGAAACTCCCCTTGCCCACTTATCCTGGGCAAGTAGGAAGCCTTCCCTGGCAAGTGCCATCAGCACCTGCAGACTGTCAGGAGTCATTTAGGCAAAGAATTGTTTCTAGTCCTCATGGTGCAAAGAAAACCTTCTAAATACAGAGAGAGCATTAGTGCTCCAGTGCTAGCTTCCTAAGTCTATAGACAGGCTACTGTAGTGTGACTGCTCCTGCTCAGAGCTTCCACAAATTGCAGTACAGTGAAAACACCATGGCCACCCTCTTTTTGGCTGCTGTGAACCCTGTGGGCCACCAGGAAATGACAAAAGTCAGGTCAGTTTCATGTTGCTGCTTGTGGAGATTCTGAAGAGCAGCAGCATCAAGCACTGGAGCTATTCATTGGAGAAAGAAGACTTTTAAACCCCAGCAGCTAAGGGAGAGGTTGAGCAGCAGAGATGCATCACAGCAAGGAGATGGAGATGAATGGTGCGGGGGGGCACCACCAACCCAAACTCATCGCAACCAGGAGAGAGGAACAGGAAAGAATATTCCTTCTTTCCAGCAGCCAGAGGGGATTGGTGTCAGGCTGGAGGATTCCAGTTTATTGGACACATTCAGGCAAGAGGCAGATTAGACAGATGGAGTCCTAGAGTAGGACTGTGGACAGCACCCTCGTAGGAATCCCAGTGCCTTCCCTGTTTCCCAGTAGTTGAGGTGCTGGCTTTTCTCTTGGGCATTGCCTCTGGACAGTGAATCCCTTCCCTACTCCATCCCATAATACTCAGTCCTCAGGCTATTAGGTGTTATGTGTCAGTGGGTGGGTGGGAGTGTTGGGGGAGGCAGGAGATAGGAAAAGGTTGATGGGATAAGTTATGAAAGAGCAATAGGATATAGGAGGGATAGCTCAGTGGTTTGAGCATTGGCCTGCTAAACCCAGGGTTGTAAGTTTAATGGGGGCCATTTGGGGATTGGTCCTGCTTTGAGAAAGGGGTTGGATGATCTCCTGAGGTCCCTTCCAACCCTAATGATCTATGATTCTATGAAAGAGCTTGGGGGGTGGCAAATGGGGAAGACAGGAGAAACAGAATAGCGGGTGGGGGGAATCTAGTGAATACAATGTTGGGCAAGAAAAAGAACACAATATGAAGAGAGAGGGAAGGAAAATTTAAAAACAACAGATGCTACAGACAGGAAAAGTTGCACCCCCGTTTTTCACAGAAAAGAGAGAGAATGATGTGACACAAGGAAGTCTAACAAAAAAGGTGATTGTAAGTTACATTCATAAAAATCTATTCAATGGAGAATTAATTGACAATTCGCTATCATTAAATACAGCACACAGCTCTGTCCCTTTCCATTGCTGGGGGCATGACCTTGGGAGCAACATAGCAGTACAGGATAATTTTCACCCTTGCTAGTAGGGTTAGTCCTTGGACTAGAGTGCACACAAGGTTATTCCAGGCATTTACGGTGCATTCACTGACTCTGCTATGCTGTTAGCAACCATATATATCCAAGTCTGTCTTGTGCTGTTCTTACATGGATTCCACCATGAGCACCATGACTCCCCTGTTTCTCCGGACCTAGGTTGAAATACCAGAACAAATAAATGAATTGATATTCGGAAAGGATTGCTATAGGCAAATCCTACTTGACACCTGTGTGTATTTTCAGGTACCTAAATACATTTTTAAAATCTGGCCTCTAACCTCTCCATGCCTGCGTTTTCTCGTCTGTAAAATTCAGATAGTTATACTGACCCCTATCCCTGAAAAGTGCCAGATATTATTATTTATTATTAAAGTGGGCTCTGAGTTTGACAAATCCTGCTTATCAAGAGTATTGTGCAAATCTCTGACTTCCTCAGCATCCCAGAAAAGGGATTGTGGGAGCTGTAATTTTAATGGGTATAAATGTGCCACTTCCATTATTTTCGGGGGGTGGGCGGTATGTGTGCATGCATACTATCTCTCCTTGGTGAAGACAGTTGGAGTTTTGGTCATGTAGCAGCTGCAGAACTGGGCCTGCTGTCTGAAAGCTTTAGTCATGTTGTGTAAGGAATGGTAGTGTTGCCACTGAAGAAAGAAGAAAGCTCAGTTGCTGAGCAGATTTATTATCTTCTAGTTTCAATGAAGGGTTCTGGATGAACTGAGTTGTAACAACAACACACTGAGGACTCTGGTAAAGGGTATTTAAAATATGTTTGTAACACATTTATAGCAACATTCAGAGGATAGTATATGTGAAGTGACGTTTTGGTAGTGTGATGTGTCACTCAGATGCAGAAAGAGATACAGCACGCTAGAGTGGGTGTTTGACTAAAACTTGTACTCTCTCTTGTTTTTACTTTCAGTGTTGCCTCCAGTACTGGTTCCAAGACACAGTGAGTTTAACCCGCATCTCAGCCTCCTTGCCAAGTTCCGGAGTGCTTCCCTCCACAGTGAGCCTCTGATGCCACATAATGCCACCTATCCTGATTCTTTTCAGCAAACTCCCTGCACCCCTTTTCCATCATCACCCAGTAACATGTTCTCTCAGTCACCCAGCAGCATCAGCTATCCTAACTCTCCAGGAAGTTCTTCTGGACCAGGAAGTCCATATCAGCTCACAGGTAAGAGGCAACGATGGTCTCCAGATGCCCACCTGTGCCAGTGAATGTGAATGCAGAAGGAGATCCTACATGGTGTTTGGAGGCTGAAGCAAAAGATGGACATGCTCTGTTAGGAGGCTGAATAGATTAAAAGAAATCAAATGAGGCTCTCCTTTAATACTGTCTGTGAGCTCTTGGCAAACTCAGTAGCTCTCAAGGCGCTTAGAAACTCCAGCAGGAAAGTCATTGGAGCTTGTGAACTCCCCAAGTTCAATAGGTTTGGACTTTTCTTTGGGGGGAGTGGGGGTGGGGGAAACAGGGAAAGTAAAATACGAAGACATTTGTTGATGTCACTTGAAGTTCATGAATAGAAAGACTTAATTCAGGAAATTAAAAAGGTAACTGATCTGATCCAGCACCCACTGCAGATGATGAAGGGACTCCCATTGACTTCAGAGGATGCTGAGTCAGCTCCGAGGTTTCCGTCTTTGTAAAGTTCACTCATTCATGTTGCAAATATTGTTAACCTCTTACTTTTTAAAGTTTCTAGGAATATATTGATACTCGTGGTGTTCAACATATGCTCGTGTTACACCAGTGTAAATCCATTGATTTCAGCTTTGGGTTTACATGGATGTAATTCAGAGCTGAATCTTGCATCTTAACGTTTGAATGTCTTGACTTTTGAGCATCTAAATTCCTGTCCTTAATGTTTTCATTTGTCCTTTATTTATTTATAATCCGACACTATGGACATAGGAAGATTTTGTTTTCCTACATTTTCTATCGTTTCTTTTTTGCATCTTTAATCATTTTAGCTCATATTCCACAACTTCACTGATGTACTCCCCAGAATGACAGGGTATATGTAGGGCCTCTCTTCTCACTCACTGTGGTTTTACACCTGGGTAACTGTTGACTTCAATGGAGTTGCTCCTGATTTATACTGGTATCCTTGGAAGATGAGGCCTGTTGTAAATTACCCTGTGTGGCTGTCCTGCCAATTCAGCTGATCCTGAAAGCTTGTAAAACCACTTGAAAATGTAAGTGGATTAATCTGCATTTTAGTATATCCGGGCATACGTGATTCTGAATTGGAGACAAAATTATTTGATTGCGATTTAGTCAGGGACAGCTGAGTTTAATTTTTAAAAAGGCTGTGGTAATTTCAGGAACCTTCAAGATATGCAATAGCTATCTGGGTAACTGCATAACCCTTTTTTCATTTGACAAGGGCAAATTTATTGACTCTGGTCACTAAGCCTTACAGCCCTGTGGACAGGGGCGAATGTAGTGATTTGGGCCAGTCCTGCGAAAAGGAGGGGATTTCCTGACTCTGGCCATTGGACCTTACTGTTCTGCGTAAAGGGGCAGATTGACTGAAACTGGCCCCTACACCTTACTGCCCAATTGACAAGGGCGAATGTATAGACTTGGGCCACTAGGCCACACCGCCCTGCTGATAAGAGCGAGCGTATGGACTCTAGCTGGGAGGGACATAGATGTAAAATACATACTCCCCCCTTCCCCATTCCCTAGGAGAGGCGGACCCACTTGCCCTGCACAGGATGGGGTTTTCCCCCCAACCCGGTCGCACGTGGTGGAGTATGTGGGCAGTGCCCCAGGCCTGAGGAGAGGCCTAAAACCAGTAGATCCGAGGGGAGTATGGATTTTCCCCTTGATTGCCCTGACATGCTAGTGACCCGAGATTACTGGAGTAATGGAGTCGGATAAGGTTTTGAAATGGCTCCTAGGAAGCCAGCAGCAACAAGCCGCACAACAACAGCAGCAATACGCCCAGCTGTTGCAACAGGTGACGAGCCACCAACAGGAGATGATGCGGGAGTTGGCTGCCCAGCAGCAAGCTCACCAGGAAAGGCTTGTCCAACAAATGGCAGCATTACTGTGGCCAGGCGGGCCGTCAGTCAGCCCTCTAGTGGACCCTCACCCGGGATTTCTATCGCCTGGCCTCCCCCTAAGGCTCACAAAGATGGGGCCTGGGGATGATCCTGAAGCCTTTCTCATGACATTTGAATGGGTGGCCACCACTGCATGATGCCCAGCAGGACACTGGGACACCCTTCTAGCCCCTTACTGCAGCCTGGACACTCAGGACACCCTGGATTATGAAAAGGTGAAGACAGCATTATTAGCCCAGACAGGTATCAGCCCAGAGACCTACCTCCAGTATTTTCATCAGGAACGGTACCCTGCAGGGGGTAGGCCATGAGCAGTGGCTCAGTGTCTTCAGGAGTATGCTTGGTGATGGCTAGGGCCCAACCAGCGGTCCGGTGCTCAGGTGGCAGAAGCTGTAACTTTGGAGCAGTTCACCCAAATCCTTCGTGCCGGAAGGAAGTAGTGGTGCATAGACACCGCCCCACAATGCTTATGGGAGTGGTTGGACTGATGGAAGATTACTTGGCAGCTGAGACTACGGAACCCTGACCCCGCAAGATGGAGGAACCTGGGGGGAGAAACCAGCCAGTGGGGGGGGACCCCACTTGCCCCCCCTGGGAGGACTACAGCATTTGTCAGGACCCCGGTCAGGACCTGTGACCCGGATGAGAAACCGACCGCCACCTGAGGACTTACACAGCAGGAAGAGACACCACTTGTTGGCGTTGAGCCAACTTGAATAGACACGCCGCCCAGAGGAGCGAGAGACTGTTGTTATGAATGTGGTCAAGAGGGACATTTTTCATTGGGATTGCTCTTACATGGAATGCAATTACGGGCAGGTCTGGGTAGCCAGCCCCCGGGCCCGAAAGAGGGGCCCAGGGAAACTTGGGGTACTGGTGCTCATAGAAGGGATTCCTACGATGGCATTGATCGACTCCGGCTATAGTCAAACTCTCATCTGGGGTGATCTTGTACCCAGTCTTGAGCCACGTGGAACCCCCATCTATGTCCAGTGCATCCACAGAGACCTACATTTGGTATCCTACTGCCTGAGTGATGTTGGAGATATACCACTGAAGAGCGGATCTCTCGGTGGGCGTGACCCCCAGATTGGCCTATCCGGTGATTCTGGGGTGGGACTGGCCGTGGTTCCTAGAACTATTGCAAGAGTCCACCCAGGACACTCCAGCAGAAGGTGAGGAGCGGGTGAAAAGAAGGCTGCTCAGGAGGGATCGGGATGATGACCCAGGGGAAGGACCTTCCAGGTCTGCCAAGATCCTGGTATCCCCATCTACACGAACAGATTCCTCTGTCAATGATGTGCAGACAGAGCTCAAACACGATGGTGACTTTATTCAGGAACAAGGAGAGGGCCCTATACTTAGGCATGCCTAGGAACAGGCCACCTCTAGAGAGCAAGAAGCGGAGGGGTCTCCCCTAAAGCCCCAAGGCCCACACTTTGAATTATGTCAGGACCACCTCTTTTGGCTGGTGGACATGTTGCAGACTATAAGTACTCCATCAGATGCTGGTCCCACAGAGGTTGCGCCAAGGTCTTTTACACCTCGCCCATTCAGTGCCCTGGGCAGGACACCTGGGAAGAGAAAAGACCCGCCAACGGGTAGCGCGGCGGTTCTTCTGGCCAGGTATCCACCAGAAGGTGAAGAATTATTGTGCCTCATACCCAGAGTGCCAATGCACGGGCCTGAAAAAAGTGCTGAAAGCATCCCTCATTCCCCTCCCAGTGGTCAGGATCCCCTTTGAGTGAATAGGACTTGACTTGGTGTGCCCACTAGAAAAGAGTGAATCTGGCCACTTTGTGATTTGTTGACTTACGCGACCCGGTACCCAGAAGCAGTCCTGTTATGGACTGTCACTGCCCCTAAGATAGCCACTGAACTCGTTAAGGTCTTTTCCCAGGTGGGGATACCTTGCAAAATCTTAACGGATCAGGGGACAAATGTGACTTCCCGATTGATGGTCGACCTCTGCCATCTTTTAAGTATACGAGCCCTCAGGATATCCCTATGCCAATCCGTCCATCTGGGGTTGGTGGAACTTTTTTTAACAAGACCTTGAAGAGCATGCGCCGCAAATTTGTGGAAGAGGATGTACGACGGTAGGATACGCTACTCCCAGCCTTGTTGTTTGCCATACATGAGGTACCCCAAGCTTCCACGGGGTTCTCCCCCTTCAAAATCTTATATAGGAGACAGCCCTAAGGTATCCTCGACCTTCTGAAGGAGGGCTGGGAAGAGCAAGGGACCCAGGCAAAGGGGGTTGTTCATCACATGCTACAGCTACAGGAGAGGCTTCAGAGGCTTTGCCAGGGAGAATCTGGAAAGGCCCAACAGAGTCAGGCACAACACTATAATAAAGGAGCCAGGCCTTCGGAGCTTTGAATCTGGAGATTGGGTCCTAAACCTGCTCCCCTCAACCAAATCCAAACTATTGGCTAAGTGGCAAGGCCCCTTTGAAGTCATGCGGCGGATCAGATCGGTCGATTATGACGTTCGGCTACCAGGCTGGCGCCGCAAGACGTGCATGTATCATGTCAATTTTCTAAAAGCCTGGAGGAGCAGGGATATGTTACTGATCACTCCCTATCCCCCCGTACATCCAAACCAGAATTAGGGTCCCTGGTGGATGAACCTTTTGAGGACGGGCCTGAAGCGATAGGAGCAGGACTACACCTGACACAGAGAAAGCAACTCCAAGGACCCCTGAGGTCTTACCCAGAGGTCTTGTCGGCTTGGACAGGATGGATAACGATGATGAGTTGTCATATTGCAACTGTACTGGGACAAGGTATGCAAACCCCACTGGCCCCTGCCCAAGAAGATGTGGGAGGCCATTCAGAAGGAAGTCGAGATCATGTTAGACACGGGCATTATAGAAGAATCTCATTGTGAGTGGCCAAGCCCAGTAGTCCTAGTTCCAAAACCAAACGGCTCCATCTGGTTTTGTATTGACTTTATAAAAGTGAACGATATATCTCGGTTCAATGCCTACCCAATGCCATGGGTCAATGAACTCCTTGAGAGCTTAGGGGGAGCTAAGTTCCTGTCGACTCTGGATCTCACCAAAGGGTATTGGCAGATCCTTCTGACCCTGACCTCATGCACAAAGATGGCCTTCCCAACCCCCTTTGGCCTATACCAATTTGTGACCATGCCATTTGGGTTACATGGGGCAGTGGCATCCTTCCAGTGACGTATGGATTGGATATTACAACCCCAGAGACAGTACACTGCCACTTACATTGACGAGGTTGCAGGAACAAACCATTCTGATGTGTAGAAAGAATAGTAAATATGGCAGGCAACCAGCTTGCCTTAAGAGTGAAATCCTTGCTGATCTTAAACACAAAGAAGAAGCTTACAAGAAGTGGAAGGTTGGACAGATGACCAGGGAGGCGTATAAAAATATTGCTCAGTCATGCAGGAGTGCAATCAGAAAGGCCAAATCACACTTGGAGTTGCAGCTAGCAAGAGATGTTAAGAGTAACAAGAAGGGTTTCTTCAGATATGTTAGCAACAAGCAGAAAGTCAAGGAAAGTGACTGAATGCGGGAGGCAACCTAGTGACAGAGGATGTGAAAAAAGCTAATGTACTTAATGCTTTTTTTGCCTCTGTCTTCACGAAGAAGGTCAGCTCCCAGACTGCTGCACTGGGCAGCACAGTATGCGGAGGAGGTGACCAGCCCTCTGTGGTGAAAGAAGTGGTTCAGGACTATTTAGAAAAGCTGGATGAGCACAAGTCCATGGGGCTGGATGCACTGTATCCAAGGGTGCTAAAGGAGTTGGCTGCTGTGATTGCAGAGCCATTGGCTATTATCTTTGAAAACTCATGGCGATCGGGGGAGGTCCCGGATGATTGGAAAAAGGCTAATGTAGTGCCCATCTTTAAAAAAGGGAAGAAGGAGGATCCGGGGAACTACAGGCCAGTCAGCCTCACCTCAGTCCCTGGAAAAATCATGGAGCAGGTCCTCAAGGAATCAATTCTGAAGCACTTAGAGGAGAGGAATGTGATTAGGAACAGTCAGCATGGATTCACCAAGGGCAAGACATGCCTGACTAACCTAATTGCCTTCTATGATGAGATAACTGGCGATGGTACATATCCCTATAGCCTTATGATTTCCAAGTGATGCACCGCCCTGGAAAGGCGCACGCCAATGCAGACTTCTTTTCTTGGCCGGAATGTGAGGAAAGAGACACCGCGCCCCCACCAGATCCACTCTTAAAGGGGAGGGTGTTTGGACTGGACGGGGAAGGGTTAATCCTACATTGTGGGTTGAGGAAGCCACGCCCACTGTACTCTACTGGGCATGCTCCAGGTGCACTGATATAAAAGGGAGCAGCTCGGCTCAGTTGGGGCTGACTGCTGTGGAGGAAGGACATGTGCCACCTGCCCCAGCGGAAGTCTGGGACCCTAGGAGCCGGGGATGTTGCAGCCCAGGCAGACGCCAGGACAACCCTGGAGGCCTCACAGGGTTCAGAGGTGCCAGAGATAGGGCAGACCGGAGAACCTAGAGGTAACAGGGATGCCCGGACCACAGCAGCAGGGATGACGGCAGGAAGCAGCCTAGGGGAATCAAACAATGGACTGGTGAATGAGCCAAAGCCTTGAGTCAGTGCATTTCGGTCTGAGCTTTCCCCTGCTGATTCAGTGGCCTGTGCTACGGCCACTACCAGGGCTCTGGGCTGGGGTCCAGTGGAGCGGGAGGGCCTGGACCCCCTTTCTGGGGGTGCAACCTCTCCCTCTGTGTCTGGCAGTGGCCACTAGGCCTTACTGCCCTGCTGACAAGGGCAAATTTATTGATTCTGGTTGCTAAGCCTTACAGCCCTGTGAACAGGGGCGAATGTAGTGATTTGGGCCAGTAGGTCTTATTGCCCTGCGAGAAGGAGGGGATTTCCCGACTCTGGCCATTGGGCCATAGTGCCCTGCGAAAAGGGGCAGATTGACTGACACTGGCCCCTACGCCTTACTGCCCGGTTGACAAGGGCAAATTTATGGACTCTGGCCACTAGGCTGCACCGCCCTGCTGATAAGAGTGAGGGTATGGACTCGGGCTGGGAGAGACATAGACATAAGATACATATGTCCCCCTCCCCCCAATTCCCTAAGAGAGGTGGGCACATTTACCCCGCACAGGGCGGGGTTTCCCCTAACCCTGTCACAGGACCCACCATTATCCTGGCTCCCCCTGTTCCCTCTTGCAGCCCCAGATAGTCCCTCTTTCATTGTAGCTGGTTCGTGATTGCCACCAGTGTACTAACTGTCCACTTGCTGGCTCCAGACATTTCTTCAGCACTGCTGCTGCCACATCCCTCTCTCCACACTGCTGCCCAAGAGACATGGGAGCAGGATCCAGGCAGCAGCAACAGCACAGAAGAAACAACCAGATCCAGCAAGCGGACAGACAGTAGCCTGTACCCACCCTGTGTGTGTCCCGGAGGTGCTTCCTCGGCTCTGATGCCTGGATCCCACTTCCCATGCCGTTGCCTGCTGCCCAGGGGAAGTCAGTCTTTGCACGACCCATCTACCTGGACCCTTCTGCAATCCACTGTGAGTTGGGACCACCATTTGGGAAACACTGACTTAGCACATTGGAGCCCTGGTTCTGGGCACTGCTGAAGCATACATAATAATGACATCAATCTGGATACTGTAATTCTTGCTGTTTTGCCAGTTCCGTGGTCACTTTACAAGTTAGTCTGTATTTATCCGCTATATGTGAATTATATACGCTGTGCGGAGGGGCAATGCCTATGTACCACTTAATTCCCACTTAAGCCCTCAAAATAGGGTTTAAGTGGTGCACAGTGTTGGGGTTCCCTGAGAACTCAGTTTGACTCCAGTCTGGTCACTCAGGTTCTTTTTTTTTTGGTCATACAGCAAAGCTATGCTGAATTGATCAGATTCAAATGTAGGGGGTTGGTATAGGGCAGGGATCGGAAACCGTCGGCATTTGTGGCGGCACTGTGCCTGTGGATAGTCAATGTAAACAAAATGTCTCGCAGCCTGCCAGCGGATTACTCTGATGGGCCGTGTGCCGAAGGTTGCCACCGCCGGTATAGGGCGTACAACACATCCAAAGTTACACTGCAACTTTCCTTTATATACATTTACAAATTACATTGCATTTACTATACATTGCATCATGTTTGGGGATTGGCTTGGTCATTTTGTAGGAACCAATCCCTGTACAGCATGCTCTGTGCATGTACAACTTATTCTTTACCCCATCTTTATGTTTCCGACTTAGCTTGTCCATTGTAAATGGTTCCCTGGGTGTTTTCCCACTTACCTTAGCCGGTGCAGACATGCCATTTTCAGCCTGCTGATCCATTTTCCTCTCTAATCCTATCTCCAAATAAATCAACTCTCACCCATGCCCAATTACTCACATCAAGCCAGGTCGACATAGATGTCTTTTGCTGTCTCTCTGCACAGGAGTGAATTTCAACCTAAATACTTTTATTAGTCCTGCAAACATGTAAACACCTGTGCAACTTTACTTGTTTGTAGTCCCATTAAGTTACTACTCCCATGAATAAATTGACTCCCATGCTTAAGTGTTTGCAGGATCGAGGTCTACATCTGTGTTTTCTAACATGAAAACAAGGTCTTTATTTCAGCTTTCCAACACACTCTATTCCTTCTTGGCATATATTAGAATGGAGGATGCTTTCCTGTTCCTAGGCTGCTGTTCTGTAAATGAAACAATTTGGGAATTAGGAGGGCTGTTTTTGTAGTTCATTTGTTTATTTTTCATTAGTGCATATGGTTCTTTAACAAGAAGATTGGTCAGAAGAGAGTTGGCCCTCTCCACAGTGTGAGGGGATGAATACCCCTTCTGTCCTGCGTGAGTGTCATCAGCTTGTGTCTCTTTCTGAGAGGCAGGCTGTCATTGGTAGCCAGCTGCCAATGCCATAGATTATCTTGGTTGGTTAAGGCTAGAGGGAAGGTACTAGTGGAGGTGATCAAACGTTTGAGAGGCCAGACTCCCTCTGCACATACATGTGTGGAACTGCAGCCTCTGTTCTAAAATATTCATTCTGCAAATTACTGGCCAGCCTCTGCACCTCCATTTGTGAGAGCGGTTATTGAGACAGTGGGGATTGGGTTAATCCCACCTGGATTAGATCATTTTTGTTTAAATACATCTTTGTACATCTAGAACCAGACCATTTCATGACCCAGAGAGTTCTGATTAACATGGTGGAAGATCTGCCAGTAAGGGACTAAGGCGTCTGCTCCCTGCTAATTATGTTAGGCCTATCACTAGGTGTTGGTAGCCTAGCTGTGGTCCATGGTAGGTGTGGGTGTTGTCACGACTCTTCTGTGACTGAGCTGCCTTGTAGAAGAGAATTCCTAAAAGCTAAGAGCTCATCATTGTCCAGTTTCCCTGCTATGTCTGTTCAGTTCCTTATCTTGTTGAACGTGTATGAGCCTGATGGGAGATAAGGGTATGGACTGGGATATGGAGTGATACTAGTGACTTTTACCTCTGTGCCTCCTTTCCTGTTGTCCTGCTTTAACTATCTCTTGGTTGTCTTGCAGACAGATTTGTTTAGATGGGGGACAGTTGGCTGAAACTCAGTCCCGATAAAGCTTATGTCATGTTTCTGGCACCTCCCATTTTGAAGTGGTTGTGGATGCTTTATGCACCTCTGTTATGCACTGGGCGAGGCCACCACTTGCGAGGGAGGTCAGGAGAATAGGGGTCATTCTGCATTGCTTTCCAGAATGGAAACTCCTAGTACAACACTACTTCACAGTGGCTATCACTAGACCTGGAAATTGCCCAGTTCTGTCAAATGCAGAATTCACTACAGCTATACCCACGTTCCTCACCTCCTGGCTAGACTATTGTAATTCAGTCCTGTTTGGTCTTTGCTTGAATCTGATCCAGAGGCTACAGTGGCTGCAGAATGCAATGGCTCTCATTTGCTTCATGGCATAGGGCAAGGCAGGTAGCAATTCCTGGATTCCACATTCTGCCTGTAATCCATCTGATTCATTTCCAGGTCTTGCTGACTGTATATTAGTCTAGGCCTGTGTGCGGCTCTCTCCCCCTGTCAAGGCAGTTGAGGTCAGCTAGTGTGTCTTTGCTCTGCATCCTCACCAGGATTCCATGTGAAGCAGGCTGGGTTCAGGGAGCCCACTTATGGAACTCCACCCTTAAGATGGATGCCAGTCTCTTTCCATGGAGTTTGGGTTTGAGGCAAAACTGGGTCTGGGTGCAGACTAACCAGTGCCAAAATCAAAGCTGAAATTTCTGTCATCTTGGGCCACATCCAATCTGTATTTGGAAATTAGGACTCGTCTGCCTTTGGACCTGACACAGAGTCTAAACCATAGGGACAGGTGCATCTCCAGGGGTTTGACCTGGAGTTTGAGGAGGGCAGGGATTCAGACTCGGGTTCTGTTTTGGACCCTTCTCTAGTTAAAACTATGCTGAATAGTTCCCAGGCAGACCTGGGTAGAATTTACCAACTTGCTGATCTCAGTGTCTTTCTGTTTTTTAGTTGAAACACCCCCACCTTACAATGCAAGAGAAACACCAGGAAACCAAAATGGACGATCAGTGGATGCAACAGCTGACAATCAGTTAGTGCTATCATTGCCCAATGGAGGTAAATCTGCTGCTGGAGAAACTGAAAATATACAAGTATTTGTACTGCTTCCCAGGGAAAAATTCTTAGCCAAAGAATTATTATATATTCTTCAGAGCAGGAAGGCCTATTGTTCTTTTTCGAGTGCTGGTCCCTATGTGTATTCCACATGTGGGTATGCATTTGCACCGTGCACCCAAGTCTGGAATTTTTTCATAGCAGTGTCCGTTGGCCCGCACATGCACAGTAGATCTCCTTGTGCTCTTGACCTAGGGTATAAGAGGCAGTGAGGGTCAACGCCTCTCCAGTTCCTTCTTACTCCCACATAGTCTGAGTTAGACTCATGTACGCAGTCACTCAGTTGTATAACCTGCAAAGAAAGAAAATATTTGTAAATAGTTATATATTTTAACTTAGTAACTAGTAGTTAATTTGTAGTTAGCATAGAGTATTTCTTTTCCCTGGTTGGGGAACCTCCTCCCCTGCTCGGGGACTATGCTCAGATTCCCAGGATTCAAGAATTGCATCTCCCGCCCTTGCTCCTTTTCCATCAGATTGAACATCAGCGGCGCCTGTATTGTCTGGGTGAGGCACATATCTCTGCAAAGTGCAGGATCTGTCGCTCCTTCCCACCCAGAACTCGAAAAGCCTGTGAGCTTCGCCTATGAAAGCACCTGAGGGAGAAGTCTAGGTGGCCCTCATCTGTGCCCCTCCAAGCACATGCTTTGGAGTGGAGCCTTTGACATATAAGCCCAAGGACTCTTCTTGTAGGGCTCCCCATGAGAGTAGAGGGCACTCCTCATGGGCACAAGGACAGATCCTCGCCGAGGACTGTCTACAAGAAACGCCCTTCTTCCCTGAGCCTGTGCAGGTGAGGTGAGAAGTCGCCTACGGAACCTAAGGAATCGGCTCTGCTGATGACCTCCAGATCAGAGGACAAGGCACATCTGTAACAGTGGGCTTTGCCAGATCTGAGGTTAAGGAGGCAGCCTAGGCTTGTCATTCAGTAGCAAGAGAGGGATTTAAGAATTCAGTGACTTAGGTACCAGGACAAAAGATTCTGATTTTATTTGCATCTGTGGGGTCACAAAAGTAAGAAGTATTAATGAAAACAAACACCATTATCCAGGTTGTAGTGACGAAGATCAAATAAGGGATGACGGGAGGGAGGAATGTGTAATGCAGCCAGAGCTTAGTCAAAATCAGGATCGATTTCTTTATCGACTTCAATTTTGGGTGAGTTACTTAGCCACCATAAAGCACTCTGTTTAGAGGCTTTGGTATTTCCATCTCTTTTTTGTTAATGTCACATTTCTGTAATACATACTTATATTTTCTGAATAATAAGTAGTGTCACTGGTGCACAGAAAGAGCTGTACAGAAGGTCAGATCTTCCTCCCCATGCTCTGTGTGGGAGACCTAGTGAAAGCTGGGAGGGTTGGGAGCCCCCATCCCCATGCTAAAGGCTTTACAGCTACTTTGCAGCTATTCTTCTTCGACTAGTGTCCCTATGAGTTCTCAACTGTAGGTGTATCTGTGTCCCTGCACCTCTAATCAGAGATTTTAGGTAGCTGTGTCTGTTCAGCCCAAGCATGTGGTCTGCCTCAAGGCTATCTAGTGCTGCGTGGGCGAATTCCCTTCAGTTCCTTATCGACCACCTTTGGCCTCCAACTGAGCGAGCAGTTGTCTTTTTTTTTTTCCTCTGCATCTTTAGCATAAGTAGTTGTTGTTTTTAGTTCTTTTGTTCTTAATAGTTAATGCTTCTGTTTACCCCACTGGGCTAAAAGAAGAAAAATAATTTTAGTTTACGTTTCCAGCCCTTTTGGGAGGATCCTCCTTGTCTCTCCCCACACCCTAGGAGTGTTTAGAGTTTCTAACTTCTCTTGGTTTAAAAAAAAGAGAGAGAAAAGAAGAGGACAGAACATCTTTTTTCTGCATTCTTCACTGCTAGAGGGTGATAGCTCCTACCTCCCTGGGGCATGGCTGGTTCTACCAGCTTCAAGAGGTCCCCCTCCTCCAAGGAGTCCATTTTCTGTAATGGACAGACACTCTCACGGTGTCTGGTGCCTGGGAGAGTCCCATATCCCTCAGAAGTGCTCCCTCTGCCACCAGCTAAAGCGGAGGTCTCACAAGAACTAGGAGCTGAAGTTATGGAGAAGGCACTTCAGCTGCCAGGGGACTCTGGTGCCGACCCCGGATCCTCCCCGGAGCCTTCAACTTCAAAGCGAGTAGTTCTGCAGAAAAACCAGCAGATTCCCCCCATAAAGGCTCGAGGAAAAAGGGCTCCAAGCACAATTGGCCTGTCAGAGGGATTCCTCAGTGCGATCAGCCACCTCGGTACTGGTGGCTCCGAAGTGCTGTACCCAGAAGCATCAGGGTGCCTCCGCTGTGAGTTCAGTCGCAGCGCCTAGAGAAGAAAGACAAATACCGTATTACCTCTAAAGGAGTGGCACCGAGTAAACCTGTGTTACCAAATGTGACAAAATTCACATCTAGGGAGTGCTCCGCATCTTTGCAACCATCGGTACCAGCAACGTACCGCAGAAACTCTCTGTGGTACCAAGTGAGCCAACAATACTGCAAGAGTTACAGTACCCTAGCGACCTGTTGGTTGGTTGAAGAAACACAATCACAATTATTCAGTATCAGGGCCCCGGTACCGAGTACATCCCAGTGCCCGGAATCGTCCTCAGTATCGGGCTGTATGCCACCAATATCTCGGTCAACGCCACCCTTATCCAGTGATGAGCCTGACAGTGACCAGGAGGATGTCATTTCCCTAGCTTCTCACTATGGCCTGCCGTCACAATACAAGGGTCCTCCATTCCATCAAGCTGACCCATGAATGTGCTATGGGCCCCTTGGGCTTCTCCGCCATCCATGCCTTTCCCTTGCCTATGCCTGTATTAGGTTCCTTGGGCGACATACACATCCCACATGTCAAGGGTGTCCATTGTCTCTCAGAGAGAATCCACCAAATGGTCCCTTCCGGCCTCTCTGTCCAGAGCCTCTGAGCCAGTGGAGAAGGAAGCTTTGGAAGAACAGGAAGAAGGACTTGAAGGAGAAGCTACCCCTCCTGAAATCTTCTCCTCATCTTCACCAGACGAGGCTGTACTGCACGCTCCCCCCCCCCCCCCATCACTTGGTGATGATTTTAAGATCAAGAGAGTGGCAGATGAGCTGTAAATTCACCTGCAGGTGGTGACAGACAAATTGCAAACTGGTGAATATTCTGCACACTGCCTCTTCATCCAGAATTTCCCTCCCAATTAACAAGGTTATTCTAGATCCTGTCAGTCATCTGGCAGACACCAGCCTCCATTGCACCAACCTGTGAGAAAGCTGACAGGAAGTACTACATCCCTCCCAAAGAGGCAGACTTTTTGTTTTAAATCTGCAACCCAACTCAATTGTAGCAGATGTGATTAATGCACGTGGCAAACAACATCACGCAAAGTCGACCCCACACAATTGGCATTGGAAGAGACTAGAGCTCTTTTGGAGGAAGGCATATTCATCAGCGACATTGCAGTTTAGAGTCACGAACTACCAAGCTGCCATCGCCAAATATGATTTTATTAATTATATGAAACTCAGTGTAGTTGTGGATCATCTACCCGAGGTGCAAAAGGAGCAGTTTCAGGCCATTGTCAGAGAGGGCAACTCCACCAGAGAGGTCCTTTGGGGCCATCTGCCTGTCCCAAGTCAGGGTAAAGGAGGAGGGTTGGGCGTGGGGCTAGCAACTCCACCCTGTAAAAATCAGCTTGCTACAGAAACGCCAACAATAGAGTTAACAGAGACTTTTAGCCTGGAAAAAGAAGGGTCTTCAACTCGAAGATGCATGACGCTGGGTGGTGAAAGCTGCGAGGAAGCCACTAAGCCGATCACCCTTCTTACAACCAGGAGGATTACCATCGGCACATGGAATGTGAGGACCATGTACGAGTCAGGAAAGACGGCACAGGTTGCAGCAGAGATGAGGAGCAACAACCTGACCCTACTAGGCAGTGGAACCCCCAAGGCAAGCGGAAAAGAGGCCGCCCAAGAAATACCTGGCGACGCGACCTTCAGGTTGATAGCAAAAAAATGGGCTATACCTGGAACCAGCTAGAGCGAATGGCCCAGGATAGAAGACTATGGAGATCTGTGGTTGGCGGCCCATACCCCGGTTGGGGTGACGGGCATGAATGATGAATGATGATGTCAGAGAGGGCCAGTTAGTAGCTAGAACTGTGCTACAGACAGCACTGCGTGCAGCCGATACAGCAGTCTACTCAGTCTCCATGGCAGTGGTAATGATGCCGGCTTCCTGGTTACACCTTTCCAGGGTTGCCCAAAGAACTGCGGACAACAGTGAAAGATCTCATGTTTGAAAGGCACAAGCTCTTTGTGAATAAGACATACTCCTCTCTGTACACCCTGAAGGATTCCTGGGCCACATTATGCGCTCTGGGAATCTACACTGCAGGACAAAAGAGAAGATACAGCTCTCAACCACAGCAGAGGTCATGACCTCCTCAGTACCCACCATCACAGCACGATTACAAACCGCAGCACAAAAAGCCCACAGTACAAAAGTGGAAGCAATCAGCACCCCAATCGACATCCTCTCTGCCCTCCTCTGCTGAACACTTTTAACGGGTTGGTTGAGGGTCTAAATAGCTATTTCTTGCAACATCAGATGCCTTCTGCCTGTCATGTCCCTTTGGAAGTCGCCTGGCCCTCTTTCACAGCAGTTGGGACAACATCACCTCCGACAGCTGGGTCTTGGAGATTATTTCAAAGGGTTATGCCATTTAATTCCCTTTCCCTCTTCAGGGACCCTTTTCATGAGAACCTACTTCAGCACAAAAATAGATGTATTACACTTAGGGCCATAGAACCAATCATGATGCAACTCAGAGGCAAGGAGTTCTACTCGTTATTTCCTGATTCCCCAAGGTGAAGGGAGGGTAGAGGCCCATTCTAGATCTAAGGGCACTAAACAAATACGTGAAGGCACAAAAGTTCCAGATGATCACCCTAGCAGCCATGATTCCAGCTCTGGAGTAAGGAGATTGGGTTGCAGCCCTCGACCTACAAGATGCCGACTTCCACATCTCCACCTTCACGAGTCTCATAGGGACAGTCCAGTCCAGCCCCTAAACATCAGCCAGGAGCTTTCTGCAGCTGCTAGGTCATAGGGCAGCGTGAACCTTTGTCACTTCAAATACCCAGATGTTCATGAAGTGTCTTCAGATGTGGCTCAGTTCAATCAATTCTCCAAACAGGGACAGACTAACCAAACTGCTATCAGTGCCCTGCATAGTAAAATACTCTCTGGACAGATGGAAAGACCCATCCAACTTTCGAGTAGGCGTTCGATTTGTGCAGCCACCACCACTGCTGACTCTAACAACAGATGCTTCCCTAATAGGCTTGGGAGCCCACCTACATGACCAAAAGGTTCAGGGCAAGTGGTCTTCCACAGGAGCAGCCCTCCATATCAATCCTTTGGCGGTAACAGCATTCAGGAACGCCTGTGCACACTTTCTGCCATTCATCAAAAATACCCACACAAAGGTCATAATGGGCAATATGACTGTATGTTTTACATAAATCACCAAGGGGTCGCCAGATCTTTCTCCCTCTGCATGGAAGCACTCAAACTTTGGAGTTGGTGCATCCATCACAATGTGCTTATCTCAACTGTGTATCTGCAGACTGCGACAGCTGACAGTCTGTTGGAACTGTTCTCACAACTACAAATGGGAACTGAACTCAGAGGTGCTTTGCAACATATTCACCCTTTGGGGAACCTTGACTACAGATCTTTTCGCTACTTACTGAAACAAGAAACGTCCTCGCTACTACTCCAGGGCTGGACTGGGGACACATTCACTGGGAAATGCACTCATCCTCCTATGGGACAGGGACCTTTTGTATGCCTTTCCCCCATTCCCTCTCTATCTAAAGTCCTGTTGAAAATCCGATGAGACAAAGTGAGAGTTATTCTGATTGTCCCCTTCTGAACAAGACAAGTCTGATTCCCTTACTGGACACACATGACGCTATGCCCTCCGGTTCCCCTTTGGCCCATTCCTCAGTTGCTCTCTCAAAACAACAGGATGATCCTTCACCTCAGTCTGCGGATCCTCCACCTCCATGGTTGGCTCCTTCGTGGTTCCAAGACTAAGAGGTAGCGTGCTCTGACGAGGTGAAAAATGTGTTGCTATACAGCCGAAAGTTAACCACTTAATGGACTTACCTACAAAAATGGAAACAATTACAAATTTGGTGTCATTCTAAGCACATATACCAGGCCTTGTCCTCTCTCTCTCTCTCTGGTTTTAGACCTCAAGAGGTCAAAACTCTCGCTCCACTCCCTTCAGGTACATTTTGCAGTTCTAACGGCCTTCCACCATCAAGTAGATGGATACTCAGTGTTCACTCATCCGCTGATGCATAGATTCCTTAAGGCATTGGTAACCTCTTCCTGCATATGAGACCACCCTCTCTGACCTGGGATCTTAACCTAGAATTAGACCTCCCTTTGAGCCCATGGCAACTTGCTCTCTCTTTCACCTGTCCATGAAGACAGCATTTTTAATTGCCATCACCTCAGGTAGGTGCATAGGAGAAATTGCGGTCCTAATGGTACACCCCCTATTCATGGTCTCTTTTAAAGACAAAGTAACCCTGAGGCTGCATCCCAAGTTTCTCCCTAATGACTGAGGACTTTCTTTCATTCGCAGAAAGACACAAAGGCTCCGTGATATTGGCTCAAAGACTACCCAAAAGGGTCTTGGGTTGCATTAATCTCTGTTATCAAGGACTCAACCTGTGGCCTCCGCACAGAGTCTGTTGGCACTCCACAAGGTCAATTTCTACCTCGGTTGCACTTTTTAAAGATGTCCCTATCTTGGAAATCTGCAGAGTAGCAACTTGGGCCTCTGCCCACACTTTCACAGAACATTATGTGATCGCTGGAGATTCGGCCTCTGACGTCATCTTCAGCTCCTCAGTACTCTCTGTAGTAACAGACTCCACTCCGAAGCCCCAGCCCTCCATGGGGGATACTGCTGTGAAGTCACCAATGGTGGAGCACCAATAGGGACACTATTCAAACAATAAAAAGTTACCTTGTGGAGTAACTGAGGCTCTTCGAGAGGTGTGTCCCTATGGGTACTTTACAACCTGCCCTTCTCCCCTATACTTCAGAGTTCTCAATATGGGGCTCTGTGGTAGAGAAGGAACTGAGGGGGGGTTGCCGACGCTGTGCTAGAAAGCCTCGAGGCAGACCACGAGGGAGGGAGAGCGCATTTGCAAGCTGAACAGACCTAAAATGTCCAATTAGAGCCACAGGGTCACAAATGCACCTGCAGTGGTGCACCCGTATGGGAACACATCTTGAAGAACCATCATTTACTGCAGAAGGTGAGTAACTTCCTCTTTCTACGGCCTCTGGGCTGCAGTAGTGACTACAGACCTCAGCCTGCAGACCTACTGACTTGCTCTTCCCTTAGCCACTCATTCACCTGTCTCAGAGACAACCACCGTGGAGCAGTGCCCCATGGAATCTATGGTATGAGGAGTCCCTCTGCCCTGGTTTCCTATGGCCTGCTCTGAGTGCAGTTGTTACGATTGCTTCTTGTACTGCAGTACTGCACAGATGCCAAGTTCAGGACCTCGCTGTGCTAAGCACTGTGCAAACACATATTAAAGGACAGTCCCTGCCCCCAAAAGCTTACAATCTCAATTAAGACAATAAGTAACAAGTGCATGTAGCAGACAACTGAAGGAGAGAGAGGATGAAGGTAACCGTGCTAGGAACGTGTGGGTACATATCAAACCCATGTGACAGCCACCAAGTTTCCAGTCATCTTTCCTCTCCCCTCCCCCACCACAAATAAATACTCCCAGAACCATTAAGGACATCATTGATCCCTGCTGGCCACCTGCCTAGCTACTCTCAGTTGGAAACATATTGTACATTTCACAGCAGGAGTCAGTTTCACTGCTTTTTGGGTCTCACATGCCCATGGCAGGGGGACAGGTTTAATTAATGCTCATGGGACAAATAAGATTCAGTTCAAATAAGCACCCAGATGGATCTTTATTCAGACTTTGAGTCTGCAAAACTTGGGGTTCCAGCAAGAACGGCCTTTTGTGTGGCATTTTGCCATTTCTGCCTGTACTCTCAGGTGGAAGTAGGCCATCCTGAGGGATGTGAAAATGAAAAATAAGAAATAAGACAGAGGGATGATAATGCAAAACCTCCTTGCTTGGCATTAGGTTTAATCACACGTTGCATGAAGGCTTAGCTCACTTTTTATTATAAAACTGAACCAGTTTGCTCATTCCTGGCTCTTGTTGTTTGTCAGATACAGTGCATATAACTGTCCGGGCACTGCAAAGCTAACTCAACCTGTGCAGTAAAGAATTTTAAGCACATGCTCTACTTTAAGCATAAGAGTTGTCTCACTGGGACTACTCACATGCTTCCAGTTAAGCACCTGCTCAAGTTCTCTAATGTTCTCCCTTTGGGAGCGCTAGTCAGCAAACTAAGAAGAAATAGAACTTGCTGTTGAGACTGCCTCTGATGAAAAGTGACTGACTGGAATGAGATCATGGTCTGAGAGTTTGGATAGAAAAGCAAGCATTACTGTGACCTAGACACCTGATTTATTTTATCTCCTACAGACTTTCGACCTGTTTGCTATGAGGAACCCCAGCACTGGTGCTCAGTTGCCTACTATGAACTCAACAACCGAGTAGGGGAGACTTTCCAGGCTTCTTCTCGGAGTATTCTTATAGATGGATTCACGGATCCTTCAAATAACAGGAACCGATTCTGTCTTGGACTGCTCTCTAATGTCAACAGGAATTCTACTATAGAAAACACCAGGCGACACATAGGTAAAGGTAAGAGCAAATTCTCTCTTATTGGTAAGGAACGGAGCTTGGAAGAATGTCCATGGTCTAGAACTAGAAAAGTGTGTTTGTCCATTGTATCTGTCTATGTACCTAACCAACATGAATGTAAAGCCACCTGCTTGGCTTCTTTCTGAAGCAGTAGATGAGGCATCGGCTCTTTACTGGGAAGAGGGTAGCTTTTTACAAAGGTTATTTACTTGGCCTACATGGAACCCATAATTAAAAACAAAACTTTGCTCTAACTTAGAAGTATGTATTTTCATTTGTATTTATCAGAACATCTGGCAACTGAGAATATTGCCATTGAAATGTCACTAAAAAAATAATTATTGGTGTCTTGCTGCTGGTTCTTCTATCACTAAAAAGCAGGTGGAGATAGACAACACGCTAACTAGCTGAGCTATACATTTAGATAGCACTGCTAACGTTTCCTCTGTTGCTTTTTTTCTCTGGTTAAGGAAACCAGTCCAGTCTGATTCTGTGTTTCTGGGAACTTTTGCCAGTTAAATCTAAGAGAAATCTAAGGTTCTTTTTCAAGTGATTGCCCACATGTATTCCACTTCTGGTGAAGTGCACATGTGCTCCATACACACGACTGAATTATTTTGGCCAGCAGTGTCCATTGGGGCCATGCCTGTGCTCTGTATGCCCTCATGTCCCCCTGCTGAGGCCAGAAAGAGCAGAGCAGGTCCAGCCATCCCATCAGTTCCTTCTGATCGCCTGTGGCAGTAAGACAGAACCCCCGCAGTGTCCGCTTCACTGTGCATTTGTGACTTTGCCTACTCGTGTATATAAATTAATTGTAGATAACGTCATTAGTATACTTGTCATTTTTCTCTTACACCTGCTAGCTTTAAAACCAATACTTTTTTTTTGTGTCCTTAGAGGCTTCTCTGGTACCAAGATTTAACTGCTGTACCTGAAACAAAATCCCTGGAGTTCAAAACTTGCCCCTCCTGTGATGCAACTATTCTGCTCAATGATGAGCATTTTAGGTGTCTTTTTGCCTTGGAGAGGGGCACATCCCCATCAGAGTTTCAATCTGCCCACCCCTTCTCCAAGAAGACACAGAAGGCTGCTCCTTGCTGCAGCTCCTCTCTGTTAGCAAGTTCCAAATTGGGTAAAGCTTGCCAAGTCGCCAGTAGTTAGTGGAAACTTCTGGTCTGTGGCAGCCAGGTTGCTGGTCACCTCCTTGATCTGTCTTGCTTTTCCTCCCTGGGAGCTTGGCATCTGGACATCCCAGATTGCCTGGAGTTTTTGCAGTTGTTGCTCCAACAGAGATTTGACAGCCCTCAGCCCTTTCTGGGAATCCTCCAGATGCTGCTGTAATTTGTTTTGTGAAGCTTCCAGGTCTTGTTTTAAATTCCTTTGTGAAAACTCCAGCTCTGGTTTTATGTCTTGTTTACAATCCCACTGGCCATTTTTGATTTTGCAAGCACCTCCTTTATTTGTTCCATCTTGGTTCAACAGGAATCCAGCTCACAGTCTCTCTCTCTCTCTCTCCTGGGAAACTGGATGCCGCTCTTGGCATCCGCGTGGCCCCTTTTCAACCCAAGCGGCTAATCACATTATGGGGCTCTGGGGATGTTCCAGCTGGAAGTAGAAGCTGATGGATTCTGATATTCTCTTTGATGCAGTCTTGTTTATTTACTAGGAATGTACAAAGTCCTCCTTCTCCAAATGCAGGAGGAACCCAGAACAAAAGGAGCAGTTTCTTAGTTTACAGCTCCAAGCCTCTTTAGTCCACAGCCCCAAAAAATCTCTTGGCTTTTTCCAGGGTCACATGGTGTTCATAGGTTACTGCTTGGCCTTCTTGCTTTTTTGCCTCTCTCTCTCTCTCTCTGTTCTTGTCTTTTTCAGTCTTGTATCACTTATGCCATTCCTCTCCCTCCTCCATACACACCTACCCAAAACAATACTCAGCCGAAAGCTTTTGGGTGGATTCACACTCTCCTTGTATCTTAGGGCATGGCTACACTTGCAGATGTAAAGCGCTTTGAGTTAAAACAGCCTTCGTAGAGCGCAGTAGGGAAAGTGCTGCAGTCTGTCCACTGCTTACAGTGCACTGGCGTGGCCACATTTGCGGCCCTTGTAGCGGCATTGGGAGTGGTGCATTATGGGCAGCTATCTCAGCATGCAAGTGACTGCAACGTGCTTTTCAAATGGGACGGTGGGGTGGATTGTGACAGGGAGTGTGTTGTGTGTATGTGGGGGGAGAGAGAGTGGGTTTTTAGGGGGGCTGAGAGCATGTCAGCATGCTGTCTTATAAGTTCAGACAGCAGCAGACCTCCCCTTCCCCCCCCCCGCCCCCGCCTGCCCCTCTCTCTCTCTCTCACACACACACAGCATTCCACAGTAACGGCTTGCATGCCAGCTGTCAGAAATGGAGCTTTGAAAGGGCATTTCCGCATTCCTACAGGAGTTCAAAACAATGACAAGAGTGGCCACTTTACGTTAGGAGATTATGGTACATTTTCAGAGGCCGATCAGAGCACAGTAATGCAACACCTTGTTCACACTGATGCCCGGGCATTGTAGCCAAGGCGCAGCAAACGTTATTCCTCTCCCTGAGGTGGAGTACCAGCAGCGCTGGAGCCGTGGAGTCAGAGCGCTCTACAGGCCTTGCCAGTGTGGACGAGTAGTGAGCTAGTGCGCCCGGGGCTCCTTTATTGCGCTGTAACTTGCAAGTGTAGCCAAGCCCAAAGATGGGGGTTTATGCTCATAGACATGTTAATTGAAGGGTGAGTTCACACCTATCAGTCTCAATGGGGGTTTAACTCAACCCACAATAAGGATTCACCCAGCTCATAACTATCTTCCTGCCACTTCTGTGACCAGCAAATGGATCACCAGTTTTAACCTTCTCAAAATAAAACAAAGCATGGAGTTTTGGATTTCCTTCTCCCTCTTCATAGACCACTGCTTTCTTCTTTGTTTCTTCTCTCTCTGAGGGAATCAGAGTAATTGGGACATTTTAATGCCTAATGCCAGCTCTGATCTTGTCCCGTAGGCACCAAGGCTATGTCTGCACTACCACTTTTGACATAGCTACTGCCGCTTGTGGAGGCGGTTTTATTATGTCGATGGGAGAGCTCTCCCACAGGCATAGAGCAGCCACACAAGTGATCTTACAGTGGCACAGCTGCATTGACACAGTGTAGACATGGCCTAAGGCTCAGTTAAAACAGGCTCCTACTGTCTGCTGAAATCAACAAAAGTTAGAAGCCTAAATGCCTTTGTGTATTTGAGCTTAATGATCTTCTGTTCTGTGACTGGTCCTCTTTCTTGTTCACACAACCTTGAATCAGCACTTGCCATAAAATGATTGAAGATCGGACTGGAAACTATGAACTCCTGAATTCTGTTTCTGCCTCTGCCACTAAGTCACTTGGATGAGTTGCTGAACCTCTGTGTCTTGGTTTCCCCTCCGTAAAGCTGAAATAATAACTTATCTAATTGGCATTAGTTGTCTGAGGATTAAGTAGTTAAGAATCCGAATGGCACTTAGAAGATCTAAAACAATGTATGAGTAATGATGTTGACATTTAGGCTTGGCTACATTCGAAACTCCAAAGCGCTGCCGCGAGAGCGCTCCCGCGGCAGCGCTTTGAAGTATGAGTGTGGTCGCGGTGCCTGCGCTGGGAGAGAGCTCTCTCAGCGCTGCAGGTACTCCACCTCCCCGAGGGGATTAGCTTGCAGCGCTGGGAGCTGCGCTCCCAGCGCTGGGGCACTGTTTACACTGGCACTTTACAGCGCTGTAACTTGCTGCGCTCAGGGGGGTGTTTTTTCACACCCCTGAGCGAGAAAGTTGCAGCACTGTAAAGCGCCAGTGTAGCCAAGCCGTTAGTCTTATAAAAGTTTTGATATAGGTCACTGATGCATTGGCAGGCCAACGGCAGAAACAGGGAAGAAATGTGAGATACAAATTTGGCTCTGCCACAGAAAAATAAGCAACCCACCTCTACTACGAGTGTTTCCAAGAGAATTCTAGTCTTTTAAATAATGTCTCCTTTCCTGATTGGGATCCAGAATAATCAATAAACATACATGCGCCTGTTGGTATACAACTGCCTCTATTGCAGTCTGCATTTAAAAAACAAACAAACTCTGAAGTGTTCAATTATGGATTTCCCCCTTCCATTGGAATGGCTTCTGCTGGAGGACATAAAACAGCCAAATTGAACCGGATTATTCCCTGCTGAAGATACACTCAAGATTTTTCAGGTTGTAATTTATTTAGTTGCAGTAGAAAGCTTCTGACCAAGACTTACATTAAGCAATGATCAGCTAAACTACATTTCCTTTTTTTTTTTAATTAAATGAGGGTCCAACTGAATACAAGTCTCAGTGGCCCTACCCAGTTCCCAGTCTCAAAACAGTATTTTAATTGTTTCTAGTCCAGTCTTGAGACTGATTGAATATGGTGAAGGCCCAAGCCAAGTAACAAATCTGATATGCTTGATACAAAAACCAGCAAATCTGAAGACCAAATGCAGGGATGCCATTCCTCGGCCTCCCATCTTTCTACATATTGTCCTTTGGAACAGTTAGGATGTTGTGATGCTTTGTGAAACCCCAAATAGTTAATATTTCTTTTTGAACAGTGGAAATGAGATAGTCGTCCAGTTCCAGTTTATCTGAAAATAAAGACAAAGACTGTATATGAACATACGCTAGTAGTGTGTTGTAGATCCATAAACAGCAATTGCTAGGCCTCTCATGGTTAAAATTCTCATTTGAGGCAGCTAGTTCCTGTGAGTTTCTGCCCAAAAGGGAAGAGAGGGAATGATCTCCAGAGCAAGAAGAAAATGTGGTAAACACTAATGGTTCTCATCTGTTCAGATTTGAAGATCTGTCTGTGTTGATTAAAAATCCTAGAACCTTACATTAGGAATCTACTCAAAGGAAGAAAGCTAATTGTCCATGGAGAATCCTGATCCGGCCGAGACCTTTAATTTCTCTGCATTTCCCTATTCATCTAACTTGAAAGGAAAATGCCCAGGAGGGGAAATGCCCTAAGCACAGGACTGCAGGACAGGTCCAATGATTCATCTGTCTATCTGCTTTAGGAACTATGTAAGCTGTTGAAATGGATACAACTATCTCTTCTGTTAACAGAAAAAATAGTGAGTAAACAAGATTAGGTCACTAGGATAAGTGTATGTAATAGAATTGTCATCCAGTGTACCAGCATGAAACTGTTTCCTGGAAATACCACATCAAAGCAAGTAATAACCCAGAGCACAGTGCAATTATCTGCTAGAAATTGGTCCAATTTCAGCAGTCAAACTTCAAAGACAGACAAGAGGCTTCTGATCTGTTTACTTTGTAGTACCGAAAAGATCTGGAGGATTCGAGGGTGCTGGATCTCAGGGATCTGAAGAGATGAATGAAATCCCATAAAAGCATGGGAACTCCTGATTTGGCGATTCTGGAAGTGAGTGCAGCCGACTGGCTGTCATTGAAAGTGCTTGTCTCCAGTGAATGCACATTGGAGAAATGGAAATACTTGCCGGCATTTTAGTTTTATAATATTCATGTTTTTTTTTAAATCCACAACAATAAAACACTGTCACCTAAATTTTCAGAAGTGACATGAGTTTGGTTGTCTTTCATGTTGGATGCTCAGTCAGAGATACCTTTAAAGGGATTTGATTTTCAGAGAGTGGGTGCTCTGCATTTTCTGAAAACCAGGTCCTTTAAGTTGTCTCAAGTTGGGCACCCAAAGTTACTAGCATCTGCTGAAAATTTAAGCCACAGTGGATATTTCTATTCCTAGTTTTCTCTTCCTGCCCTGAGGCTGGTCAGTGGCAGTGTTCTCGCTCTGTCTGCCTATATCACATACTTCTATTGCCCTGTCACTGTAGTGTCTGAGCAGCTCACTATCATTACATGTATTTATGCGCACAGCACCCCTGTTGTTCCCACTTTACAGATGGACAAAAAAAAAAGGCACAGAGGCTTGTCTTCATTGCAACAGGTGGCTCCACAGTTACTACACTTGAGCTAGCTTAGCTTGAGTGAGAGCAGTCACAGTGAGCTAGAGATTAACTCTAGCCTAGTGCCTGTGCAACATTAATTTGGCTTCCTTATGCATGTGCATTATGATACAGTCTTTAATTAGGTGATCATATAGTGTGTTTTTCACAGAACCCATCTCATTCAATGCACAGGCTGGATCTGCTCTGGAAATGAATCAGGGCTCTGTAGTGAAGGCAACTGTTGTCTGTAGGACTCCTGCTTCATTTATTGCGAAAGTTGGGTGTGTGGTGAATGAGACAGGGAACTACATGAAAAGAAAGCAGGGTCTCATGTTGAAGGCAGTTGAATGCTGCCCTGAAAAAATGGATTCTGCCTCTGCCCCCGTGCTCCTTTGTGATGTTGGAACTCATAAAGTACTATATAATACTAAGTAGGGCTGTCAAGCGATTACAAAAAATAATTGTGATTAATCACGCGATTAAAAAAATTAATCGTGATTAAAAATAGAATATCATTTATTTAAACATTTTTGGATCTTTTCTACATTTTCAAATATATTGATTTGAGTTACAACACATAGTACAAAATGTACAGTGCTCACTTTATATTATTATTTTTATTACAAATATTTGCACTGTAAAAAAAACAAAAGAAATAGTATTTTTCAATTCACCTAATACCAGTACTGTAGTGCAATCTCTTTATCATAAAAGTTGAACTTACAAATGTAGAATTATGTACAAAAAATAACTGCACTCAAAAATAAAACAATGTAAAACTTTAGAGCCTACAAGTCCACTCAGTCCTACTTCTTCTTTAGCCAATCGCTCAAACAAGTTTGTTTACATTTTCAGGAGATAATGCTGCCATCTTCTTGTTTTACAATGTCACCTGAAAGTAAGGACAGGTGTTCGCATGGCACTGTTGTAGCCAGCATCACAAGATATTTACGTGCCAGATGCATTAAAAATTCATATGTCCCTTCGTGCTTCAACCACCATTCCAGAGGACATGCGTCCATGCTGATGACAGGTTCTGCTCAATAACAATCCAAAGCAGTGTGGACTGATGCATGTTCATTTTCATTATCTGAGTCAGATGACACCAATAGAAGGTTGATTTTCTTTTTTGGTGGTTCGGGTTCTGAAGTTTCTGCATTGGAGAGTTGCTCTTTTAACTCTTCTGAAAGGATGTTCCACACCTCGTCCCTCTCAGATTTTGGAAGGCACTTCAGATTCTTGAACCTTGGGTTGAGTGCTGTAGCTATCTTTAGAAATCTCACATTGGTACCTTCTTTGCATTTTGTCAAATCTGCAGTGAGGCAAATACTCACCAGCAACCACACAACAGAAACGCCAACCCAGAAACCATCCCTTGCAACAAACTCCATTGCCAACTCTGTCCACATATCTATTCAAGTGACACCATGAGAGGACCTAACCACATCAGCCACGCCATAAGGTGCTCGTTCACTTGCACATCTACTAATGTGATCTGTGCCATCATTTGCCAGCAATGCCCCTCTGCCATGTACATTGGCCAAACTGGACAGTCTCTACGCAAAAGAATAAATGGACACAAAACGGACGTCAAGAATTATAACATTCAGAAACCAGTGGGAGAGCATTTTAACCTCCCTGGACACTTAATTTCAGACTTAAAAGTGGCAATTCAACAAAAAAACTTCAAAAACAGACTTTAACGAGAATCTGCAGAACTGGAATTCATTTGCAAACTTGACACCATCAAATTAGGCCTGAATAAAGACTGAGAATGGCCGGGTCACTACAAGAAGTAATCTCCCATCAACTGTTGAGTATGGGCCATCCATCCTGATGGAATTTGCATCATTAGCACTACAAAAAGTAATTTTTACTCTGACATTCACACCTTCTTGTCAACAATTGGGAATAGGACACATCCACCCTGATTGAATCATTGACCCTCCCCCGCCCCCTTGGTAGGGCAACTCCCATCTTTTCTTGTGCTGTATTTTTATGCCTGCCTACTGTAACTTTCACTCCATACATCTGAAGAAGTGGCTCATTAGAGATTATGCTCTAATACATTTGTTAGTCGTTAAGGTGCCACAAAACTCTTCGTTGTTTTTGTTCTTAAAATGAGCAACATCTGAGTCTGCTATAACATGAAATATATGGCAGAATGCGAGTAAAACAGAGAAGACATGCAATTCTCCCCCAAGGAGTTCAGTCACAAATTTAATTAACACACTTTTTTTAAAGCGAGCATCATCAGCATGGAAGCATGTCTTCTGGAATTGTGGCCAAAACATGAAAGGGCATACGAATGTTTAGCATATCTGACACATAAATACCTTGCATTGCTGGCTACAAAATTCCCATGCGAATGCCTGTTCTCACTTTCAGGTGACATTGTAACTAATAAGCGGACAGCATTATCTCCTGTAAATGTAAACAAACTTGTTTGAGTGATTGGCTGAACAAAAAGTAGGACTGAGTGGACTTGTAGGCTCTAAAGTTTTACATTGTTTTGTTTTTGAATGCAGTTATGGAACAAAAAAAAATCTACATTTGTAAGTTGAACTTTCACGATTAAGAGATTTTACTACAGTACTTGTATGAGGTGAATTGAAAAATAGTATTTCTTTTGATTACAAATATTTGCACTGTAAAAATGATCAAAAATAATATAAAGTGAGCACTGTACACTTTGTATTTTGTGTTGTAATTGAAATCAATATATTTGAAAATGTAGAAAAACATCCAAAATATTTAATAATAACTACTGAATGGCTGCTCAGTAAGAGAGCACCATCCATTCTGTGTACTGAATGAGGCATATCAAGTGTGCATTGGGAGTGCAGGGGAGGAAATTAAGACTCTGCAGGCAACCTTAATTCTGGCATTTCCTAACTTTGTAGTATGCTTGATTTTGCAACCTTAATGTTCTTTTGGTGTAGTTTTTTTTTTTTTTTTTGGTATGGAATAGAATTGTGACATAAATCACTGAAAGGTTTGTTCTGTGCATGATATGTTACATATAAACATCTACATACATATACTTTAAATGTATCAGTAGCAATATTTTATTATTTTGTATAGGAAATTTGTGACTTTACAATAACTACCATTAGGGTGATATACAGGAATTACACAGATGGAGTAATAATTGGCTGGTACCTGTATGTAGGACTAGGTGTCCGTCCCTCCCCCTCAGCCTCCAAGGGAGGCCATGCCCTCTTGCTCCCGGGCCTCTGGCAAGACAAAGGTTACTGGGGGATTAGCAGTCTCTGAGGCCGTGGCTCTCTAAGCAGGACCAGGCAGCAAGTAGTTCAGGGCTCTGGCCTCAGGCAGGGCAGAGAAACGAGTGGTCTAACAAGCTCAGCCCCTCAGGCAGGGCAAAGCAACAAGCAATCTAATTCCTGGTCCAGCTCCAGAGGACAGCTCTGGAGTTTTTCTGGCCAGGACTGCCCTGGGGTTCTGAATCTCCACCTGGAGGAGGGATGACAGGACTTGGTTTTGCTGAGTCCTCTGCTTGGTGTCCCCACCTGGATCCCTCATTTTGAACCTCTGACCACCACTCCTGACCCTGTTTTTCATTAGTTGTCCCAAGTGATCATTTGGAACCTCGCAGGCCTTCCAATAAGAACAAGCAATCTAGGGGCTCAGGCCTGCAAACAGGGCAGAGCACCAAAGAGTCTGAGATCCTAGCTCTGGCAAACGGCAGACAAATGCAGGCCTCTTGGCCTAAAGTGGGGAGGCTGCTGTCCTGGGGTGGGGGTGGCAGTAGGGGGCCCACCCTACTCCACCGGGTTCCAGCCCAGGGTCTTAACATTGGCAGATGGTTCCGCCAATGGGTCGGCGGTGATCCAGCCGAAACACACTGACCTGGATTCAGGCAACAACACAACTGGACTGTAGTCGGGTGTCCCTGGGCTACTTCCTATACTCCTTTCGCTGTGGTACCTGTGTCTTGGGGTTGTCCTCTATCTCCTCAGAACATGTAGTCAGCAACAGTCCCATCAGCTCCTCGGCGTCCTGGTTGGCTGGCAGCTTTGGCAATCCTGGCGAGTTAGCACAATTGAGGTCCTCTTCAGGCTCCAACTCTAGCAGCAGGTGGGAGGCATCTGTGTACTCCTTTGGTGGCTGTAGCCCAACTGAGCTTCAGGGTCCACCCTTTATACTTCCTGTCCCACCCCTCTGCTTCCGTCAGGGTGGGCGTGGGTGTCCTTGCTCCACCCACCGAGGTGTGGACGGGGATTCCTTCCATTAGTCTCTGAGGGAGGCCACACCCCCTTGCTACACTGTACAGAAGTAAAGTAGCCAAAGCGTAAAGCCCTAATATAATATATGTCAAGTATTACAGAGAAATAACTCGTGGTTTTGTCCTTTCAAGGTGTCCATCTCTATTATGTTGGTGGCGAGGTGTATGCAGAATGCGTGAGTGACAGCAGCATTTTTGTACAGAGCCGCAACTGTAACTATCAGCATGGCTTCCACCCAGCCACTGTCTGCAAGATCCCCAGTGGCTGCAGCCTCAAGATTTTCAACAACCAGCTCTTTGCTCAGTTGCTCGCCCAGTCAGTCAACCATGGCTTTGAGGTGGTGTATGAGCTGACCAAGATGTGCACTATCCGAATGAGCTTTGTTAAAGTAAGGATTCCTTCTCTTCTGTTGCCTTTCTGGAAAGAAAAGGGAAATCCCAGGGATTAGTTAACTGGGTTGATCTTTTCCAATAGAGTTTTATCTAGCCACCAACATAAAAAAATGTATTAATGCTACTAAACAATTCACAGACGGTAGTTGCTGTAGAATGAAAGTGATGAGGCCTAGTTGTGAGGTGCTGAACACCTTCAGTTTTCATTGAACTTGATAGGAATTGATGGTGTTCCACACATTTCTGATCTCTTGCCACAAGGAACGAAGAGAATCTCTTCAAAGCTGTTCATCCATCCTAGCCATGTTCAGCTAATGAGTTAGCAGCCCCTTATGATCAATAGTATTGAAGACAACTGCCCACTGATTTGAGGAGACTGTTGACCATTGAAACTGTTGCTTTTCTGCGCCATGGCCTGGTCTAAAGCCAGACTAACTGCTCTCCAGAAACTTGGAACCTATCAGATTCTGCTAGAGTTGATTTTTCTACGATCTTCTCAATGCCCTTTCCCAGCAAGAGGAGACTGGAGACTAGGGCCAGATTTTCACATCTAGGTACCCAAAGTCAGACTCCATAATCTGTATTTAGGCACCTAGATAAAGGTGGGATGATTTTCAGAGTGCCCATCATTCCCATTCAGTGTCCTTTGGAGTTGGGGTTGCTCAGCACCTCTGAAAACCAGCCCACTGCTGTTTAGGTGCAGAGTTCGAAGCCTGACTTTAGGCGCCCAGGTTTGGAAATACCGACCTAAGTGAAAAATGGCAAAGCTTAGGAGCAAGGGATAGAATACATAACTTTTTGAGCTCTGCCGGCAGCTTGCCCTCTCATTTACAATTACAGTTTATAGCCTCACAGGCCCATCCATCTCCCATTAACTTGTCCTGACTAAGGCCATGTCTACACTACGCAGCTTTTAGTGACATGGCTGTGTTGATACAGCCGTGTCACTAAAAGTCAGGCAGTGTAGCTGCTGTTTGTCGGCTCTTTTGCCAGCAAAATACTTTAACACCTCTGTTAAAGTTTAACACCTCTGAATGGCAAAAGTTGTGTCGTTCAGTTGCCAGTGTAAGACATAGCTTAAGAGGAGCCTGGTGACTTTCAGGTGGTTGAACAAACCCCTCCCAGTGCCTCTTGAGCTTATGATTGAAGTTCTGGGAGAAAGCTAACCACAGGGGACTGGAAGTTTTTATCTGCACTTCTTCAGCTCTGGAAGACTCCCCCAGTCTAGTTGATCTTGTTTGCAAAGACCTGTCAGTTATTACAGCTTTATACAAGAAATGGTGCTGTCCAAATGACTGCAGTATTTATGCCAGATGGGACGGGGCTTTTGGGCCAAGAATCAGGGCTGATATGCCTAGAATGAATATCAGCAGGGTCAAACCCCTCCTCCTCCTTGCAAAGTGTCTGAAGAGCTTCCTGAGTGCAGACCTGTCCTATAAAACTTTAAGGACCGAAGTCCTATCTGCATTTTGTGGAAATTAAAAATCCCCTGGCACTTTTTTTCCCTAAGCGTGCAAGCCAAAGTCTCCCAAGCCGTGACCTGCACTGTTATGCTGTGCTCCGGTTTGAGAAGGAATTGAAGTCTTGTACAACTCAAGTATTAGTGGCAAAAACAGTGTTCTTTGTTAGTGGACGACATGAATGGGCATGTTTGTTCAGGAAGTGCACGCAACACCTTCATTATCTCAGTAACTCGCTGGCGCTCTCTTTGATGTGTTATCTGGAATCAAACCTGAGTGGCAGGGAATGCTGTTGTGTTTTCATGCTGAACCAGACTTCTCCCATGTTATCGTCTTGCATTGTTGAAACAATTGTAAACACTATATCACCCTTTTGGCTCCCTATCATCAATGTGTGAGAGGTCCATTTCCAATCTTTTCAAACCTCATTGCTCCTCTTTATTTTTTCCTTGGAAAACTGCTTTGGGAGTCCTCTTATGGTCATTTTAGCAGCAAAACCTTGTCCTCTCCTCCACTGGGGACGAAGGGTGCAAGAAGCCACTTTCTGTTTCTTCTTCCCCCCAGTGCACCCATGCAGCGGCTGGTTAGGATCACAACTGTAATAATACTAAGAACATATAGAATGCTTTTCATCTATAGATGGCGATGTTCTTTACAAAGGTGGGTATCATTTTCCCTGTTGCAGATGGGGAAACTGAGGCACAGAGAGGTTAAATGAGACCTCTACAATCACACAGCTTGTCAGTATCAGGAACAAAACCCAGGTCTTCTGACTCCCAGTTTGGTTCACTTCCTCTTGGACGTCACTGCCTGAGGCCATAGTGCTAAGGAGAGGACCTGGAAAACACACTTACTGTGGTGCTGCACAGCTTCAAGGGACTGCATAGCTTGCTCATCTGGGGCATGGCCAAGCCCAGGCTCCCTTCATGTAGGCTGCTGTTGACACAACCTGCTGGGAGGAGCCTGTGCTGCTCCTACTTGGAGCCGCCAGTATGGACTTCTGCTGAGTTCATTGCCTCCAGACCCCTGAGCCATTTGCTCTATGCTGGCAAACTGGCTCTTGGACCCTCCACTTAGTCACTGCTATCCCCATCGCAATCATATGAGACAAGACAACAAGCCTAGGATTTTGCCCGTGGTTTTGATTGCACTCCCTTTCTAATCACTCCAGAGAGCTCCTCCATCTGCTTAAGCTTCCAGCTTCATTTTAGTACTGGGAGCCAAGAATTCCAGCTGCAGCCCAGGGCAGGCAGTTCATAAGCAGCGGTGGAGTTGGAGTAACTTTCTTTGATAGAGATAAAAGCAGAAGTCACAGTTCCTTGCCATTTTAGTCACGGTGGGTTTGAGTGTACAGCATGAATAGTAACAAACCCATTAAAGAGCCTGAGAATGTGTTCAAGCTGCCACGAGAGGGAGCTGTCCAGCCACTTAAACATTTGGCTTACTGCAATGTTGTCACTGTTCCATGCACCAAACTGGTCAGGTGTACACAAATTTGATTCCCCCTCTTCCCCCCCAGATTGGCAGTACTGCCAATAAAGTGAGGGGCTTAGGCACTTCTGACATTTGTTCTACTGTCATTATGCACTTTTTGATGAAAAAAGAGTACAGAACACACCAGTATTACAGATCCAGGAGATCTGGTAGATAAACTGGGGCCAATATAAAGAAAAGAGTTTTTATGAAAACTTTTCCAGAACTTTAATGTAAACTGACTTCACTGCAGCCCAGAATGACGCTAATTGATTAAAAGGAGCCTGTTTGACAGGCCCCAAAGCTTAACTCTTCTCCCTGTAAAAATTCCACCATGTTAAAGTAAATGTCTCTTTGGTGATGACAAACCTATTAGCCCTCCAGATCAACAGCAACATAGATAAACCTCAGCATCTTTGCTCAGTGACCCACCAAAAGTGCCTGCTCCTGCCAAACCCACTCATGCTGACTAGTATCTTAGTTTGTGCTTAGTCCTATTGACATTGGAGTTCTGTTCCTGGCTCTGACATTGCCCAGGAGTGTGACTTTGAGCTAGTCTTGTAATCTCTCAATCCACTTAACTCAGTGAAATCAGCACGGTAAGGGACTACGTAGCCCCACTAGGTGTGGTAGAATTGGGCCTTCTGTGTTTGGGCTGAAATTAGGCATAGTAGCTCCACTAGATTTCATACTGAATGTTGTGGTTTATTTTATGCAGCACAATAAGAACTCAGTTCTGCACCCATTGAAACAGACTTGCTGGTTGTCCCGGTTGCTCCAGGACTCCAGTGCATTATTAACGCCATCACACTCTCTTGGGGGTCTCTCAAATCCCAGCCAGAGTCCTGGGCAGCTGGCAGAGTGGCCTCCTGCTACAGGATCCACTGTGGAGAACTGTTGAGAAGCCTGAGGCTTCTTGTATATCCCATCTCCCTGCGGTGGGGTCTGTGAGAGCAAGGCACAGAGAGGAACAGCGAGCAGGTGTGTGTATGCCCCATATACCTTTTCTTGAGGTGAGGGTGTAGTTGATGGAGGAGACAGAGGAAAATAGGAAATGAGGGACACAGGAAGATCCAAAGTGAGAATGGTGGAGCAGGAGATGAAGGAATGATGAGATAGGGAAAGGGAACATACACAAATGGGTGAAGCCCAAAATGTTCCCCACCCTAGAGGAGACTGAAAGAAAGGAGGAACCCCCCTACACACACATTAGAAGAAAGGCATGGGGAGAGAAACCCATGCCCTCAAGAACCCCGAATGAGAAAGCTAAGGAGCCTCCCCATAAGGGACAATTGCAGGTCAGAATCGCCAGAAGAGGAAGGGGGTTGATGGTGGATGGAAAAGCCTATAAATAAACTAAGTGTAAATTAGAAGAGGCTCATGGGGCCTTGTAGGAGTCTCAGTATTCAAACATCTGTCTGAACCACAAACTTTTAGATAATTGTGTCACCAATAATCTTAAATTCACTGAATGCACAGACAGTTCTGGCCCTTAAGGCTCCCCCACTTGTTGGAGAAGTTGTCCCTAGAGAAATGTATTAAATGTTGGCAACTTAGTTGACATCGCTGGCCACTTTCCCACTGGCTGCAATGAGGCTGGGCCTTTAGTGGTGGAATTACAATGAAAAAGAAACTCACCTTTTGATCCTTTGGTATTTTTGTAGGGCTGGGGAGCAGAGTATCATCGCCAGGATGTTACAAGCACTCCTTGCTGGATTGAGATTCATCTGCACGGACCATTGCAATGGCTGGATAAGGTGCTCACACAGATGGGCTCACCTCATAACCCCATCTCCTCAGTCTCTTAAGAATCATCTCTAGTATTACCTATAGGATGGATGCTATTGCAGGCAGTGGCTTATAGAATCTCCAAGTAAAAGAAGTTTCTATATGTAGATGTAAATATATATACATAGTCTACTATCCCTATTTTTTTCATGGTATGTTTTGTCATTTCTAGTTAACATGATGCTAGTATGACAAGGTTAGAATTCAGGGTTAGCATGTCTAGTCTCATATGAAATAAACCAGATCCCTGCAAAGACCTAACATTTCCTGTGAGTATCTTCACTTCCCACCCAAGTCTTCGAGAGGTGAGAATACTCAGCACGCCATATGGATTAAGAACCCCTGGCTGCAGAGAACCAACACCAAGCTGTGCACCACTTAAATCCATTTTAAATTCTGTGGGCTTAAGCAGGACCAAAGTGGCCTGCAAGATTTGTGCATAGGGTGAATTGCAGCTGGTGAGTTAAAGGAATAAACAGTTAAAGGAATGTCTCCCTATTTGTGACATTCCGCAGGGTACAATCTGGACTGTTGAACAGCTATGTCTCCTCAGTTCTCAACCTGGCATTGCCTTTTACACTGCTTTGCTGTGAGAACAACCACTCCTGGCCTGTTCAAACACAGCCTCTAGCATGCAAAATCACTCCCACCTGAAAGATATGAGTGTTCTAGCCAGTCACTCCTGAATTATATACAGAGTGACACCAGCAAATTCTCAGTCCCAAACTTGTCCCCAGAAATGTGTGTCTTGTACTGCCCAGCACCGTCCTGGACAATACAAGTTCATAGAAGGTCCGTCACTTCATTAATAGAAAATGATGTGCACAAGCACTGTTCTCTCAAATGGAGGTTCCCAAACACTTCAGTCCAAACACACTGGTTTAAATAAAACAAGTTTATTAACTACAGAAATATAGATTTTAAGTGATTATGAGTAATGAGGTATAAAAGTCAGAATTGGTTAAAAAGAAATAAAAGGTAAAACACAAACTAATACCTAACTTATCAAGCTAAGTGAATTCAAAGCCAAGGTTTTTCTCACCACATGCTTTTACTGGCTGAACTCTTTCAGTCAGGCTCCTTCCCCCCATTCAGTGTTTCTTCAGGTGTCATTAACGCCATGAGCAGATGGAAAGGGAGGAGAGAGGTGATTTGTGTCCTCTGTTCCTCATTTTTATATCTTTTCCTCCTCTTAGAGAATCATCTCCAGCTGGGGTTCAGGTGGCAGCAAATCTGTCTCCCAGGATGAAAATTTATTGCTCACACCCTTCTTCCTGCCAAAGAATGGCTGCTTACCCAGGTGATTGTCCAATTGATTTTGTTGACACCTGGCGGAAGCGTCCATTTTCCTTTTGTCTCTGAGGAACAGGTTTGGGCTGCTTCCCCAGAATTGGAATATGCCTTATAAGATTCCACTGTATGATGCTACTAACTTTACATACAATGTTACCAGACATATTATATCAGGACGATAATGATCAGCGAGTTATGAGTTTTTAAACAATACCTCACAAGGCATACTTTGTACAGGTTTTATCATAGTTTTGTAAAAGTGAACATACGAGTACAGTCTGTTACACTATTGCAAAGCATTATGGGCTAGGCCCTACGAGGAGCTTAGTTTTCCACATCTACCGTTGATTTCAGTGGGAACTTCTGGCTCACAGGAGGTGTTCAGCCCTTCCTTGTCAGAGCATCCTGGGCTAACCCAAGTAGTCAGATACTGTTGACACAGTAGTGTATGGTACTGTTGCACTGAAAAACAAGAACAATTTCATTTAAACAAAACCAAAATCTATGCATATATAGTATTTAAAAATGAGTTAACTTCCACTGCTTTTTGCAAGATAAAAATAAATACTTATCTGGCATGTAAACTTCATCCTCTCCACTGAGCAGTATTGATGTATTTTGTTTTTAAATTAGAACGATCTGTAGTTGACTATTGTGCTGCTATCCATGGTACGTCTAAAAGGCACTTGGACTGTGAGTCACAAAAGGGAAATGAAAATTGTGGAATTACATAACTAGCTTATCATTCTCCTTGGGAAAGCCTCTGTACTGGGTACATGGCAGAGGTGGGAGCAGCAAACATACAAGGGTGGGAGGTGGGAGTGGGATTGAGTCGGATACATTTACTGTATTGATGGTGCCTTGCTTCAGGGATTGATTCTGGGCCACTGATTATTCGGGGTTCAGCAGGTGATGCTCTCAGCCAGTCAGGGGGGGCAAAGGATACCGTACACATCCCTACAGTTGCTGGAACAAGCTGTTTACCATCTTAGCCATAGGCCTTGGCATTTGCACAGTGGTTTTGGCTGTGCTGCAGGGAATGACCAGGGCTGCAGGGGCAAAGTGGTGGGCAAAAATGTTTTATAAGCTTCCAGTTCACATTCCCTCTGCAAGTGGGACATGCTGTTGCCTACACTCTAGTGCATGGAACCAGCCTGGCAAAACTCCACTCACCCAGGGCACATCACCTTTTCCGAAGGACTCCAATCCTTTTTCATGATCACCAACAACATGTGAAAGGAGTGGGGGAATATTTGATTATGCCTAGGCAGGGCAGCTTAGCTAGCTGCCAGGAACCAGGTTGCTATAAGGGACAGAAACTCCAGTAACTTCATAGATCCCACTTTTTACAATAACAGAAGTGTTACCCTGAAACTTTTATTGAACAGAATGATTTTTCTTTTCTCCTTGTACAATAGCTAGAACTAAGCATTGCACTGTCTAATTGTAAGATGAGGATTTCTGAAATCTTTTAAGTATATTTTGCATAAAACCCAAACGACATCTGTTAAAAATACTTCTCACAACTTCTGGAAACTGTGTAATACCTATTATAAGGTGATAATTATGAATGTAGCACAAGAATTTTTAATAAACCAACAGGGTTACTTTCTTTGAATACAGCGTCAAGCATTTCCAACAGTGTTAGTGCACAGAATAATAAACGATCATTAAATTCTGTGCAAGATAGCAAGTTTTCATGGGAAATGTGTATTGGCGAAGAGCCCCATTCTGTCACCACTTGATAGCAGCAGCATTATCTGATAGGAGAAGCTTTATAATCTCCCACAGCAATGAAATCAAGTAATACTGGTACAGAGAAACTCTAGACATGCCATTTACTGCTTAGCAGAGTTGAGAAAATTAGTTTGAAAAGACATTTTCATCAGCTCTCTAATCTTCTCTACACAGCATCTTCTGCATCAGCAATGTCACCCTACTGGGGTCTTTGAACTGTGGTTTTCAAAATACTCATTGCTCAGTTTCTCCACCAATTTTTCTGTGCTTTTCTGACTGCAGCTCCCCCTCCCTTTTTAGCAGCTGAGAATGGAGAAAGCCCACTCGCTCCATTTCAGCAGCTAGTTACTTCCTCCATTCTGTATCCCAGGTTCATCCTTTCCTTCTGCGCTTCCCTTTTCAGTGAAAGATAATTGACTCCCTCCAACCCACAAGGGAGGAGTTGCAACCTCCTCCTCAATCCCCTGTTAATGCCTGTATAGAATGGACAGCTGGGCTTGATTGTAGACATTCTTAGCATCTTCCTCTTCTACTCAGAGAGTGAACATGTCCCTTCCAGCTTTAGAATCCAGTTGTCTCCTGCTGATAGTGCAGCAGAACACCTGCCCAGCTGCACTGGTCTCTTTTCTAAAATATTTTTGGTTCGTAGGGGGTTTCACCTCCGGAACGCAAGGGCATTTGCACAGTAATAACCCATGTGATTTGTGTGTGATTAAAACACCAGTCACCTCAGGTTGGCTTTTTGCCTCCTGCATTCCACTCTCTGGGAGTAATCCTTAAAAATAGCCCCATTGTTAGTAGGACTACACCCCTGAGTAAGGGCTGCAGTAACAAGTTCCTAGTGTGTAAACCCCACTTGCCTTGTTAAGGTATTTCATCAGATTTTAAAGCATTCACAGCAGACCTGGCAAAACCCTAAATTACACTCAGGCCAAATTTTACAAAAGCAGCCACTGATTTGCAATGCCCAACTTCAGCTGCCTTACACCAGATCATCCAGGTTATTTAGGGGCTTATCACCATTAATTTCAATGGGAGCTAAGGGCCTAAACATCTTTGAGACTATGGGCCCTTGGGCTTGAATTTCAGAGGGCCTCAGTGTCTGCAGCCCTCATTGATTTTAGCTGCGTGGTCAGCCTATTCTGAATGACAAGTCCACATTGTCTGAGGCTTTGGCTACACTTACACTTCAAAGCGCTGCCGCGGCAGCGCTTTGAAGCGCTAAGTGTAGTCAAAGCGCCAGCGCTGGGAGAAAGCTCTCCCAGCGCTGTCCGTACTCCACCTCCCTGTGGGGAATAACGGACAGCGCTGGGAGCTGCGCTCCCAGCACTGGGGCTTTGACCACACTGGCGCTTTGCAGCGCCACAATTTGCAGCGCTGGAGAGGGTGTGTTTTCACACCCTGCTGCAGCGCTGCAAATTTGTAAGTGTAGCCAAGCCCTGAAACTAGGCATAAATTTCCCATAACTTATTGCAAGGGAATTCTGTATTTCACTGTAACGTTTCCCCATTGTAAATGGTGATATTTTCTGCTCAAAGGTCCTCATGACACTGTCAGCTAGTATTCAATTAAAAACCTTTAAACGAACTCATAAATACTGCAGCTTTTGATAGGCTGCCAGAGAGATTTAAAAGCCACTTAGAGGAAAACTAATTCACAAAGACAGGGTTTTTTTTAATGTTTTTTTTTAAAGCTTCTGGGCATCAACAATTCAAACCATGTTTAAGGTTCCTACTGAGAAGTGCAATGTATCAAAAGAGAGTTATGAGATTTAAGCTGCTAGTGGCACAAAGAACATTCATCATGGTGCTCAGACCACTTATTTTCCTATTAAGAAATCTGTGCAAGAAAATTGTTGTGCGTTGATGATAGTTTAATTGCTGCCAGTACTTCAGAAATACCAGTATTAATATATCACCTTTTTCCAGAGCCTGTTCAAGCAAACCTTGCATCCCCCATGAAGCCATCAGTTGGCCCCTTCTTTTTCCCACCCTTAATCCCCATTTACCCCACATCAGATGGGCAGGTATGTAGTGTGTCCAGCCCTTGTCTGTGCGTGTGTTTGTGGAGAGAGTTAGGAGCTCATCTGGAATACTGTGTGCAGTTCTGGTCTCCCATGTTGAAGAAGGATGAATTCAAACTGGAACAGGTACAAAGAAGGGCTCCTAGGATGAGCCAAGGAATGGAAAACCTGTCATATGAAAGGAGACTCAAAGAGCTTGGCTTGTTTAGCCTAACCAAAAGAAGGTTGAGGGGGGATATGATTGCTCTTTATAAATATATCAGAGGAATAAATATTAGGGAGGGAGAGGAATTATTTAAGATTAGTACCAATGTGGACACAAGAACAAATGGATATAAACTGGACACTAGGAAGTTTAGACTTGAAATTAGACAAAGGTTTCTAACCATTAGAGGAGTGAAATTCTGGAACAGCCTTCCTAGGGGAGTAGTGGGGGCAAAAGACATATCTGGCTATAAGACTAAGCTTGATAAGTTTATGGAGGGGATGGTATGATGGGATAGCCTAATTTTGGCAATTAATTTGGCAACTGATCTTTGATTATCAGCAGGTAAGTATGCCCAGTGGTCTGTGATGGGATGTTAGATGGGATGGGATTTGAGTTACTACAGAGAATTCTTTCCTGGATGCTAGCTGGTGAGTCTTGCCCACATGCTCAGGGTTTAACTGATCACCGTATTTGGGGTCAGGAAGGAATTTTCCTCCAGGGCAGATTGGCAGAGGCCCGGGAGGTTTTTCACCTTCCTCTGCAACATGGGGCACAGGTCTCTTGCTGGAGGATTCTCTGCAGTTTGAGGTCTTCAAACCACAATTTGAGGACTTCAGTTACTCAGACATAGGTTAGGGGTTTGTTACAGGAGTCGGTGGGTGAGATTCTGTGGCCTGCATTGTGCAGGGGGTCAGACTAGATCATAATGGTCCCTTCTGACCTTAAAGTCTATGAGTTTCCTGTTAAACAGGAGCACAGAAAGCCTTGCAGTGCAATACACGTCTACCTCAATATAACGCGACCCGATATAACACGAATTCGGATATAACGCGGTAAAGCAGCGCTCCAGGGGAGCGGGGCTGCGCACTCCGGTGGATCAAAGCAAGTTCAATATAACGCGATTTCACCTATAACACAGTAAGATTTTTTGGCTCCCAAGGACAGCATTATATTGAGGTAGAGGTGTAGTTATGGCTGCAATAAAGGGGCAGACATTCTCATTGCCGTTAGGGCCCAAGGTCCTGGTGTCCCTGCTCCACAGGATATGATTGTGCCACAGCTGCCAGCTAGGGATCTAGAGCCCAATCCAACACCCACAGAAGTAAGTCTTGCCAATGAGTCCAATGGGTGGTCAGTCAAGACTATAGTCCTTTAAGTCAAACTGTAGTGAAGTGTCCTACACATTAGCTTTGCAGGTTCATCCCTGGTGGTGACCAAGATGGTGGTTGCGACATTGTCACAGGAGAGCTCTGCTAAGGAGAGGCAACTTGTACTTCATAGTTCATACCTTATGGCACTGAAGCATGAACATCAGTGGGCCCCCTCCACTTAACGGTGGAGGGAGAGGCATCTGTGTCTAGCTTTGTCTGATCTCACCCTGTTCTTTCATGGCTGACAGCATTTATTATCTGCTTGCAAAGCTATGAGATTCAGGAAGCATCACTTACCACTTGCTGCTTAGAGAGATGTAGAGTTCCTTAGATGTGACTACTACGGGAGAAACTGCAGCTGTTTCTTTTGGTTGAATAGAATCATTAATAAAGAAGTGTGGCTTAATTTATTTGTTCCTGGAATGGATCTCAAGGGGAAAGCCAGTGTTCTTGGCTCATTAGGGACTTTTTCTCTTTTGTATTCAACTTTAAGAATACGTAAATTCTATCTGATAAAGCTGGGGGGAGATCTATAGACCATTTGAAATGTAATGTGTGATATCATCCCTAGCAGTGCAGGGCAGTTTGTGGTGGAAGTCAAAACCATAGACAAGCATTTCATCCTACTTCCTATTAATCTCTCTCTCATTACTGATTCCAAGAAAACAAGAAGCAGATGCGGAAAATAAAGCTTGGGGTGCAATGGAGTAAACTCAGAATAGAACACACATTAAAATCTCATTTTCAAAGCTGAGGCATGTTGCCCATAATAGAGATTGTGCTGTTACCTGGGAAGCTGGTTTTATCCTGGGCATCTCCTGCTTTTGAGTTGGGACAGGCAGCTAGTCAGAACAGTCTGCAGGTGCAAGTGGAAGCTTTCGTGAAAGAGCTGAGAAGGGTCCATGCAGGGCTGCAGCTTTCTAAAGTTCTTAGGACTAAATTCTGCTTCACTGAGAGACTAGGGAGAGTGGAGATGTAGCTCATGAGCAGAATGCCCCATTCCACCAAGGAAAGGTGTGATGGTAGGGAGCATGCTGGACAGTGTTATGTGTGCTGCAGCAATTTGCAGCTATGCATGCCTCTCTATCCTTCCATCTGAGTCTGTGCATGGCGCAAAAGGGCCTAATCATAGTCCCAGTCTGGCTGGGCACTGCATAGCAAGGGCTATGGATGGCTAGGTGCCCCCACACTATTAGGGAGTTGTGTTCAGTCTGGCTCCTGGATAGAGGAGAGAATCCCTGTACCTTCTTTCACCCAGTAAGCTGCTGGAATGACTCAACAGGAAAAAAAAAACAAGTCACAGTCAGCAAGGCCTGTTTTTTAAGGCATAACCTTTATAACAAGAAATCAAAATAAGTTCATGTCAACAAAAAAATCTCCCCAGCATCATGCCATGGCTCCTTGTGCAGAGCACTACCTTCTTAATGGCAGTCTCCTCCCAGAACAACCATTCTCAGACCCCTTTCCTTTGAGCACCTGCTGAGGGGTATTAACCCTTTGTTTAGAAGGGGTCAGCTAATACTCCTGTCAAACACCCACTTTGCCCCAGAGCACCTGCACAAGACTAGACAACATATAGCTTTTATTTTACAATCAACTGCCTGTGCAAATTAGATCAAATACTTCCTCCTTAAATTGATTCCCTGGGTTAGAACATAGGACTGGCCATACTGGATCAGACCAATGGTCCATCTCACCCAGTATCCTGTCTTCTGATAGTGGTTGATGCCAGATGCTTAGAGGGAATGAACAGAACAGGGTAATTATTGAGCAATCCCCCGTCATCCAGTCCCAGCTTCTGGCAGTCAGAGGCTTAGGGACAGCCAGAGCATGGGGTTACCATCTTGGTTAATAACCATTTTGGGGTTGGTTTGTTTAATTCTGTTTTAAATTACACACTCTGTCCCTTGAAGTCAGTTGCACTTCTATCATTGCCGGTGTGAATACTTCCAGCTAATTGTGAACTTTTTTCTGATGTGTGGTCTTAGGTTGTTTTTTTTTGTTACATATGTATACTGCTATTTTGTATTCTGAGTTAGTCCTAAAATGGTCGTGCACAATAATAGCACAGGAAAACTAAACCAACCAGTTAATTTCAAATACATAATTCATCATACATTGAAATCCATGGAAGTTTGGTTAATCCTAACCCCTTGCACTTTCAAATACATTATCATGTCATCTGTATCAAAATGTTTCTGATATTACAATGTGCTAAAATATTACAGTCTCATTAATTCACACTCATGCCTGCGAGACACTGCAGATTAGTGAGCACGGGAACAAATTTAACAAAGAGCCGGGATAAGTCATCACTACATTTTCTTCATTTATTTTGGCAATTTCAGTTCTGTTTTACTTATTTATAATTCTTTCTAAAATACAAATAAATTTACCACAGTATACTTTGTAAAGATAACTCATTGTTAGTTATTCAAGATCTCATTACAGCACTGCCTCTGCTATTTAAATTTTGCTGATAAATGGGGAGATTAACCCCTTTCTGTGTGGATTATAAAGTGTGTATAGTAATGAAAGCTCTAATCCTCCAAAGATGTATGCATGTGAGGGGCAAAACTATGGATTTGAGGGGTTCTCTGCTGTTTATTAGTATGTATTAGTTATCACACTCTAGTTGAGGGAAAAACCAGTACCAAATGGAATATATATACACAAAGGCTTGGAAGGATTAGATTTTTATTGGTGAACGTCAGTAAACATCAATTTCACAGCATATACACAAACCAGTGGGGAAAATATCCATCTATAAAAATCAAAATTTACAGATAGGTGAAATAAGAAAAATGCAGTTTGAGAACTTATGAGAGGATATTTACTTTGTATATTTTCATATGTGATGTTGAAAATGTGTGTTCTAGTGGTTAGAAAGCTTTAATTTTTTGGATCTCAATGTCTGCTGTCATTAAATAATTATTGTCTGACACCCCCCCATAATTTCCTGCAACTGTGAAAATTTAAATGGATAGAAATTAAAAAATGCTTAAAATCCATAATTTTGTGCAATTGTGAAAGTTTAAATAAATAAAAATGGAAAAAAATGCTTAAAATGAAACATTATGTTAAAATTATTTTTAAAACAACAAATTCTACCAAGCCTAAATATACAAAAGTAAAATACACAAGTTCTCTCTCTGGTTGATTTTGCCCTTTCTCCCACTATCACAGCCAGGGCCGGCTCCAGGCACCAGCTAAGGAAGCAGGTGCTTGGGGCAACCAATATCAAGGGGCAGCCCTCCGGTTGCTACTGGAATGGCATGTCTGGGTCTTCGGCGGCGGGTCCCTCAGTCCTTGTTGGAATGAAGGACCTGCCACCGAAGAGTGGAGCGGTGCGATCGCGCTGCCGCAGCTTTTTTTTTTTTTTTTTGCCACTTGGAGTGGCAGAAAACCTGGAGCCAGCCCTGATCACAGCCTGAGCAAAACAACTTCATCATCCAGAAAAAAGGGATTTAGGGTATGTCTACACTTCAAAAATAAACCCATAGCAGGAAGACTCAGAGTTTGTGCTCATGGGGCTTGTGCTTCAGGGCTAAAAATAGCAGTGTTGACATTCCTGCTTGTGGTTGAGCCTGGGACCCACTCTCCTAGCTGGCTTTGAGTCTGGGCTCTAAGTCAAATGGGAACATCTATTCTATGTTTAGCCCTCAGTGTCATTCTCAGGCAGATGTCCTTGACATTCCAAAAACTTGCCAGTGCAAATTAGTGCATGGGTAGTGCCACTTGTACACTTGCCTCTTGAGACAGAAGTAGTAGCCTTCATGAGCCTGAGAGTTGAGAGCCATGTTAAGTCCTCCAACTGGTAAACTAGGCCTTGCTATCACATCGAGAAAAACATTATGCTTGCTACATAGTTAAGTAGCTTTTCCAAATCCTTTGTCCTGTCAAGGGTGACTGGGGCTGCCTGAAAACAATGTACTTAGTCTGATGTTTGAATAATACACTTTATCAATCTTTCATTTCGTTGGATAGAATTATCCTGGTGTAATAACGATCATACACATCTTGTGCTTATTGTTAATAAAGTTACTTCCAAACAGAGAGCAGTTTTTTGGCGTGAATTTTTCTGCGTGGCTGAGATTTACAAATTAAACCTTGATAAGGGTCTAGGGCCCAATCCTGCTCCCATTCACTACAGGCACAGGCGCACCCCCCTTAGAAAACTCTCAATCAGATGAGTAAACCTTATACACATAGTCCCACTGGAATCCATGGTTCTTCTTCAAGTGCTTGCTGATGCCAATTCCATTCTAGGTGTGTGCGTGCCCACGGAGACTTTTGCCCTAATAGTATCTGTAGGGTCAGCTGCGGTGCCCCCGAGGGCCATGCTCATGCATCAGTTATTCAGGCGCTGCCAGCTGTACACCCTCTCAGTTCTTTCTTACCATCTGTGATGGTTGGTTGGAATGCCTTGTCTTGCATTGCAAGAACATTAGCGATTCTTTCAGCCCATTGTTCTGTCTCCTTTGTAGTTAGTTTTTAGGTACTTAGTTTAACCGTTAAGTGTCCCATAGTTTTAGTAGTTAAGAGTCCCAGCTAGGACTTCGCTGCAAAGTCAGCGTTCAAGCCAGGTTCATCGTGTACCCAGCCGATGCCCATCGTGACCCCCACAACAGCTGTTTCAAGTGTCTGGGGGAATCACACAGAAAAGACAAGTGCAGGATCTGCAAGAACTTTCACCCTAGAACCCAGAAGGAGCGGGATATCCGCTTGAGGGCCCTCTTCACGGAGGCTGTGCTTCGTCCTGCCTCAGAGCCCTCCAGTCAAATTCCATGCCTAGTACTTCGGCATTAGTGTGCAGTGCACCGCTGGCTATGGAACCCACCCAGCACCATTCCCCTTTGCTGGTGCCCAAGAAACGGCAGAAGCCCAAGGGCCCCTGGGCTCCGCAGGACAAGGGGGCTTTGGACAAAGGACCTGTGTCAGGCCATGTGCCTGCCCCGGAGCTACACAGGGGTACCACTGTGGTCAGACCCCCTAGCCCAGCCAGGGATCCACTGCTGTCTCCCACAATTTCAGGTGTCTAACCGTCAGGCCCTGCTAGGCAGGTACAATTTCAACTTGTGGGACTCCATCAGCAAGTTCAAGAAGGGCCTTCCACAGGACCAAGCCAAAGAGTTTGCCACCTTAGTGGATGAGGGTAAAGAAGTGGCGAGAGGCACCCTCCAGCTGGCCTGGGACACTACGGACTCGACAGCCACGGTGATTGCCTCTGCAGTGGTCATGAGGCACAACTCCTGGTCACAGTCCTCCAGGCTGTCCCAGGAGTTGCAAACTACCCTCCACGATATCCCATTTGAGGGAGCAGGGCTCTTCTCAGAGCTGACTGATGCATGGCTCCACAGCCTTAAAGACTCCTATGCCACCCTCCAGTCCTTGGGCCTGCATACCCCTCAACAGGATAGAAAGCCATTCCTGCCGCCACCTCCATCAAAGTTGTGGAGCGTTCCCCGGTCCAGCTCCTACACAAAAAGGAAAAAGACAAGGAGTTTAAGCTTTCATCTTCCTGCTCCTTTGCCGAGCTTGGCCCCTCTCACGATCAGGGCAGCCAGAAGCAGGCGTTTTGAGGATGCGTCTGAGAACAGCGCCCAAGTCACTGCCCAGGATCCACCCCCCTGCTTTTTCCTCGATCGTCTACCCCCTTTCTGTTCGGCCTGGTTGTGGCTGACCTCAGACCACTGGGTGCTCGACACAATTTGGTCCCGACTCGATTGTTCACTACACATCAATGTCAGGGAGCTTAAAGTGGTCCACTTGGCCTGCCCTTTGCCAGGAAGCTCTCGGACTATGGACATCTGTGTGCAATAAGACTTCCATCTCGTAGCCACACACCTCTCCGGGGCCAGGAATGCTTTGGCAGATCGTTTCAGCAGGACTTTCTCGTCTCACCATCCCCTCCGTCTGGGGATGGACTTTCTCGTCTCACCATCCCCTCCGTCTGGAGGGGGTCAGCATCATCTTCCACAGGTTGGTTACTCCCCAGGTGGACTTGTTTGCGTCCAGACTCAACAGGAAATGCCACGACTTCTGCTCCTTTCAGGCGTCTGACAGAGGCTATCAGATGCTTTTCTGCTCCCATGGTTGGAGGCTCTAATGTACACCTTTCCCCCAGTTCCACTGATCTACAGAGTCCTCATGAAGATCAAGCAAGACAGAGTGAAGGTGATCCTCATAACGCCAGCTTGGCCACACCAGCACTGGTTCGGCACGCTGCTGGACCTCTTCATGGTGGTTCCATTTCAGCTACCGCTCTGGCTGGATTTTCTGTCACAAAACCACGGCGCCCCTCTGCAGCCGAACCTGGCAGCACTGCATCTGACGGCTTGGCTGCGGCATAGCTAAATGAGGAGGAGGAGTGCTCGGCCAGAGTTCAGCAAGTCTTGCCAGGCAGTAGAAGGCCCTCCACTAGAATGACCTACACGGCCAAGTGGAGACAGTTTACGTACTGGTCCTTGGCTTGGGCGGGCTTCGCTGCAGTTAATCCTGGACTACGTTCTGCACCTCAAGCTCCAAGGCCTGTCTTTGTGATCTATTAAAGTCCATATGGCTACTATTTCAGCTTTCCATCTGCCACTAGAGGGCAGGTCAGTTTTTGCCCACAGCATGACTGCCAGGTTCCTCAATGGCCTTGACCACCTCTATCCGCATGTCAGGGACCCAGTCCCTCCGTGGGACCTAAATCTCATGTTATCCCAGCTCATAGCACACACCCCCTTCGAGCCTCTGGTTTCCTATTCTCTCCTCCTTTCTTGGAAGGTTGCATTCTTGGTTGCAATAACTGAAGCCCGCAGGGTCTCTCACTTACCTCAGAAACGCCCTATACAGTCTTTTACAAGGACAAGGTCCAATTGCATCCACACCCAGCCTTCCTGCCAAGTTTCATAGGGACCAGGAGATTTATCTGCCCATCTTTTTTCCAAAGCCCCATAAGTTGGAGGAGCATTGGCTGCATTCCCTAGATGTCAGAAGAGCACTAGCCTTCTACATTGAACGGACCAAGCCATTTTGCAAATCCACGCAGCTGTTCGTCGCAGTGGCCAACAGAATGAAAGGTCCTCCGATGTCTGCTCAAACAATTTCTTCTTGGATCACTGCCTGCATTCATTACTGCTATGACCAGGCAAATACCTGACCTGCTAACGTGGACAAACAAACTAAACTGATAGAGAAATAGGAAGCCTCTGTAGAATGTTTAATATAAATTGAACAGATCACTACAAGGGCTCAGCCTCTTTCAAGGACTATGGAGGTACAGTAGCCTGGCCTGAGAAGACTGAAAACTGGAATAGTAACCTGATCATCTTCTCTCACAGATGAATGATAGATTCAGTACCATAAACAATACTCTGTATCCAGGTCACTCCATTAACTCAATAATTATACAGCCTGAACAGATGTTTGTGAGCCTTGATAGGCCATCTGGCAGAACATTTGATCTAGGAAATTGCATCAAATAATGGCTTTTGTGTGGATGATGATCAGCCAGCATCACAGCATGCAAACATTGTAGAAAAGAGGTGGGATTGGACACAGATCAATGTGACCTGTTGTGAATCTGGTTTTATTTTAACAGCATGAGTAAGTTGGTGGTGGAGAAGTAGTGCCAGTTTTTCCCAATCTGGTCACTGACTTGGAGGAGTACAAAGACTCCTATGTACATGGGGTAAGTGGTGTATACATTTGAATGCTGGGCATGTCACACTCCCCCCCCCTTCTGTATATCATCTCATGGTTAGAGAACTCAGCCAGAATGTAGAAGACCAGAGTTCTAATCCCCACTCTGCCTGTTTTGGGGCACACACTTGAACCCAGATCTTCCCTCTCAGACAAGAGCCCTCACTACTGAGCTAAATCATATTCTGGGGTGGGGCTCTCAATCTCTCCAGTAAAGCTGTATATATTTAAAAAAAAACCAAAAAACTTAAATATTGAGAATGACTCTATAGCCCCCATGGTTGGCACAAACACTAGAGACCTGGGTTCCAATGCCTACTCCAATGACTATTTATTTTATTCAAAATGGAAGAGCTTCAATGGAAGATACTGAGAGAAACCCACAATGGAATATTCCATAGCCCTGTGGTTAGGGCATATAGGTGGAAGACTAGGGTTGAAGTTTCTGTTCCAAATCAGGCAAAATAGGGATTTGAATCTCAGTATCCAACATTCCAGTTACTGGGAATAAAAGCCCACTAACTTGTTTGACCAAATCTTCCAGCAAGGCATCCAGTCTGATTTGAAGATTTCAAGAGATGGAGAATACACTATGTCCTTTCGTAGCTTGTTCCAATGATTAAGTAACACATGGAATATCACACACTAATGATTTCAGCTTAACAATAGCCAAATGCTGAAAGTTACTGGTAGCTGTGTACATGGAGGATTTGCTGAATCAGACATTTGATTTAAACATTCACAAACAATTTAGATAGAATGAGTATTTTGAGTGACATTTTGGAAAGACACCATTAACAAATCAAATTCTGATAATTATCTATTATTGTAACAATTAGCTGTCATGTTAACTATTACTAAAAGATTAAAAGAAAAATTCCTAATTTACTTTTGCACTTGACAGCACTTTGTATAGTCCATTTCCAGATCTACTCTGTGTAGACCAGTTTCTTCTGGTTTCTCCATCTCAAAATATAAATTAGAATTGGAAAAGGTAGAGAGAAGGGCAACAAAAATGATTAGGAGTTTGGAACAGCTTCCATATGAGGAGAGATTTAAAAGATTTGGACTTTTCAGCTTGAAAAACAGACTATAGCGGGAAGGGGGAATACAATAGAGGCCTATAAAATCATGAATAGCGTGGAGAAAAAGCATTCTTTACCCCTTCATATATAGGGCTGGACACAACATTTTGGCACCTGAGGCGGGGAGCTCAAATGACGCCATGCCCCCTCACTTGGGCCAAAACTTTGAAAGGTCTCAATTCTGCCTTCTTCCGGTTCTACTCCTGTCATGGTACTGCTCTGCTACCTACCTCAATAAAGAACTAACAACTTAAAATGCCTTGTTCAAAAATTGTAAGTAACACAACTTTCAAACGCCTGAACTGCAAATGTAACTTTTCTTGTCTGTACAGTAAACACTGGCATTTTTATCTGTTTGAATAATCAAAGTGGTGCTTTCTGTGCCTTCTTGGTAGCAAAGATTTGAACTGCTTCCTGAAGGTCCACAGTCTCATGCTCATGCTCTATTGATATGGTTGCAAGGCCGATCAGCCTCTCCTGTGTCATTGTGGAGTGTAGATGTGCTTTTATTAACTTCAGCTTGGAGCAGCTGCATTCTCCACTGGCAACTGTTACAGGAAGTGTTAGAAGTATGCGCAGAGCACCAAAAGCATTTTGGTGGTCATCTTATTTGTGCACACATATTCCAGAACAGCCTTTGGAGTTGATCCTGCTGAAATGTATCTTGAAAGGGCTTTCATCACCTAAATCACTCGCATCAATATCGTGCATGTCATCATGTGTCAACACTGTCTCTAGTGCCCTGCATTGCTGGTGTAGGTCTTCTTCAGGTATAGCGAGGAGTTTTGGAATATCATACAACTTCCCAAATATACTGCTGTGTTCCTTGAGCTGCATGAAATGTTCTTCTGCATGAAACGTTCAACTGACTGTACTGCACAATAGCACCTGGTTAAAGAATTCAGTTTTGAATTGTTGTTTGGGGTCTCTTAGGGGATTCTCCCATGCCTTGTAATCAAAATGTCGTCTTCTTCGGTGACGCTTGTATTCTTAAATAGCTAGAAAAATAGCTTCAGTGTGAAGTCCCTCTGCCAACTTCTGTGCACTCTTCAGAACCTTTTGAAATCCCTCATCTGACTGATAAGACTAGGTATGACTTTGGTTTATCCAGTTGTTCCATTGCTCCAGATATATCAACGTCAACACATTGGAGTCTCTTGCTTACAACATTTATTTCAAAACCAATGTCATGCCACAACACTAAGCCACACAGAAATTTGAAGTTATGTATGTTTCTGGTGATTCCATTTCCCTCTGCCACTGTTCTCCCACAAACAGTTCCTGTCATAGCATTATCCTCCCAATTTGGTGTTTGATAGGCTTTATCGCCTCCACTCGACTTTCCCATCGTGTGGCACTCAGTGGTTTCAGTGTCAGAGAGGATGTTCCCAGATGTTGCTTCAAAATTTGCCATCGATGAGTTGATGCAGAGAAAAATACATAGATGCTTTGAATTACATTAAAAAATTCAGCAGCCTCACTAGAAGCTGATGCTGCATCACTGACCACCAAGTTCAATGAATGAGAACTGCATGGGACAAAAAAAAGCTCAAGGGTTTAACTCTCGGATCCATGTCTGCACTCCTCTGTTCTTTCCTCTCCTGGTGGCACCGTTATCGTAGCCCTGACCTCTCATGTCAGCTTTTGCAATTCCTGTATCTTCCAGCTTCTTAAGAAGCACATTTGTCATACCAGCTCCTGTAGTATCATCAATGTCAATACATTCTAGAAAATGTCCCTGCAGTGGTGACTGTCAGAGAGCATTTTCACTAGGTTCTGTTGTTGTTGTTACAAAACGCACCATTAAAGTCATTTGTTCTGTACGGCTGATGTCAGGTGTGCAGTCCAGAATAACAGATTTGGTGACTTCAGATCTGCCACAATCTTCTGTTTGACTTTTGTTTCCAGTAACTGTATAATCTCATTTTGAATTGTTTTTCCAAGGTAGTGGTGTGTGTACATTTCTTGGGTGGTGACTCTTCTTAGATGGTCCTGGAGTACAGCATCAAACTCAGCAATCAGCTCCACAATTTTAAGGAAGTTGTCTTCCCCCCCAAAAAAATGTTTTCATAAAAAAACCTAAAAAAAAACTTAGCCAAATTAGACAAAAAAAACCCACTACTTTCTTCTATATATAAATATAATAATAAAAATCTATAAAATTAGTATTTATTTTTAATTTTCATATAACAACCATTTACACCCTGAAAACACAGTATCTGATTTTTTTCTTTTTAAATGTAGAGTTTCTCTCTCTCAAAGAACACAAGCAGTTTGGAAATGCAGCAAAATTTAAGGCTACCTAACCAGAGCTAGCCATTTGAATACAGAGACAGAACATAAAAATGAATGTACAATAAGTTCAAAGAAGAAAAAAAAGGAACATGAGTTTTTACAAAAAAGTTGTTCAAAGAACACTTATTGGTCCAAAATTTTTTATACAAAATTTCTTAAAACATGTTTGAAATGAGAACCACCTGCACAATTCCAGACATACAATTGCTGTTTAATAGATCACTATCTGAACATTTTCTGTAAATAAATACATCTTACACAACACCCATACAAGAGTAACAGAAATATTATTAATTGATACTTATTAGTGAACCTTAAAAGTTTGTACCAAAGTCACACCTATACTATTACTTAAAAAAACCTCTACTACAAAATTAGTTTTAATACTAAGAAAAACTCAGGATTCATTGTTTTGTGATATGTTTTGATTCTTAAACAGGTAAACCAATTGTTAAAATGAACAATTTTAATTAACTAGAAACCCAAGGAGATTGGATTCTATTTCTTTTGTATTAGGCTCTTTTTAAAAGGTTTGTTTTTGGAGGAGGAAGATTACTTATAAGGAACAAGTGATATGGAATTAATTTTACTCTTTGCACACAACTGCTGTTATAACTAAATTCAACAACTTTAACTCTAAATATTTCATTTTATTCACTTTCAGAGAGGAATGAAAGTCACTCATGGTTTTCAAATCCAAGACAAATAAATAATAATTAATATAATTCTTAAACTGGTTCATCCATGAGAGGTCACTTTATTCTACTATCACTCAGCAAGCTATGGTCCACCACTATTGACCACCAATTCTTTAAATATTACTTTTTGTAAAGCTCATGAGCATTGGCTAGTGGAAGGCCATGTAAACAATGAAAAAAACCTTAGGTTATTTTCTTTTTTGCCTCTAGTTCTTCCTTTAAATGGCAATTTCTCCTTTCTATTCATTCTGGGGCTATTTTCCACATCAATTCCTTCAAACTACCTATTACGCTGGTTACAGCCCTGTAGCACTTCTTTTAGAGAGAATGGTTAAACACGCCAATCCAGCTAGACTTGTGAATTATGGACACACCAACAGGATCAACCAATGATTTACACAATTAGCCATTAGCGCAGCTACTGCATGGCATTATTTTGTCTTTAACTGTTAGTGCAATAGAAGCTAATGACTCCAAGCCTCCTATATCCCTGAGCAATATGCTACTATGTCATCTTACTGGGCTGGCTCAAAGTCAGTACTTTTTTTATTTCACAACTTCCACAGAAAGTAATTGCCTCTATTTCTTCAATGATTGTCATCAAAGAGTGACTACACTGAAGCTATGAAATCTTTTACATAGCAAAGTGTTTAGTTTATAATGGAAGACTTTGGTAGGAGTAGGGGGTTATGTAAGGATTACTGATACAATGACATTTACATAAAAATTATTAATAAGTTACATCTCTGAAACAGAATGGAGAATCAGATTCCTCCTGATTTGCTCACAAATTTGTGGACATCCATGCAGCTCAGAACCCCAAAAGTGCAACCACAAAACAATACAGGTATAACACAGCAGCAACAATTTTAGTCTTCCATCTTAATATTTAACTCGCCTTTTTTCACTTATGTAAGATACATATCCCTCCACCACTTCAGCATGAGATTCTGCTGCAGATCTTTGTCCTCATCACACAGGTGCTCCTGGAAACTGTTGCTGCCTTTGTTCCAAAGCTTGTTGACTTAACAGTTGCTGCTGTTTCTGCAGAAACTGTACCACCTCCGGACTTCTTAATAATGACTTAAAGAAAAGAGGATATTTTAAATGGACACCAAAATATTTAGAATAGAAAAATATCCCATATTTGTGAACTATGCATTATATCAGTTTGTTCCTTATATTTTATAAATGGGAGTTCAATAAAATTAACATATTACAAAACATGCCCACAAAACACACCAAAGTGGGAACCGTTTTCATCATTACAATACCCCCAGAAAAGAAATGGAATCAACATTAATGCCACCTTCAGTTAACTGAATCAAGACTGAAAGATGTGCACGATATGCCACTTCATAATACTGTATACTTTTATTAAACAAAAATAAGTTACTGTCATATAGACAATGTAAACATATGCTTTAAAAATATTTAACTGCAGTTTAATTTGAACTATACTACTTGTATTCCATATAGCAAACTACCTCAAATCCCTGTTCTTTTGGAGAAATACAGAGTCTGTCATTGAAGTAAGATTTCTATAAATGTTTATAGAAATCTATCATACTAACTTGTTACCAGATAGAAACAAACAACCCTTATGAAAGCATGAAAGGAAGCACTGTCTTGTGAAGAGGATCGGAATCAGGAGTTTTGGGTTCTATTCCTGGCACTATCACAAACTTGTTATGGGCCTTGGCCAAATCACAACTTTTGTGCCTCAGTTCCCCACTTGTCCCCCCCCACCCCACCCCACCCCATCTGCAGCATCGGTATAATTATCTAACTCCCAAAATGAGTACTTAGAAAGTCCTTTGAGATCCTTGATTAAAAGGTGCCATAAAAGTACTATATTAGGAAATGTTTTCATCCTTGAAGCCAGTTCTTTTTCCAAGATGTATACATTAACATTCCATTTAAAAATATCCTTATGGTTTATGAGATCATAATATAATATATAATAATAGGAGATATACCTATCTCCTAGAACTGGAAGGGACCTTGAAAGGTCATTGAATCCAGCCCCCTGCCTTCACTAGCAGGACCAAGTACTGATTTTTGCCCCCAATCCCTAAATGGCCTTCTCAAGGACTGAACTCACAACCCTGGGTTTAGCAGGCCAATGCTCAAACCACTGAGCTATCCTTCCTTCCCATATACTTTGCCCCAGGTGGGATATATTAAAAACAAAGGGATCTTTTCTAAAGGAATATTGCTGAATGAAAGGGGCAAAGCACTGAAGAAGACAGCAACACGGTTCAAGGAGAATCTGTGCCTCACATTTCCTGTTTGGTGGGCAGAACCATGAATGAAAGCGCTTCAGTCTTGTGCAAAGGCCTTTAAAAGAAATACTTACTTTTCCAAGAGCATCTGGTTGCTATATTTCTAGGGAAATCATAAAAGTGTTTTCAGTTTCCATTACTAAAAGGACCTTGCCAAGTGCAGCTAAGAGCTGTGAAGGTACTGTCAGTCAGGCAAGGGAGCCAAAGCGGTGCAATCCAATAGCAAGACTCAGAGAGCAGCAGCCAATGGGGGGCTTTGTCACACAAATTTTTCTGCAGGATACTTTAAAGAATTAAATAATATAATTTCCTTTTCATGAACACTATTCCAAAGTTTATTTCTAGACTTTAAATAGGTACTTCTATGTATTGTATCTCACTGGGAGAAGGGAGACAAAATAAGGTTATTTTGCTGTAAACCTAGCATTCTGAGATCTTTTCTTTAAAGACTTTCAACTTCAAAATATCTGGGATCTGGAGTCCTCCATGCACATAAGTGCCTAAAGAGACCTGCAGCACAATAATCAGGGCTGGTTACGTTGCTTGTCATTGTTAATGGAGGTAGTAGATGAACCGTTTGATTCTCTTTTGATAGAAAGAGAACAAAAACAATGGTAAAGGTACAGTAGAAACAGTCACAATATATTTGGTGGTTTTGGCTTTTATTAAGTTCTCTCCTCCATGTAAGTGACATTCAGGCGGGCCGCAGGCCAAAAGTTGCCGATTCCTGGATTAACAGATTAAAACATCCTAGATACATTATGAATGCTATCTGCCCAAAGAAAGAACTACACACTTTTCTAATAGTACAGAAATGTCCACTTTCAGCTAATGTAACTGATTCATATACTCATGATTATTCATATTTATGTTCTGTGCAGTTGTCAAAATGTGCATCTTTCATGTCTACTGGGATATTTCAGTTTTAAAAACTTGTTTCTATAACTATGTAATGCACAACAGCAATCTACTGACTTCCAAGTTTCCAGAGAGGCACCAATAACTTTCAATACATATTCTATCTCTCTCTTTAAGAAAAGGAGTGAGCAACAGAACTTTTCCAAAAATTGGTTCTCAAAATGCAACCCTACTATCTTCAGCCTTGTGAAGCCATGGTACTTACCAGCCTTTTCTGATTCAATACTTGTTCTAAAAGAGTAGGTCTTGCTGGGCGATCTCCAATAGACCCTGTTCTTTGTTTTGTAACAGAAACTGAGCCATCAACACAATCCTGGACATAAGAGACAAAATACACAAGAGGAAAGATAGATGTTAATATGTTTTGTCATTACAATGCATTTTCATTTCTACAGGGGAAAGATCTCAGAATAAAAGGGCCTGCTTCCCCTTCCTAACCTGTGGAAGGAAATAAGGTGTGCCAGAAAGGAAAAGAATCCACCCAATGTTGTTTTTCCCCTTTCCCTCCATAAAGCTTCCAGTCTCCATTTGCCACAGTGAGCACGACTTCAGAAACTGGTGAATTAGACTTCTAAATTAGATTCCTAACCAAGTTACCACAGCTAATTAATAAAACTTTAATCTATTTGATTAAAAATTAAGTAATTTGAAACAGCCCAATTATTCCCTCCACACTTTTTAACTATATTTCCCTGAAAGTAATGTGTGTCTAGAGCAGGGTTCTCAAACTGAGGGTCGGGACCCCTTAGGGTAGGGGTCAGCAACCTTTCAGAAGTGGTGTGCCGAGTCTTCATTTATTCACTCTAATTTAAGGTTTCACGTGCCAGTAATACATTTTAACATTTTTAGAAGATCTTTCTATAAATCTATAATATATAACTAAACTATTGTTGTATGTAAAGTAAATAAGGTTTTAAAATGTTTAAGAAGCTTCATTTAAAATTAAATTAAAATGCAGAGCCTGTGGACCCGGTGGGCAGGACCCAGGCAGTGTGAGTGCCACTGAAAATCAGCTCGCATGCCACCTTTGGCACGCCTGCCATAGGTTGCCTACCCCTGCCTTAGGGGATTGTGAGGTTATTACATGGGGGGTCGCGAGCTGTCAGCCTCCACCCCTGACCCCGCTTTGCCTCCAGCATTTATAATAGTTTTAAATATATAAAAAAAGTGTTTTTAATTTATTTTGGGGGTCATACTCAGAGGCTTGCGATGTGAAAGGAGTCACCAGTACAAAAGTTTGAAAACCACTAGCCTAGAGAGTCTCAGGTTGGAGGCTAAGTCAGGCTATATTCACAGCTGGGGCAGTTCTAGCCACAGTTCAGCACAGATAAGGTGCTGCAGATTCCTCACTGGTTTCTCTCTGGCCTGAGGCATCCCACCCTGTAAAGTTTGTTAACTGTTCTTCCAAATGAAAGGAGTCAGACAAATATCTATTCTAGCATCTACTACTTCAACACTGTTGAAGCAGAAGAAAAAAAAAAAAGAAATGAAAAAGAGACCTATTAGAAGATGAACGAGTGCTTGAAAGCATATAATATAATTTTAACTGTCAAAAGGCTCAGCCTTTATTAGATGCATATATGGGTATTCTATGTACACACTACATAGTTTTGGAAAAAGAAAATCCTGCCCCTTCCAAAACCACCCCCATCTCCATTTTTTTTTAACTCGGTAGAAGAAATGCGGTTTCCCCCTTCCCAAAACTATTCCAAAATACAATGCATGCACAAAATGCAAAATCTGCTTGAAAACTCTTTATAAAAATTATGGCAACTATCAGAGACTACATTGCATAGAGTTTGGGACTGAGAAGCAGAACTGCTGAAAAACAAGCTGAGTGCTAATACCAGTTCTGCCACTGATTTACTGTGTGATCCCTGTGCCTCTGTTTTTCAATCTATAATATGTAGATAACATTTATGAAGATGTTGTGTGGCTTGATATAGCTTTGAATGTTTAAAGTATTACACAAGGACTAAGCATACTTAGAGGGTTTCATAAGTGTAACAAACAGGGGGTAGGGAGAAGGGAGCAGGAAAGCAGATGGCCAAGTTATTCTCTGCAAGGCTTTCCCTGGCACAGTGGCCTCAGTCTATAAGACGGGTGTGGATTTCTCTCTGGTACAGGAGAATTACCACTACTATTATTGGAACTACGTGGGCCATCACAAACATGCTTAGATAATTGGAACGCTAGAGGTCAGGAAATCATACCAGGCTGACAGGCTCGTTAGAAAGAACTCACTTTGCGCGGGGAGTAGGAGCAGACAAAACGCTAGGCAGGAGATGTAAATAACTAGTGCCATTCTGCACCGAATCTGTACATTAGTGGAGAAGAGAACCAGGAGAGTTATGTGGCTCTCCAGGGAGGGAGGTGCCGCTCCCACCCCCACGTAACAGCAGCACATAGTGGCAGGCTAAGTCTCCTCCCTCCAATGGGGGACCCCACCGAAAAGTTGATTGCCTACAACTCACCCTTCGCTCAAGTGATTCGAGGTGCTACTAACTGGGCGCTGCACAGCGAGCTACCCTTGCACACAGCGGTGGGGGGGGGGGGGGCTGATATGTAGCCTCGGCTACCACCCCCTCCCCCGGCGCTAATCTCTGCCCCAATACCTCGGCGCTGTGACACAGCGGGGAGCCGGGCACTAACCCCTCACCTCGGCCCGCGCGCTGCCCCCCGGGGTGGCAGCCCCGCCCTGCGCTGGGGGCGCCCCGGCCCCGCCGCCCAGGGCCTGGTCGCTCTTCTTGCGCTTGTACTTGTCCTTGTACATCTTGTTGCGGTGGCGCTTGCACATCCAGGGCTTGCGCTGCTTGGCCACCTGCGTGGTGGTCTCGCTGCAGCCCTGGTACGTGCAGCTCTTGCAGCCCCCGCCCCCCGCGGGGGCCTCCCCGCCGGAGGCCGCCGCCGCCTCGTCGTCCTCCAGCTCCTCGGGGCTGGCCGTGCTCTCGCCGCCCGCCGGCTCGCCCTCCTCGGCCGCGTCCCCCTCGCCCTCGCTGGGGCAGACCTCGCACAGGAACACGAGGCCTCCGGAGGTCTCCGGGGCCTGCGCGGGGCCCTGGTGCCGCCCGGTGCCCCCCGCCGCCGCCGCCTCCTCGTCGCCGCTGCACGGCTGCATCACCAGCAGCGTCAGCTGGGGGGGCGAGGAGGAGGCGGCGGCGGGCCCCGGCCGCAGGGCCCTGCTGCTGCCGCCCGGACCCTCCGTCCCGCTCTCCCACCCAGCGAGCGCCAGGCGCTCCGGGCGGCCCTGGACCGGTAGCCACAGAGCAGTGACTGCGCAGGCGCGACGGCCCTGACAGGCGACCAACCGTAGACTCTGCCTGCCAGCACTGAGACCTAGTGCGCGTGCGCGGCTTCACTGTAAGCCTCGCCAACTGCCTACTGCGCATGCGGACGAACCCGGGAACGCATGCGCCCTAGGGGCAATGAGCGGCGCGCGACTACGCCCGCTTTACGGCCGCAACTGTTGAGGGGACTGTGGCGTGAGCACGCATGCGTATTATGGAAAACTAATTTGGCACGTAGGGAAGTGCCACACCAAGGTGACAGAAAATCAAGTGCGCGTGCGCGGCGGTCGCTCTGTCACGACGCCAAGATGCAATTTCTGCACGTGCGCAAACCTGATGTGGGCGACGAGGCGAGGAATGAGATGAGGAGCGCGCGCCTGAGGCGTCGTTAAGCGCCTCGGGTAGCTGTGGTGGTCGCGTGACAATGCAGCCTCCGCCTCGTCGGCGGAGGGTCATATGTGTGCCGCGTGCTGGGCGGGGCAGCCCCGTTCCCAGCTGTGTTTTCCTGCCGGAGAACTCAGCTGTGTCACCCGGCGCCCGGCCCTGCTGGGCTACCCGCCCATTAGGGTACAGCCCTTGGGTGCCTTGCTAAAGGCGCTCCCAGCATGCAGGCCACACCCCGAGTGTCTGTGTGCAACTGCCACCTGCCAGCTACACGTAGCTTATCCTCTGGCTCGCTCTAGCCTTGGTGCAGCCTCTCCTTCCCCAGGCCTGGCTTTCCCCATGCACAGGTGTGCATTGTATACTGCCCAGCCCTCTCCTGGACAATGCAAGCTTATATGAAGGCCCTCGTTTTATTAATAGAAATGATATGAACAGATTGTGTTGTTCCAAATGGAGGTTCCCAAATAATTAAATTCAAACACATTGAATTGGATCAAACAAAACAAGTGTATTGACTACAGAGAGGGAGATTTTAAGTGAATACAAGTAATGAGGCATAAAAGTCAGAAATGCTTACAAAAAAAATAAAGATAAAATGCAACTAGTGCCTAACTTAAACTATGTTAAACTCAAAATTTTCTCACCACAGGCTCTCCACAGACTTCCTGGCCAAGCTTTTTAGGCCAGGACCCCTCCTTCTGTTTTAATGGCTGCTTCCTTTGTTCCTTCTGATGCAGTGAATCAATAGAGAGAGCAAGGAAGAGGGGTGCCTTGGGTGTTTTCCCTTTCTTTTTATAGTCCTGTCTTCCTTCGAGAAGCATTTCCAACTGGGAGTATGGTGACAGGCAGACTCTGTGAACAGGAACCCCATTCTGTTTCTTCGCTAAGATGTAGATCTGTACCACAATGCTATCCAGAACCACCTGGTGAAAGCCATCGCACCACGACTGGGGCAGGTTGTCGTGAACTGCGCCATCCCCGGTACTGACAGCCAGCTGTAACCAGCTGATATTGTCATCACCAATGAGGCCCAGAAAAAGATCATCCTTACTGACATCACAGTCTCCTTTGAGAACAGGACCCCGGCCTTTCACAAAGCCCAAGCTCGTAAGCTAGAAAAGTATGCTCCCCTGGCCAACACCCTGAGAGCTAAGAGCTACGAGGTGCAGATGGACACCCTGATTGTTGGAGCCCTGGGTGCCTGTGACCCCTGCAACAAGTGTGTGCTGTGGACCTGCGGGATTGGTCGATGCTACGCACGGCTCATGCGGCAACTCATGGTCTCAGACACCATCCGATGGTCCAGGGACATCTACATCGAACACATCACCGGCCACCAACAGCAGCAGGAGGCGTGAGCCTGAGCAACATCGTGCATCGACTACGAGAAAAGGACTGAGAGACTTTTTCCGTTGGACCATATGAACTGAAACAATAAACTCACTGAACATTAAATCTCACCAAATGATGGTCAATCCATCCTCATCATCGTATTCACTTATTATACACTTGAACATAGCCATTATATGAACAACAAACCCTCATGTCTCAATGTCTGTACTTTGACCCGTTAAGGTCTTACGCACAATCAGGGATATTGCAGATTATGTACTCCTTATGCCATCCAATCTTAACCCGAATTTGGTGCCTGTTGATAATCTGTACGTTATTCTCTGATAACCAGAAACTTCTATGCTTAAACTCTGTACCGTTCACTTTTTTTTTAAACATCATCTTAATGAAATTTTTATTTCCGCCCATGCCCTTTTTCTTGCCAGTGAATAGCCAGTTAGCAGGTAATGACCCATTGACCTTGTTTATACCTGGCTGAGGTGTCATCTTGCTCTTTGTCTTTGAGGAACTGTTTTGGTCACTCCCCAGACTTGAAACATGTTTTAGTAACACCATACAGTGGAATGTTATAGTTTTACATACATTGTTGCCACACATATTTTACCAGAACAGTAACGACCAGCAAATTATGAATTTTCAAATGATACCCCATAAGGCTTACTTTGTACAAAGATTATTACAGTAGTATGCAAGGGGTGAATACAGGAGTACAGTCTGTCACCGGGCCCTTAATACTGTGTGTTTGTTACAGTGTTTCAAAGAGTGACGAGGAGGAGGTGAAAATGACCCAGAAATGTCCTATGTAACTGATGGACAGCCCCTCTAGGCACCTGCTCCCCCATGCAGCCCAGCCACAAAACCAAGCCACATGGTGATCCAGGCACCTGTCCTGCTCATCTGCCCCATGAATCAGCCTGTTTGCAGCCCTATACCTAGGGCTGGGCAGAGTCTTGCCTGCTCCTTGAACCATTGTTACCCAGCTCTATCTAGGATGCAGTGGACAGAACCAAAACATGTATCAACAGCACTGACACCTTCCATTGTTGAAAAGCACTGATGTGCCTTCTTGCCTGCACGCAACAAGAGCCTCGCCACATTTGTAGCCCTCTGAAACAACCAGCTCTCAACTGGTACCTAGAGCGAATCTTGCTGATGTATATATAAATTGTATAGAAGTTGCCTATTATTTTTTTCCCTTCCCTGATCTCTGTCTTTAGATTGTGAGCTCTGTGGTGCAGGGATTGTTCATAGGTGTTTGGAAAGTGCCTAGCACATAGAGGGCACTACTGCAAATATGTAGCAATAGTAATGAGAGTAATAATACACACCTCAAACAATTAGGGCTATACTCAGAACCCTTTTACTCAATGGTAAACTTGAGTAGTTCTGCTGAAGTCAAATGATTTTGTTTTGATTTAAATGCAACTAGACAGAATGCTGGTCTGAAACTCTATATGTCCTTCCGATTAATTAAAAACACAATACAAAAATAATGACAAAACCAGAATACTACCACATTTCTCCCCCCCCCCACACACACACACATACAAAACCATATAATAATTAGTTGGAACATATTTTATACATCAGACCCCTTCACATGCCCAACAAGCAAAGACAAAATTCCTTACCAAATACCCCAGCCCTACCTAACAGCCCTGTCAGACAGATGGGTTTTGCAACATGCCAGGAAGGCCAACAGGTATGGGCTATTTCAGACCAAAGTGGATGATTATGTCCAAATTAAGAGGTCTTTGCGAAGAACATCCTGTTAGCAGCTCCCTCTCTTTTCACCTGAGGAGGCCGTATCTCAGGCACTTTCACTGATTTCAGTTGCAGCACTGGAGTTCTCACCAGAGGGCTGTGCTTTAAAGGCACAATTTGGCCCTTAGTTAGTAAAATTGTTCCTCAATTTCTACATCTGAAAAAATGAAGATAACAATACATAAGAACATAAGAATGGCCGTACTGACATTTGGTCTACACTACAGATCTATATCGGTATGCCTGCGTCATTCAGTGACACAGTCATACCGACCTACCCCACTGTATAGACAGCGCTATATCAGTGGGAAACCTTCTCCTGCTGACATAGCTACCGCCTCTTGGGAAGGTGGATTAACAACACCGACAGGAGAACTCTCTCCCATCAGCTTAGAGCATCTGCATTAAAGTGTCACAGTGACGCAGCTGCACGCATGTAGCGTTTTGAGTGTAGGCTTGCCTTGGGTCAGACCAATGGTCCATCTAACCCAGTATCCTTTTTTCTGACAGTGTCTTGTGCCAGATGTTTATGAGGGGATGAACAGAACAGGGCAATTTTTCAGTGATCAATCCCCTGTGATCCAGTCCCAACTTCTGGCAGTTTGTGTCCCTAACCATCTTGGCTAATAGCCATTGATGGATCTCACAGGGATGTTGTAAGACTTAATTAGTTTGCAAAGCACTTTAATATCCTTTGATGAAAGGCACTTTAGAATGCAAAGCAAAATATTATATTATTATCATGCTTCTACTTTGTATTAACCAGAAGGTTGCTTTTTGAATGATTTGGAATGTTTATGCATAAGAAGAAACAGAAATGGAAAAGGACTGGGTAGCTAATCAATTTAGCCTAACTTTGAACTTATGGAAAATTATGGATTAAAAATTGCAATCAAATATTGTTTTGTTCCTAGGAGAGACTGTAGAAAATGTTGAGAAAGAAAGGTTCAAATGCAAAAAACAAATGTTATATGCCATATACTATTTGTACCAGCCTTCATTTTGAGGAATGAAGGCCATGTTTTGACAATTTGGTCCTTAATTTACGTGTCCCAGCTGCCCAGCTGGGAACAGATACACAGTCTTTGGCCTTCCCAGGTGTGTCTAACATCAGATGCCAAAAACTGCATGCTTAAATCATAGATATTCATTTGTGTGCAGGCTGCCTACTTGTGGTTTGAATAGATTCTGTATATTTCTGAAATCTACATTAGTGCTCATAAAGTGGTTCATTTTGATATGCCAGAGCTTTTGTGCCAATTTTTCAGTACCTAATCCTCAGTAACTATCCTGGTGAGAAGTATTCATTAGAAAAGCAGTCACTGGGGACAGAACTCAAGAAGATCATGAGAATACGGGTGATGGTGAGAGTATTGGTGGCACATCATCTAAACTAGTGAACTCATCCAGTAGTCACCAGTACAATTCACTTCTCCTGGCTTCTGCCTCCAGCAGCACAGAATTCCACACAGCACTGGTGGCTTTTGACAGTTTTGCATTGTTTTGATTTTCTTGGCAAATGACACATTTTTCAAATTTCTGGAGAATCTTTTTCTCTTTGATGTTAGATTTGAGGGGCTTGTATCCTTCATGTCTTCGTATACTATACCTTCCCAGCAGAGGTAAAATTCCCAAACTATTTTATTAGCATTACTGCCACCATTTTTCATTTTGTACAAATGTAGACTGGTGATAAATTACATATAGATGGTCATCATAATTGAGGAACTGGGGAAGCCATTATCTACTGGAATACACTACGAATATATTGACAGACAGTGATGTTTATTCCAAATATTAATATAAGGGTGTGAACTAAGTATTAGCACATTAGCCTGTCTTCCACTACCCATATGAAGTGATTAGGCCACTTGAGCTGCCCTAGTTCTGGGATAAGATGGCACTAATGCGTATACTTGCAGCTGCAGCAAAATATTCCCTTTTATGAGGACAGAGGGTATGAGATCTGTTTGCTTATTGTTGTTTAAGAGTGTTTTGCACACAAAGTGCTTTTGCTGTTATCTTGTAACGTGTGCATCTCATGAAATATTAAGAACTTCAGTGGAAAGTGAGATGATAAAATTCATACATCCAATGTTAAGGTGGCCCTACAGAGAAAGCATAATCTAAATGCAAATTATCTTGTAACTTTATTACACCATTATAAAATGAAAACATCAAGTCAAGGAGAGTGCCTGAGATTTTAAAAAGAACAGGAGTACTTGTGGCACCTTAGAGACTAACAAATGTACCGGTATTTGAGCATAAGCTTTCATGGGCTACAGCCCACTTCATCGGACAGCTGCTACTTTGAAACCTGAGATTTTAAAACGTAGCTTTGAAAGATACATGAATGATACAAGGAAATAGAGCCTTCTGAGTAAAGCTGTGATAGGGTTGCCAATTTTGGTTGGATGTATTCCTGAAGATTTCATCACATATAACATAGTCTTTAATTAAAGATTAATCTTTAATTCCTGGAGACTTCAGGACAATCCTGGAGGGTTAATCTCATTTAAAGCACATTTCTTAACAAAGACATTTCTTTTTTAAAAGGATTCAGAAGTTGGTAGCAGAAAAAAAGGTTTCTTGTCCTTTAGTTCTATTGCTCATTTTACTGCTTAACACTATCCATAGTATTGAGTCGTATAACCTAGTGAGAAAGCCATGAGGAGATTCAAAAGCCTGGTAATAGAAAAACATGATATACTCAAAAAAGACAAAACAAACAAAATGGTGAAATGTACCTTACAAATATTAATTCCTTGAAAGCAATGAATGTTGAACTCCCATCATTAATGGCAATGCAAACTGCGTTAGCCTGCCAGTGGTGAACTTCTTAAGGTTTGGTTTTGATAACAAAAGTTTTGATGCGTATATTATCAAATACTGTAATCAGCCTCTCTCACAGGACTGAAGTGTTTCTGTTTTCCAGACAGGACTGTAACGTGCAGAAGGACATAGCCTTTCAAAAATAAATATTGACTCATTTTTGCCAACCTCAGTTTGACAGAGTATACCCCTGTGTTCACCCTACACACTATTGTAATAATGTTTTTACAAGGTATGCCATGTGAGGTATTATTTAAATAACTTGCTCATCAAGAATATCATGACAAAATGCACATAGCAACATTATATGTAAAGTTATGAACATAAACTGAAATCATGACAGAAGTATGTTTCCCAGATAAATCTGGGGTGTGGCTAAACCAGTTTCTCAGAGACAAAGGGCAAGCTCTGATGCCTCAGTGGGTGTTAACAAGGCTGATGGACCATTCCCTGCTAAGTGGACATTCTTTGGCAAGGAACTGTCAGGGACAAAAATCTAAATTTTAGCAAAGAAACAGTATGATGTTTTCTTTCTTCACTAGACTCCCTGTTGCCTTGCTTCCAGCTGGAAATCCTTCTCAAAGCAGGGAACAGACTATTAAAAAAACAGGGACAGACACCCTCCCCTCTCTGTCCCTGCCCAGCACATTCTCTGCAGCTGAGAAAACAAAAAGGAGTTTATGGGAGGGATCCTCACCTGAAGAGTTTGGTCAGTAACCTTGCTGGAAGCATGGGGTGAGAAATTTTGCTTAGATCTAATATCAAATCATAGAATATCAGGGCTGGAAGGGACCTCAGGAGGTCATCTAGTCCAACCCCCTTCACAAAGGGGGACTAATCCCCAGACAGATTTTTGCCCTAGATGGCCCTCTTAAGGGCTGAACTCACAACTTTGGGTTTAGCAACTCAATGTTCAAACCAGTGAGCTTTTCCTTAGGCACTAGTAGATATTTTATCTTTATTTTTTTGACTTTTATGCCTCATTACTTGCACTTAAAATCTAATTCTTTGTAGTTATTAAACTTGTTTTACTGTCTTATCTAATGCAGTGTGTTTAAATTGAATTGTCTGGATAACTATTTAAGATAATAAGGTGGCATATTATTCCCTTAAAGAAATAACGAATTTAATATGTTGAACTGTCTAGGAGAGGGCTGGGCAGTACAGGACATACATTTCTTTGGGAAAATCTGGGACTGGGGGTGTGTTGGGATCACCCTATATCATAACCCAGACTGGTAAAAGTCAAGGTGTGGCTGGCTGTCTGGCTGCAGCACACACATACAGACATAGCTGGGAGTAATTTGGAGGCTGTTTAAGACCAGTCCAGACTGGTCTTAAAGGCTATAGCAGCAAAACAATGTAAATGGAACCCCAGGTTACAGGACAGGGTACACAGCCCCTGACTAGTCTGGACTGTGCCCTGGTATGTCACACTCGGGAAAAAAGTTTGGGATCAGTTTGATCTGAGTTGTGGACACAGGTTCAGGTTGTAATAAAGGTGTGACATGTCAAAGTGCTGGTAAAATGCTAGTTTCTATTTCTTGGTCTCAGGCACATGACATTTCTCAGAGGTACTTCTGTCCCATGGCAGGCACATTCACTGATTCTAATGGTTACTGTTATATCTTCCTCCTCCCCTTCATTTATTTATTTGATATTAAATGAAATAAAATGATATCTCATTAAAATTAATAAAACACATAAATAGAAATGTGCAGGAGGGAGGTCAGGGAAGATGATCTCAATCTCCCGGAGAGAAAAGGGGATTATTTTGCCTCTTATCAGACACCTGTCCTGAACTATTATTGCTGAACCTCAACTGCTGTTTGGTTACCTGTCTACTTCTTGTTCTCAACACAAAGCCTTCTGTGATGGACTTTTCAGCAGCTGGAGTGGATCTGACATCTGGAGCCCATGTTTGCTGCTATTGCGTTTTTCACTGTCTGCGACTGGGTGGGCATATGTTACTTCTTTTAGCACAGGAACACTATAAGTAGCATTTTGGATGTCCTCAACAAATGAAGAGCTAATGTCCTTCTTCATTGTGTTTAGATGTCTTCTGTTCCTTTGTGTGGGTATAACATATGACTTTGATGTAGATAGCATAGCTGTTACTTTGGCAAGAAGTGATATCCCTAATTCTGATGATTATTGTTACGTTGGTTGGCTCTTGTTTTTCTAAAGCATTTAATCCATTTCCACTTTACACTGAAAATGCAGAAGATCTCTATGTTTGCAGCCCAAAGCATGTGAGCACAAAAAAGAGAGAAAAATTATCGTGTAGGGTAAAAGTAGGCATAACTACTGTGCTTGATGAAGTGGTAAGGCTAAGTAATGCAATGAAATGAAGAAATGAAAAAAATGAGGTTGAATGTCAGGAAAATCAGTGAGGTCCATTAAGCTGTGAAACATTCTCCCAGTAGAAGTGATGAAAGCCCAGTTGCTTTGGACATTTAAAACTAGACCGAATAAAGCACTAAGAAGTGTATAGTAAAGAAGCAATCCTGCATTGTCACGAAGATGGAACAGATGATCTATGAAGTCCAGCAAGTCTTTCCACTTCTAACATCTATGGCCTTGGGGAATTTCAGTTGTTTACATTCTCTAAATCACAATAATGGTTGGGCCAGGGGGGATCACCTTTTTGGCTCTATTACTTAACTTTTTTTTCATGCACTGATTATGGAGCCATTCATATTTCATCAGAGTCTCAAGCCAGCTACCAACAAGTTTTGCCCTACCTAGACCTATCACCTTCACTTTAGTCAACCAGAAAAAGGTTGTCTATGAGACTTGGGTAGTACATACATTGGCATTCTGTGCCAGGGCAACAAATATTTCCACACAACTACTTCTTGCAAAGTTTTAAAACATCTTTCTGCTTGCACATTTAGCTCAGCAACTATATTTTTATTTTGTCTTCCTGGTCTTATGCAAAGAATTTCTCACCTATAGGTGTTTTTAAAATCATCCACATTTTCTGATTTTCAAGTTTTTTGTGTGTGTGTAGCACTCATGATTCACCTCCTTGGGTGAGAATTGTTTCATGTTATGTACAGAAAATTCTTTTCTTGGACTGCAATTATATTTCTTCACCTCTTCCTGATGCTTCATTCAAGCTGTGAAATAGCAATTCTGCAAATTCTTATATGCAGATACAGATGTTTCAGTTACTTGTTTGTCCTTAGGAAGCTGCTTTTTTATTATTATTATTAAATTGGTTGTCATGAATGGATATCAGGGGATCACAGATTGCTAGTGGGGATGGAGGTTGTCTCAGCTATACACTAAGTAGATGAAAGGGGGTATAGGAAGGAAGGATGGTCCTGGTATGGAATAGACTGAGAGTCATTGGCTTATGCAGTCACTGATTAAGACCCTATTACTGTCACTAATTAAGACTGATAAGTTCTTCATTAATGTGTTTTGCTAGCCAGGTGCTCTCAGGGCTTTAACTCTCTTTGCTATTAGCTGGTCAAGAGCCTCCTGATGTGAATAGCAAAAACTTCTATTGACTTCAGTGGGATCAGGTTCAGAGCATCTCAGAAGGAAAGAGCTCCCCCAAGGGAGAGAAAGGTTCACACTATTCACAGGACTGAATCACTGAATGATCCTGAGAATGTAACACATCAGTGCTGAAGCAGCTGTGTGCTTCTCCCCTGGTTTTTTTCTCTCGCTGATGCTATACAATGAGTTTTCTGTCAAAACATGCAGAAATGGGTGATGGAAGGAGAAACAGACTAATATATGTATGTGCTATGTCCATGCAGCTGCTCTCTGACTGTGCCTTCCATCTTGGCAATCATATCTCATCAGACCCTGTTGATCTTCAAATGAGCTGTGTTGTGTTGAGAGGCAACTGGGAGGGAGGGGAAAACACACTGCTTAGACTGCTTTCCCCTCCAACCTCAATTTTCAAACCAGTTTTCTGCAAGTGCACAATAGAGGGAAGCATTTGGCTCTAAATTGTTATACACTAAAAACATGGAGTTGGGAATACTTTGAAAATGTATCCTGCACATGCTCAGAACATCAACAACTCTGCTTTTCTCCTCACAGAAATGAGAGTAAGGTGGGGATGGTAACATACTCCCTCGCCCCTTGAAGGCATCACCAGCTTCAATGTGCCTTGTCACATTACAATTGCACATTGTACAACTGTACAAAAAAGAACTTAGTTACTGCAGCATTGATTCTTTTCCCATTTATAAGTAATTTCTGTTACATGAGCTGAAACCAAGCATATGGTATGCCAAGTAACATTCCAAATTTGATTAAGGATCTAAATAATATTCACATCATAAACTTCAATCTCATTCTGCTTTTCTGCAGTTATTATAAGGTAGAGGGGTATTTTCTAAAAATCTGAAAGCACATGATTCAAGCCATGTTAATCTTTTGCTTCTTCTGTCACTTATTGTGGGCCAAATTCTGCCACCGTTACTCACTCTCTGTAACAACTTCCTCTGTAAGGCATCATTGTAAGGGAGGCAGAATCTGCCTCTAAACATTTGTAAGAGATTTAGTGTACATGTAGTTAAGGGTTGAAAGCAACAGTGCAGTGCTCAGAGGATAAATCCATTGCTGGTGCGCTTAGGGTGACCAGACAGCAAATGTGAAAAGTCGGGACAGGGAGTGGGGGGAAATAGGAGCCTATATAAGAAAAAGACCCAAAAATCAGGACTGTCCCTATAAAACCAGGACATCTGGTCACCCTAGGTGCGCTGGTCAATGGGATCTGAATTGGGTGAATGTAGGAAGCGGAGATGGTGTGGATTTGTGATTCTATTGTTGGGGAAGGAGTAGTGCAAAGGCTGAGCTCTGGAAAGTAAATATAATGACGAGATGAAATTTAGTTCAATATGCTTCAGCTTTTGTCACAAAAGATCTTTTGGAGGAAAGTATCTAGTAGTTCTGCTCCACTACCTCATCTGCTGTGGGCAGCCATTATTTTCATAAATGATCATCTTAAGCCATATTAATCTGCTTGTATGTTGTTACAAAGTTTTCCTGTGCTATTTTCTGTTTTCACTTATGAAAACAATGTATATAAAGATCTCAGAGAGTGATATTATGTACAAATATGCCTGTTTTCTATAAAATATATATAAAAATGCTAAGGGACAAATTCTGCTCTGACTTACATCCTGTACAATTACATTACGTCAGGGCAGAATTTGGCACTAAGCATCATTTACTTGATGAATTGGGGGAAAGAGACAATGTTTCATTTTATAAATCAAGCCCTTACATCAAGAAGATCATGATACCTTAAGGTATCCATACAGTATCTGGCTGATCCATCTTGCTTTTGGAAAAAGCCCAGCAGCACTTTTACATTTTTACCTGTTTCATATCCATGAAGGTTTATAATTAGGGTCCTACCAAATTCATGGTCCATTTTGGTAAATTTCACAATCATAGGATTTAAAAAATTGTAAATTTCAGGATTTCAGTTAAATCTAGTTCAATCTGAAATTTCACGGTGTTGTAACTGTAGGGGTGCTGACCCAAAAAGGAGTTGTGGGGTTGGGTTTATTTTGCAAGATTATTGGGGGGGAGCATGTTGTGGTACTGCTATCCTTACTTCTGCACTGCTGCTGGTGGTGGTGTTGCTTCAGAGGTGGGCAGCTGGAGAGTGGTGACTGCTGGCCGGGAGCCCAGCTCTGAAGGCAGAGACCCCACCAGCACAGCGCAGAAGTAAACAAGTATGATATTGCTACCCTTACTTCTGTGCTATTGCCTGCAGAGCTGGGCCCTCAGTCAGCAGCCGACACTCTCCAGTCACCCAGCTTTGAAGGCAGCAGCATAGAAGTAAGTGTGGCATGGTATGGTATTGCCACCCTTACTTCTTCGCTGCTGGTGGTGGGGCGCTGGCTTCAGAGTTGGGCACCTGGCCAATAGCTGCCACTCTCTGGCCACCCAGCTATGAAGGCAGAGCAGAAGTAAGGATGGAAATACTGCAAACCACACCCCCCCCCCGCCAAATAACCTTGCCAACCCCCTACAACTCCCTTTTGGGTCAGGATTCCCAATTTGAGAAACACTGGTCTCCCCCCATAAAATCTGTATAGTATAGGGTAAAAGCACACAAAAGACCAAATTTCACAGTCCATGATGCGTTTTTCATGTCTGTGAATTTGGTAGGGCCCTACTTATAATTCATTTCATTGTGTTAAGTCCCTCTAGCTTGCTCACAATCTATATCTCTCTTATTGCTAATGCTAAGTATTTCAGATACCCTCAGTGACATGACCATATGGCTGTGTTTGGCCCATTTCAACTGGGATCACACATCTGAACTTGTACACAATATCCTTAGTCTCTTGTTGGCTGTCAGCTGGCCAGGTATATTAATGTAGTCCACAAGAAGTTCACTTTCACCTTCTTCTAGTCTTATTTTATCTGCTTCCTCACTGTCACATAATAAACAGATTATACTTAAAGTAATAGCAAAGTAATGACCTTTCAGGAATGTCCTACTCAGGCAATTTAACATAACTTTTGATCCTTTGACTTCTGTACATTAATAAATAGATTATCTTTCTCTCTTAGAAATGTACTATGCCATCGAGGGAAATAGGACCATGGTGGCATATGCTGGAAGTCTCAGGCAACCAGTAATAAAATATCATTAGTGTTTTTAAAAATTATAGATGATGATTTTCTAATGCAAATAGTATTATACTCAACACGACATAACCTGGACTTCATTATGAGGGTTACATATAAATTACTTACTGGACTGTGTCACTTGGTAAGCTGGGCCCATTCAAGCAAAACGTGTTTTAATACAGCCAAATGCAAAGTTACAGATCAAGATACAACCTAGGCCAAACTACAGAATGGGGAACTGTTTCCTGGAAAGCAATGACTCTGAAAAGGATTTAAGGGTCATAATGGACAAGTAACTCCACAGGAGTTCCCAGTGAGATGGGGAGGTGAAAAAGGGTAATGTGGTCCTTGGATGTGTAAACAGAGGAGTAGTGAATAGGAGCAGAGGTGATTTTACCTCTGTATGCAGCACTGGTATGACTGACTGCAATACTGTGTACAATTCTGGCATCCATATTTTAAAAAAGATGTTGAAAAATTGGAGAGGGTTCAGAAAAGAGCCACAAAAATGATTTGAGGGCTATAGAAAATGTCTTACAGTGAGAGAATTAAAGAGTTCAGTCTGTTTAGTTCAGTGACTCTCAACCTTTCCAGACTACTGTGCCCCTTTTAGGATTCTGATTTGTCTTGTGTACCCCCAAGTTTCACCTCACTTGAAAACTAGTTGCTTACAAAATCAGATATAAAAATACAAAAGTGTCACAGCACACTATTACTGAAAAATTGCTTACTTTCTCATTTTTACCATATAATTATAAAATAAACCAATTAGAATATAAATATTGTACTTACATTTCAGTGTATAGTATATAGAGCAGTATAAACAAGTCATTGTCAGTATGAATTTAGTTTGTACTGACTTGGCTAGTGCTTTTTATGTAGTTTGTTGTAAAACTAGGCAAACATCTAGATGAGCTGATATCCAGAGAAGAGCAACAAAAATGATTAAAGGTCTAGAAAACATGACCTATGAGGGAAGATTTAAAAAATTTGGTTTGTTTAGTCTGGAGAAGAGAAGACTGAGAGGGGACATGGTAACAGTTTTCAAATACATAAAAGGTTGTTACAAGGAGGAGGGAGAAATTTTTTTCTTCGTAACTGCTGAGGATAGGACAAGAAGCAATGGGCTTAAATTGCAGCAAGGGAGGTTTAGGTTGGACATTAGGAAAAACTTCCTAACTTTCAGGAGTGGTTAAGCACTGGAATAAATTGCCTAGGGAGGCTGTGGAATCTCCATCACTGGAGATTTTTAAGAGTAGGTTAGACAAACACCTGTCAGGGATGGTCTAGATAATACTTAGACCTGCGTGAGTGCAGGGGACTAGATTAGATGACCTCTCAAGGTCCCTTCCAGTCCTATGATTTTATGATTCTCTGTACCCCCTGGAAGATGTCTGCATACCCCCAGGAGTACGTGTACCCCTGGTTGAGAACCACTGGTTTAGTTTATCAAAAAGGAGATTAAGACATGATGTGATTATAGTGTATAAGTACCTTCACAGATACATTATGCTGGCGACTAAAGAGATCTTCAATCTAGCAGAGAAAGGCATCACAAGAACCAATGGTTGGAAGCTGAGGCCAGACAAATTCAAATTAGAAATGAGGTACAATGTTATAACTGTGAAAGTGATTCACCATTGGAACAAACTACCAAGGGAAGTGATGGATTCTCCAACTCTTGATGTCTTCAAATCATGACTGGATGCCTTTCTAGAAGATACGCTTTAGCCAAACACAAATTGTACTTCATCAAACACAATTTATTGGCCACAATATGGGGACAAGTTGGTGAATTTTAATGGCCTGTGATATACAGGTTAGACTATATATGTTCCCTTCTAATGTTCCCTTCTGGCCTTAAACCTTGAATCTATAAATGGCCTTTGCTCCCGTATGAATACTATGATGCTTGTCTTGTGATAGTATCTGGGATATTATTATCAGGGACTACAGATCTCGTTATTACTGCTGGACTAGAATAGTTTGCACTTAGGCCCATACAGTCTTTTCAGTATTTATATGGTGGGGAGGAGGGCCAAATCTGGTGGAAACTGGTTCTGCAGATTGTTCTCCCCTTCACCTTTATCATGTGAAAAACCCTCCAAGACTACTATAAAGTGTCAGGCCTCCATGACTGTGGAGGAAAGAGCACTGTGAGAATGCCTTCCACATACATTATTGTCACAGTGGTTTCCTTATGCAAGATAATGCGGACCCAGTGAACATTAGTACCTGTGGGTTTCCCCTCTGCTTTGCATGGTAAAGCCCCTAGGAGAGCTTTTTTGGGGCGGTGGCCATTGAGGACCAGGTTGTGGTAGACGGTCTGAGGAACTGTGCAGAGGCTCTGTGCCTTTGCAGCTGACCCTGCTATCCCCAGGGGTTCTGAGAGTTGCAACGTTTTCTCTATTAGACAGAAATATGGAAATTCCAGATCTGTGATAGTAATTACCTTCTTCACTGCTGCCGCACTTAGCTGGTATGTGGGACAAAACGCACCTGCTGTGAATCGTCAGCACTTCAAATCATACTGCAGAATTGTGCTGCAGCAGATTCTCAGCAATGAAGGGACCAATAACACATTATATATAGTTAATTACACCGTTGTCGCACTATGAGTTCTATCAGTACTCCTTTCTGTATAACCATGCACAGAAAGGGAGGACTTAATATCAAATATATATGTTTGCTGGGCTGCTTCTGTTCTGTGCTCTGTCCTGTCTGTGAAGCTGAGCCCACAGCAATGCAGGTCTGGGAAGAGGCTGGGTTACAGATCAAATGGGGAGGCCAAGGATGCATAGGATTAGTGAAGGAAAACCCTGTGGATCTTCAGGCAGGAACCCTGGCTACATTCCTCTTCTACCCCTCCCAGCATTGAGAAGATGGCTGGCAAAGATGTCATGCTGCCATTGGCTACCCAATGTTAGCAGCACTCCTGATGGGAAATATAATTTACTGCTATTTATAGCAACAGTAATTTATGAGACTTTTTATGGCTCAAATTCCATCACGTCCTGAGTGCAGTGTGTCATGTATATCTCCAGCTTCTCATCCTTCCAAGCCATCCATGTTTCCCAACACAGGGGCTCTGTTGAGTAGTTCACAGAAGGACTGCCACCAGCTAAGTAGTGTGAGAGGAGCACAACATATTTCTCAGTCCCTGCCGGCCACATCTAAGACTTTAAGATTTTTCTCCTCCCCTCTGTGCCAAGGGAAGGAAACAGATGGGTTGGAGTCATCACTTTGAAAAACATTTTGTGTTAACTTGCCTACTAAAGGTGCTATATAAATGCAAAGTCCTTTCTAGTCTACTCTGTCACCAGTATTGCATTTGTCCCACTAATAAGGTTCCATAAGAGAAATTCATCTAAGAAATTTAATATGTTTAAAAATTAGCTGTATAAATTTCTAAGAGTGATGACTGCTAGAGTTCTGGCTGTGAATGTGTGAGGTGCTTGCAGAAAAGGCAGCTGTGCTCCCACAGAAGAGACAAAGATAATCTGAACCTCACTCCCTACTTGGCTTTCCATATCCAGGAGCCCCCTTGCTCCCTTCTAAACCGTATGCTCTTTTCCTTGTTCCTAAATCATAGAATGATAGAACTGGAAGGGACCTCGAGAGGTCATCTAGTCTAGTCCCTTGCACTCAAGGCAGGACTAAGTATTATCTAGACCAGTGTTTTCCAAACTTGGGACGCCACTTGTTTAGGGAAAGCCCCTGGCGGGCTGGGCTGGTTTGTTTACCTGCCACGTCCACAGGTCCTGCCAATCGCGGCTCCCACTGGCCGCGGTTCGTTGCTCCAGGCCAATAGGCGCTGCTGGAAGTGGCACGGGCCAATGGACTTACCGGCCACCACTTCCAGCAGCTCCCATTGGCCTGGAGCAGCAAACTGCGGCCAGTGGGAGCCGCGATCAGCTGGACCTGTGGATGTGGCAGGTAAACAAAACAGCCTGGCCTGCCAGGGGCTTTCTCTAAACAGGCGGTGTCCCAAGTTTGGGATACACTAATCTAGACCATCCCTTACAGGTGTTTGTCCAACCTGCTCTTAAAAATCCCCAATGATAGAGATTCCACAACCTCCCTAGGCAATTTATTCCAGTGCTTAACCACTCTGACAGGAAGTTTTTCTTAATGTCCAACCTAAACCGCCCTGGGTGCAATTTAAGCCCATTGCTTCTTGTCCTATACTCAGAGGTTAAGAAGAACAATTTTTCTCACTCCTCCTTGTAACAACCTTTTATATACTTGAAAACTGTTATCATGTCCCCTCTCAGTCTTCTCTTTTCCAGACTAAACAAACCCAATTTTTTCAATCTTCCCTCCTAGGTCATGTTTTCTAGACCTTTAAACATTTTTGTTGCTTTTCTCTGGACTTCCTCTAATTTGTCCACATCTTTCCTGAAATATGGCACCCAGAACTGGACACAATACATCAGTTGAGGCCTAATCAGCACGGAGTAGAGCGGAAGAATTAGTTCTCATGTCTTGCTTACAACATTCCTGCTCTTACATCCCAGCATGATGTTTGCTTTTTTTGCAACAGCATTACACTGTTGACTCTCATTTAGCTTGTGATCCAGTATGACCACCAGATCCCTTTCCGCAGTACTTCTTCCTAGGCAGTTATTTTCCATTTTGTATGTGTGCAACTGATTGTTCCTTCCTAAGTGGAGTACTTTGCATTTGTTCTTATTGAATTTCATCCTATTTACTTCAGACCATTTCTCCAGTTTGTCCAGATCATTTGGAATTTTAATCCTATCCTCCAAAGCACTTGCAACCACTCTCAGGTTGGTATTGTCCGCAAACTTTATAAGTGTACTCTCTATGCCATTATCTAAAGCATTGATGAAGATATTAAACAGAACTGGACCCAGAACCGATCCCTGCAGGACCTCACTCGTTAGGTCCTTCCAGCATGACTGTGAACCACTGATAACTACTCTCTGGGAAGGAGACTCTGGAAAAATTCCACCATGATTTCAACAGCTTCCACCCCTCCATCAACCTCAGCCTGGACCTATCTACACGGGAGGTCCACTTCCTAGACACCACGGTGCAAATAAGTGGTGGTCACATTAACACCACCCTATACCGAAAACCTACCGACCGCTATGCCTACCTTCATGCCTCCAGCTTCCATCCCGGGCACACCACAAGATCCATTGTCTACAGCCAAGCACTGAGGTACAACCGTATCTGCTCTAACCCCGCAGACAGAGACAAACACCTACAAAATCTCCACCAAGCATTCTCAAGACTACAGTACCCACATGAGGAAATAAGGAAACAGATCAACAGAGCCAGATGTGTACCCAGAAGCCTCTTACTGCAAGACAAACCCAAGAAAGAAACCAACAGGACTCCACTGGCCATGACATACAGTCCCCAGCTCAAACCCCTCCAACGCATCATCAGGGATCTACAACCCATCCTGGACAATGATCCCACACTTTCACAGGCCTTGGGTGGCAGGCCAGTCCTCGCCCACAGACAACCTGCCAACCTGAAGCATATTCTCACCAGCAACTGCACACCGCACCATAGTAACTCTAGCTCAGGAACCAACCCATGCAACAAACCTCGATGCCAACTCTGCCCACATATCTACACCAGCAACACCATCACAGGACCTAACCAGATCAGTCACACCATCACCGGTTCATTCACCTGCACGTCCACCAATGTAATATATGCCATCATATGCCAGCAATGCCCCTCTGCTATGTACATCGGCCAAACTGGACAGTCTCTAAGGAAAAGGATAAATGGACACAAATCAGACATTAGGAATGGCAATATACAAAAACCTGTAGGAAAACACTTCAACCTCCCTGGCCACACAATAGCAGATTTTAAGGTGGCCATCCTACAGCAAAAAAAACTTTAGGACCAGACTTCAAAGAGAAACTGCTGGGCTCCAGTTCATCTGCAAATTTAACACCATCAGCTCAGGACTAAACAAAGATTGTGAATGGCTTGCCAATTACAGAACCAGTTTCTCCTCCCTTGGTTTTCACACCTCAGCTGCTGGAACAGGGCCTCATCCTCCCTGATTGATCTAACCTCGTTATCTCTAGCTTGCTTCTTGCTTGCTTATATATACACCTGCCCCTGGAAATTTCCACTGCTTGCGTCCAAAGAAGTGGGTATTCACCCATGAAAGCTCATGCTGCAAAACGTCTGTTAGTCTATAAGGTGCCACAGGATTCTTTGCTGCTTCTCTGGGAATGATTTCCCAACCAGTTATGCACCCACCTTAAGCCTGGTCTACACTAAGGGGGGGGGGGGTCGAACTAGGGTACGCAAGTTCAGCTACGCGAATAGCGTAGCTGAACTCGAAGTACCCTAGTTCGACTGACTTACCCATCCAGACGCGGCGGGATCGAACTCCGCGGCTCCAAAGTCGACTCCGCCACCGCCGTTCGCGGTGGTGGAGTTCCGGAGTCGACCAGAGCGCACGGGGAGTTCGAACTATCGCGTCTTGATTAGACGTGATAGTTCGAACTCCGAGAAGTCGAACTCACCGTGTCGACCCGGACGGTGAGTATAGACCTACCCTTATAGTAGCTCCATCTAGGCTGTATTGCCCTAGTTTGTTTATGAGAAGGTTATGTGAGACAGTATCAAAAGCCTTACTAAAGGAGTCCAAACCAATTCATCTTTATGTTAGTTTTGCTCAAAATAGCTGTTAGTCTGATAAGAATGTATTTAGTGTTTAGCCTCTGTGAAATGCTTGTAAGCTGCTGCATGCATGCATTAATCTCACTTGTAATGTCAATATTCCATGCTATAAGAAAATATGTAGGTTTTGCTTTATAACTCTCAGTTCTCTCTTTGCTCCACCCCTTTTACCTCTTGCTCTTAATTTTCTAGTGCATAGCTCCCAGGTAAAGTGACTAGCTCTTTCTAAGGGTGTATGTTTTAATTCTGCAGTGGTAAAGCATACTGTTAATTTGTGTTTCAACAGTCATGTCTAGATCCATTGAGCCTTTGGATGAAAACCAGGAATGTGTCTATTACCATGATTTGTACAGGGAGCCTAAGTATCCAACTTGTGGTTGTAAATTGCACTTGGTGGCAGGGTGATTAAAAGTTAGGAGCTGCACCGCTCAACCTAAAGTCTGTCTGTAATCCCACTCTTTCTGTCTTGTTTGCAACATTGTCTTTGCTGGGGATGTGGCCATTAGATTCAAAGTTGTTCTGGGCTAGGTGAGTAGCTACCTTTTTGACACAGATTTTCCACTGTATGGCTCCACGTACATTCCTCGTGCTATGCAATCATCATCATCATCATGATCATCATGATCATCATTTTAAAAATTCCCACTGATTTGACTTTCTCATACAATCTTTATTTGTGAATTCCTCATAATTTATCATAGAGTAGTCTTCCAAGAACTCTCACCTATTAAAATAAAACCAGCTGCCTTTGAGGTAGGCTACTCTCAAATGCTGTAGTTTGTGTCACCAGCAGATTATATAGAATCATAGAATCAAATAAATGTAGGGCTGGAAGGGACCCAAAGAGGTCATCTAGTCCATCCCTCCACTGAGGCAGAACCAAGTATATTGAGACTACCCCTGACAAGTGTTTGTCTAATCTGTTTTTAAAAACCTACCATGATGGGAATTCCACAGCCTCCCTAGATAACCTATTCTAGCGCTTAACTATCTTTATAGTTAGAACGTGTTTCCAAATATCTAACGTAAATATCCATTGCTACAGATTACTTCTTGCCTTACTGTGACGGTACCTCCCATAAGGCTTTATGGGAGTATGACATAACTGGAATATGTTTTGCGCTGCCTGTGCCATGTAACATATCTCTGTAAAGGTTATGGTCTACCATATCTATTCATCCTATTTGTACAAATATATCATTTTGTACTTGAGGTTAAGAATATTGGCTGTATACTGGCTTGATTTCTATGTAAGCTTTGTGAGGCATTTGGTCAGCTTCTTTAGGAAGGAATTCACAAGGTTAAGTACCCGATCAGGAAACACTTGGGGAACAATGCATCTTGGAATGCTTCAATCCACATAAGAAGTCTTCCTGGAGACATACAAGATACCATGTGGACAATGGCTTCTGCCTGTAAAGACTGTGAGTCATGTATGGACATGTGACTTGCTCAGGTGACTCCAGAACTCCATCTCGGAGCTGGATTTGCATAGGAGTGAGGAGGGGGATCTCCACCAGAAGAGAAAGTCTATTTAAACCCGAGACCCCTCCATTTGGTCTTCAGCTGGCTAGAGAAGGAGCCTCTCCACCCCGCGGGATACTTGAAGGAAACTAGAACAAAGGACCTCCTGGAAATGAAAAGATGGGGGCACATGTTCACAATATGTTTGATGGTTTGGAGGTCTCCACATTCACACTGTGGCAAATCCTTGATCCTCCATTTGTGCATCATGTGTGTGCAACTGGTTGTCCGCTGTCTTCGGCAGAGCAAGAAACCAAATGGTGGGATCATCTATGAGGTGCTTGTTGTTTACATCAGCATCTGCCCATTGCATCTGCCAGGTGTCTTCTGGGTTGAAGCTGGATGATAAAATGTCTCCAGCCCTTAACATATTTGAAGACTGTTATCAGGTCCTCCCTTTTCTCAAAACTAAACATGCTCAGGTTTTTTTTTTAACCTTTTGTCATAGTTCAGGTTTTCTAAACCTTTTATCATTTTTGTTGCTGTCTTCTGGATTCTCTCAAATTTGTCCACATCTTTCTTAAAGTGTGGTGCCCAAAGCTGGACATAGTATTTCAGCTGAGGCCTTACTAGTACCAATAGAACAGGACAATTACCGCCTGTGTCTTACATAATATATCAATTAATATACCCCAGAATGACATTAACTTTTTTGCAACTGCATCACATTGTTGGCTCATATTCAATATGTGATCCCTTATAACCTCCCGATTCTTTCTGGTGGTACTATCACCTAGCCAGTTATTCCCCATTTTGTAGTTCTGCATTTGATTTTTCCTTCCTAAATATAATACTTTGTACTTGTCTTGTTGATTTCTGACCAGTTCTCCAATTTGTCAAGGTTGTTTTGAATTCTAAACTTATCTTCCAAAGTGCTTCCAATCCTTCCCAGTTTGGTGTCATCTACAAATTTTATAAGCACACTCTCCATTGCATTATCCAAGTCATTAATTAAAATATTAAATAGCACCAGACCCCAGGACAGACCCCATCTCCCACTACATTCATCCTTCCAGTTTGACAGTGAACCATTGATAATTGCTCTTTCAGAATGGTTTTTTCAACTGGTTGGTCACTCATAATTTCATCAGACTACATTTCCCAAGTTCGCTTATGAGAATGTCATATGTGACAGCATCAAAAAAAGAGTGTTTAGGAATTAGCCTCTCCTTGTGCCAAAGCTATTATCTACTGCAAGAGGAATGTAATGTGTCCTTTTGCAGAAGTTGAGCTAGCCTTCAAATATCGGTGCATGATTCCAAAAGAGAAATATTTATTGAAGCAGCATAGGCGTGACACTGCATAATCCAGCCTTTAGCATAGCAATAAAAACTCCTGCCTTGCCAACCACCCTTCAAATGGTTTTATATAATATATTTCCCAAGGATTAATTTAACTTTGAATCTAGCTAGCACACAGAGTAAATGTAATTCCAGCTAATGTGCTATACTGGCGATTAAACCTAATTGCAGCCTGGAAGACTATAGACTTTTTCCTGTAACAATGTTAGGGCTTAGTAAAGAGCAATACCCCTCTAAAATCGTTTAGTCCTTGAATCACTTGGCCTAATGTTCACTGTGTTTGTTTCTGGAGAGTTTTTCCATGTCCCCATCAGAACCCTAAACCTTCCTCATTTTCCTTTGTTTTACACTTCACTTTTACTCTTGATGCCCTGTGTTGCAGCCCCCAATATTCTAGCTGAGGAAGACTGGACAGGACACTGCAGAGCAAACCTGTCAACTCACCTATATTTGGGGCCTGATCCAAACTCCACTGATGTCAATTGGGAATATCTGGATCAGGCTGCTAGAGGGAAATGCCTGCAAATTCCTCTTGCCCACTCATCCTCAGAATGCTTATCCAGCCATATCTGAAATATGAGCAGGACATACTCTATACCCTCCATAATAAGAGGCTCAAGAAGAAGAGAAATAATGAGGAGAGAGTAACAGAGTGAGAGGACCAAGAGTGGATACAGTAGTTATGGGAAAAGAATGGAGGGAGAGAATGGGGGAAGAGAGTGGAAGAAAAGAAAATACCCTGAAGTTAGACAGAGAAGAAGAGAAAGGAAAACAATTAGAAAAGATATCTTGAAAAAAGGTTTTAGGATTTTTGCTAAACTCTGTTCTCTTTGCTGCCTGCTCTTCCCATGTGTACCTTCTGTGTGTTTTGTCCACTTGTAGCGTCCTGTATGACACCTAGACTGTAATCCCTCTGGGGCAGGGTCTGTTTTCTTTGTTATTTGTCTGTATAGCACCTTGCAAAAAAGAGGCCCTGATCCTGGACTGGCATTCCTAGGTGCCATCATGATAAGAAAAATAAGCCAAAATATTTTAAAAGTATTACGAAACGTTTCTTTAAATGCTTCTGAGGGAAGACCAACAGTGGAGAAGACAGAATAAAAGAATCACTAAAAAATAAAATGGAGAATATGAAGGGACCATGACATCCTGCTCCTGCAGAGTTTGTGGAGTCAGGAAATGAGCTATGGTAAAAGTGATTAAGCAGGTCACCCAGAATCACAGTGGGGACAGAAACACCACTCACGTCAATGTTGTTCAGCAGGTGTAGAGTTCCTCTTTGTCCAATCTTCAAAAGTCTAGATTTGTGAAAATTTTAGCATGATGTAGTCTGCCTGGCATCCTATTGACACATCCATGAAGCTTCCACAATGAACCTCAAAGCCCGAATCACTGTTGACCGTGCCTCTTCCTGTTACTGTATTTCTGGGATTTTGTGGTACATGGGTTACCTCAATGAAATCTGCACAATTCAAGTACCTCAACTTCTTAATTCTCGCAGTGATCTCTGGAATGTTGGCCACCTTGATCTCCTCCCCCTGCAGCACACTATGGATTGCCCTGAAAACCTAGCCCACAGAAGCACCCATCATACACCACCCACCACAGGTGCTGGAACTAGGATTGCTGGGGGTGCTGCTGCAACCCTTGGCTTGAAGTGGTTTCTATTATATACCGGATTTACAGTTTGGTTCAACGGCTCTCAGCACCACCTCTTTAAAAATTGTTCCAGCACCCCAGCTCCCACCTCAAAACTGGTGCCAACTGACCAGTGATTATCCACGGGGTGTTCACGCCACTCTGTTGCATGAGGAGGGGAGTTCTTATCCTTGTGGTCTGGTACAGTAATGTTGGGGCCAGCTCACCCACAACACTCAGGAAAGTCTGCTTCCCCATTCTAAAGTTTTGCAGCTATTGCTGCTTATTCCATGTCATGAGTACAACTCTGCCCCACTAGTATGTGGTCATGAACAAGACCCCAGAGTAGTTCCCTGTGATTGTCTTCTCACTGAGGATTATCCACAAGTACAGCATGCAGCCATCTACTAAGGTGATGAGCTCCATGAGCTATGTATTTTGATAGCGGTCTCTCCTCAGGAGTCACCACAAACATCAGAGAGAAAGTGCAGGCCCACACATTTGGCCAACGGGGGTGCTCGCAAGAGGTGAGTGGACCCCATTACATTCCTATTGAAAATATTCAGTTCTAATTTACTCATTTCTCCTGTTCCTTCTTTGGCTAGTTTTTCCTTAATTTGTTGGTTGTTGTCACTGACACACTCATCTCTGATTGCCCCCCCCAATCTCTTTATATAGTCCCATACAAATATAAAATTTCTCACTATTTTTCATTCCCGTAAATCCAGTCATGTCCCCTCAAATAAGTGTAGAGCACTTATAGTGCAGTACTATTTTTGCCACCTGATTCATTTGATGTTAATACATTTCCCTGTGATTTTCCTAAGACACTTGCATTCTCTTGTTTCTCCTGATTAAAATTCTGCTGGTCAGGACTCAAAACACAAAGTCTAATCACACACCAAAACTGAGGAATCTCACAAAAAAGTCTCCCTCTCCATTGCCTCTCATTCTGCCTAATAGTACCATGTGTCTTTATTGACTCCCACCAAATCCGTATGGAATACATTGAGCTAATGGAATGATTTTAGTATTCAAAAGCCTTTTCCTGAATCAAAATGAGATCATGCTTGATCTCTGTAATTAAACTACCACCTGGCTGATTCATCAAAGTACTTTCTCACAAATGAAAAATTGTAATTGCTGGAGGAGCATTCCTCTGAGCCAGCAAGTAACAATGGCAGAATGTGGTCCCAACACATGGCCCAGCTTTTGTGCCAGGTAATTAAAGCTCCTTAGAAAGCTGTCCCAAGCGGAGAACCATAAAGTCTGGATCTTGCTCTCCTTCTGGCTCAGTAAATTATGAAATGCCCTTCAAATCATGACCTTTGAAATGTCGCAAAGCTTTCTCAGAGCACTGAGCACTGCCTATATATAAGAAAAAAAACGAGGTTAATAAAAGCATTATCACTTTTGTTAAAAACCTAGTTCCTTAGGGTTTACTAGGAGGAAATTATCTTTCCATGGTTCTATAAAAGTGCAGTAGGTGACGGCCTTATCCTTACACTTTTAACTGCTTTCTTGCTACTGTGCTATGTATGAAGATGGAGTAGAATACACCTCTGTTCATGCACACATGGTGCCATGGGATAGTCCATGATCTCTTCTTGCTATTTCAATGAAATATGAGCATTAATTATTATTGCTAATGATTATGTTATTTATATAGCACCATTGGTGTGACGGGCTCTTAACTGATCCTAATGTCATGAGACTTGCCTTACCTCAGAGACTTCATCAACATTAGGAAATTAACCCCTTGCTGACAGTTGTTGTCAGCATATGTCTCCGTGAGCTGCCCCAACTAAGTCTCAAGAACAATACCTGTAACAGCATTGAAAATGATCACATCCCATTCTCACTTGTGGTTAAACTCTTCCAGCACTAGTTCCAGGAGACCCAGTGTCAGCAGGAGGTCATTTTCCTAGTGCAGGTGAGGTCTCTGAGGCAAATATCTCAATCACACCAATGATTCTGCATAAATATTAAAATAATTATTAGTCATAACAGTTATAATAGCAATATTTCATTGAAATTGTCACAGAAAATCATGGGATATCTGGGGCTAAATAGCTACACCTCAGAAGCTGGAGGAACAGCAATGAAATAGTTTATGCTCTAATCATCCTGAAATTGGTACTGTAAAATTGTATTTCTGTGGCTTCCAGAGTCCTAAATGAATGAGAATTAAAAATCAGCTGGCTTGTGGCCAGCCAGCACTACTGCTCTTCTGAAGATCATAGCTGACATACCATTATAGATGGAAAAGACTTATTTGTAATTTTTTGTTTCATTGAAGCACACTACAAGGGCACAATTGTTACTAGAATTGCTTCCACCTGCTCCTTTTGGTTCCAAATATAAGGCTGACAACTGACAACACAAAAATAAATCTCTGGGCCAAATTTGCTGCTGGCATAACTCCACTGAAATCAGAGAATTTGGTCCTCTCTCTGAAGGATTGAGTCATAATGGCTTAGTGAAAACACATGAGGTGAATGCAAATAACAGTACTGTATTCGTATAATCTATTGGGTCATCCATTTGTCTCCCTTGCTATTGTTTTGTCCATCTAATAAATATCTAGTTGTGGGGGCTAGTATATGAATGCATAGAAGACTGATTGGTAACCTCTAGCAGATAAAGGTCATACAGTTGCACTGGATGCATACTCACTGCATTTCAACTCTCTCATACTTTGCCTGTCTCTTTTTGCAGGGAGCCACTGCAGATACATCAGGTCACTGACAAGTTAACGCTCCAGTGCCTGAAAGGCCTTAAATAAAAACAATAGAAGGTGGGCAGTTAGCACCCAACATTTGCACTCTTATGTTGAATGCCACATCTACATTAGGGACTTTTTTGGGACACTCCCCCCACTCTTAACAGTGGTTCAGCTGCACAAGTAGTAGCACTGGTACAAATTTCTTTCTAACTATCCCTAGTGTAAACATTGTTTGAAAGGGAGGTTTTTATGTCTCGCAGTGCAGTCAAAAAAAAGGTGGACAACCCATTTTAACAGACCAAAGCATACTGAGGATTTGGAATAACAACAAACAAAAAAAATGCCACAAGTTGAGGGTGGGGTAATTTAAGGCTGGGAAGTTTTATGCAGAATCCGACACGAATCATTTACCGTTAGGGAAATTTTTGAAAGATTTTCCACCATTGCCCACATTGGTTCAGGTGAGCAGATCTAATCCACACCATGCAGCCAGAGGGCTATGTATGCAAGTACTTTCCTATATAGCTGATCTAGTGTTAGCCAATGGGACTGTTGTTCCTAAGTCACTTAGATGCTTTTGAAAATCACACACTAGTCACCAGGTCAAATCTAGCCCAGGTTGTGAGAAACCAAAAGTTGTTACAGTATGAAGGCTCTTTGATGGTCTATGTCAGGGGTTGGCAACCTTTCAGGAGTGGTGTGCCGAGTCTTCATTCATTCACTCTAATATAAGGTTTCACCTGCCAGTAATACATTTTAATGTTTTTAGACGGTCTCTTTCTATAAGTGTATAATGAGACTGTTGTATGTAAAGTAAATAAGGTTTATAAAATGTTTAAGAAGCTTAATTTAAAATTAAATTAAAATGCAGAGCCCCCCGGACCAGTGGCCAGGACCTGGGCAGTGTGAGTGACACTGAAAATCAACTCACGTGCCGCCTGCGGCACACGTGCCATAGGTTGCCTACCCCTGGTCTATGTGAAATGAATGAGTTGTCACAGCTTTGTTCCTACTATATAAATATTCTTAGTGCAATACCCTCTATACCAGCTGTTCTCAAACTTTAGCAATCCAAGGACCAGCATTTTGATTTAAATTTTTTCCTGGACCCCCAAGTCCCCCGCTCAGCCCCAGGCCCCGCCTTCACTCCACCCAAGACCCCACCCCGCCCTGCTCTGCCCCTGCCCCTCTTCTTTCCAGCCTCTTTCTGCCCCTCCTCTGAGTGTGTCCCGTCCCCACTCCTCTTCTTCCCTCCCAGAGCCTCCAGCATGTCGCTGAACAGCTGTTCCGTGGCATGCAGGAGGCACTGGGAGGGAGGGGAAGGAGTTGATCAATGGGGCTGGCAGCCCCAGATATGGCTTGCGGACCTCCTGGAGGTGACTTTCAGACCTCCTGGAGGTTCCTCGCGGACCCCCAGGGGTCCGCGGACCCCAGTTGAAGAAATGCTGCTCTATTCTAATTGTCAAGCTTGTTGGCCATGTCAGCGGAAATACTGAGAACTGAATGTGGATATAGACCTGCTAAAATAAGTGATCCCTCCAAGTTCATGGTGAAGTACATCAGAGCGGGAACTTGGACAAGCTTGTACTGCCTCTGCTTGTGTCATTGCAGGCCTGTCATTCTACTGTCAGTCATTTTACAGGCCTGTCATTCTGCTGCCTGCTTTCAGGAGCATTACATTCCCTTATTGCTGTTCTTATATGCAAGGAATACCCTTATGCTGCTCAAATCCACACTGTTTACCCACAGAGGCTATTCCAGATTGGTATTTTTGTTATTTCTGTGTAGTCTTCTCTACATCACATATGACTGTGGTGTGAAATCACTGCGAACGCTGTCTAAGGCTTACATCATCACATGAGCACAGTGTTCTGGTGTACTGTTGTGCATAACCATGTCATATCCAGAAAATACAGAAATCTGCCAAGACTCTTGTGATTTCTTCTGTACTGAGACGGGCAGCTGACAGGAACTCAGCTGGCTCTGGGCACAGTTGTCTAGCAACCCAATGAGCTTGGCTGGGCCCAGTAAAAAACCCTCACTAAGAGACTGTGCTCCCTGATTGGACAGAAGGGCCAACAGATTCCTGTTTAAACCTGGTAGCAAGAGCAGCACAGTGCCTGCTCAATGCATTCCACACCTGCAACTGTGCCAAACCTACTTCCTGTCCAGCCCCTGCTCTGCTCTAGCCCTAGTCCCTGGCTTCCTTTGACACCCCACCCCCGATTCCTGGCTCTGCCCATAGAATCATACATCATCAGGGTTGGAGGGGACCTCAGGAGGTATCTAGTCCAACCCCCTGCTCAAAGCAGGACCAATCCCCAACTAAATCATCCCAGCCAGGGCTTTGTCAAGCCTGACCTTAAAAACCTCTAAGGAAAGAGATTCCTCCACCTCCCTAGATAACCCATTCCAGTGCTTCACCACCCTCCTAGTGAAAAAGTTTTTCCTAATATCCAACCTAAACCTCCCCCACTGCAACTTGAGACCATTACTCCTTGTTCTGTCATCTGCTACCACTGAGAACAGTCTAGATCCATCCTCTTTGGAACCCCCTTTCAGGTAGTTGAAAGCAGCTATCAAATCCCCCCTCATTCTTCTCTTCTGTAGACTAAACAATCCCAGTTCCCTCAGCCTCTCCTCATAAGTCATTTGCTCCAGTCCCCTAATCCTTTTTCCAATTTTTCCACATCCTTCTTGTAGTGTGGGGCCCAAAACTGGATGCAATACTCCAGATGAGGCCTCACCAATGCCGAATAGAGGGGAATGATCACATCCCTCGATCTGCTGGCAATGCCCCTAATCATATAGCCCAACATGCTGTTAGCCTTCTGGTAACAAGGGCACACTGTCGACTCATATCCAGCTTCTCATCCACTGTAACCCCTAGGTCCTTTTCTGCAGAACTGCTTCCTAGTCATTTGGTCCTTAGTCTGTAGCAGTGAATGGGATTCTTCTGTCCTAAGTGCAGGACTCTGCATGTGTCCTTTTCGGACCTCATCAGGTTTCTTTTGGCCCAATCCTCTAATTTGTCTAGGTTCCTCTGTATCCTATCCCTACCCTCCAGCGTCTCTACCACTCCTCCCAGTTTAGAGTCATCTTCAAACTTGCTGAGGGTGCAGTCCACGCCATCCTCCAGATCATTAATGAAGATATTGAACAATATCGGCTCCAGGACCGACCCTTGGGGCACTCCGCTTGATACCGGCTGCCAACTAGACATGGAGCCATTGATCACTACCCGTTGAGCCCAGCGATCTAGCCAGCTTTTTATCCAGTTTATAGTCCAATCATCCAGCCCATACTTCTTTAACTTGCTGGCAAGAATACTATAGGAAACTGTATCAAAAGCTTTGCTAAAGTCAAGGAGTAACACACCCACTGCTTTCCCCTCATTGGTGTGTGCCTTTCCAGGGTGGTGCATCACTTGGAAATCATAAGGCTGTAGGGATATGTACGATCGCCAGTTATCTCCTCATAGAAGGCAGTTAGGTTAGTCAGGCATGACTTGCCCTTGGTGAATCCATGTTGACTGTTCTTGATCACTTTCCTCTCCTCTAAATGCTTCAGAATTGATTCCTTGAGAACCTGCTCCATGATTTTTCCAGGGACTGAGGTAAGGCTGACTGGCCTGTAGTTCCCCGGATCCTCCTTCTTCCCTTTTTTAAAGATGGGCTCTACATTAGCCTTTTTCCAATCATCCGGGACCTCCCCCGATCGCCATGAGTTTTCAAAGATAATGGCCAATGGCTCTGCAATCACAGCAGCCAACTCCTTTAGCACTCTTGAATGCAGTGCATCTGGCCCCATGGACTTGTGCTCGTCCAGTTTTTCTAAATTGTCCCGAACCACTTCTTTCTCCACAGAGGGCTGGTCACCTCCACCCCATATTGTGCTGCCCATTGCAGCAGTCTGGGAGCTGACCTTGTTAGTGAAGACAGAGGCAAAAAAAGCATTGAGTACATTAGCTTTTTCCACATCCTCCCTCATTCAGTAAGGGGCCCACACTTACCTTGACTTTCTGCTTGTTGCTAACATACCTGAAGAAACCCTTCTTGTTACTCTTAACATCTCTTGCTAGCTGCAACTCCAAGTGTGATTTGGCCTTCCTGATTTCACTCCTGCATGCCTGGGCAATATTTTTATACTCCTCCCTGGTCATTTGTCCAATCTTCCACTTCTTGTAAGCTTCTTTTTTGCATTTAAGATCAGCAAGGATTTCACTGTTAAGCCAAGCTGGTTGCCTGCCATATTTACTATTCTTTCTACACATTGGGATGTTTTTTTCCTGCAACCTCAATAAGGATTCTTTAAAATACAGCCAGCTCTCCTGGACTCCTTTCCCCCTCATGTTATTCTCCCAGGGGATTCTGCCCATCAGTTCCCCAAGGGAGTCAAAGTCTGCTTTTCTGAAGTCCAGGGTCCGTATTCTGCTGCTCTCCTTTCTTCCTTGTGTCAGGATCCTGAACTCGACCATCTCATGGTCACTGCCACCCAGGTTCTCATCCACTTTTGCTTCCCCTACTAATTCTTCCCGGTTTGTGAGCAGCAGGTCTAGAAGAGCTCTGCCCCTAGTTGGTTCCTCCAGCACTTGCACCAGGAAATTGTCCCCTACACTTTCCAAAAACTTGCTCTCCCAGCAGATATCAGGGTGATTAAAGTCTCCCATGAGAACCAGGGCCTGCAATCCAGTAACTTCTGCTAGTTGCTGGAAGAAAGCCTCGTCCACCTCATCCCCCTGGTCTGGTGGTCACCCTTGTTGCTCACACTTCTAAACTTAATCCAGAGACTCTCAGGTTTTTCTGCAGTTTCATACCAGAGCTCTGAGCAGTCATACTGCTCTCTTACATACAATGCAACTCCCACACCTTTTCTGCCCTGCCTGTCCTTCCTGAACAGTTTATATCCATCCATGTCCAGTCATGTGAGTTATCCCACCAAGTGTCTGTTATTCCAATCACATCATAGTTCCTTGACTGTGCCAGGACTTCCAGTTCTCCCTGCTTGTTTCCCAGGCTTCTTGCATTTGTGTATAGGCACTTAAGATAACTCGCTGGTTGTCCTGTTTTCTCAGTCTGAGACAGGAGTCCTCCCCTTTTGCACTCTCCTGCTTGTGCTTCCTCCCGGTATCCCATTTCTCCACTTACCTCAGGGCTTTGGTCTCCTTTCCCCGGTGAACCTAGTTTAAAGCCCTCTTCACTAGGTTATCCAGCCTGCTTGCGAAGATGCTCTTCCCTCTCTTTGTTGGGTGGAGCCCGTCTCTGCCTAGCACTCCTCCTTCATGGAACACCATCCCATGGTCAAAGAATCCAAAGCCTTCTCTCCGACACCACCTGCGTAGCCACTTGTTGACTTCCACAATTAGACGGTCTCTACCCAGGCCTTTTCCCTGCACAGGGAGGATGGATGAGAACACCACTTGCACCTCAAACTCCTTTATCCTTCTTCCCAGAGCCACGTAGTCTGCAGTGATCCGCTCAAAGTCATTCTTGGCAGTATCATTGGTGCCCACATGCAGAAGCAGGAAGGGGTAACGATCCGAGGGCTTGATGAGTTGCTCAGTAGTCTCTCCATCACATCATGAATCCTAGCTCCATCACATCGTGAATCCTAGCTCCTACCTCTCGGTAATGTAGGAGGGAATCCCCAACCACCACCACCCACCTCCTTCTCTTGGGAGCGGTGGTCGTGGAACCCCCATCCCTAGGAAAGTGCATCTCATGCCTTCCAATCAGTGGAGTCTCCTTCTGCTCCCTTCCCTCAGATGTAGCATCTAGTCCACTTTCCGCATTAGTACCTGTGGAGAAAACATGAAAACGGTTGCTCACCTGTATCTCCATTGCTGGTACCTGGACGCTCCTCTTTCTTCTTCTAAAGGTCACATGTTTCCAAATTTCTTCACTGTCCCTCTGTCCCCTCTGCACAGCCTGCTCCGATTCTTCAGAATGTTGTGCCCGTAGAAGCATATCCTGACATCTGTCCAGGAAATCTTCATTTTCTCTTATGCAATGCAGGGTCGATACTGGCTTGTTTCCCCATCATGACTCCTGCTCTGCCCTTTGGCTCTGTTCTGGCTCCTGACTCCTGGCTCCGACCACTGGCTTGCCACACATCTCAGGCTTTGCTCTCTGATTCTGCTCTAACTACTAGGTGACACAGCCTACATTTCAGTGTGTGACAGTAGTGTGCATGCTGTTAGCTTGCATGCTGATGCAGTGGTGCATAATTAGCCTGCATCGGACATGAATTACAATGGTGATATCAGACACTAGTGGGAAGAGAGAGCAAACTATCCTTCAACTTCAGTGACATCTTTATCAGCTGAATGCAGCCTCTGAAGCTTTCATTCACATTGAGGGTTTTGCACTTCAGCAGTTTTTCATGATGAACTCTAATGCATGTCCATGCTGTCTTACAAGAACCCTTTTGGGGGGTGTCTGCTGTGTGAGTCAATGCTCTGAAAAGTGCAGGTATATTTGATGGTTATGGAATTTCAAAAAGTCAAGTCAATCAGGACACCAACCGGAACCGATTTACGTCATAATTTTCTTCCTTTGCTACCCAGGTTGGCCCTGAAGAGATGGAGAGTTCCAGGGGGCCTCGTTTTACAGTACATTAGTAAGTACAGCTTCAAGAAATCGATGTTTTTTAAATCTATTAACTGATAACATTACGCAGTCGCCTCCCTGGCTTCTTTGACTCTCCCACATCTCTTATTCTGACTTCAAATGGGTTTTGCTCTTTCAGGAGTACAGAGTAATTCCCAGTAGTGGTTGTTACTGATAGCTTATAATAGAGCTCAGCTGTGTTGCTCCTGGATTTCTAATCAGCTTAGTACTGAAAGAACTCCTGTCAGAGATTTGCTCTAAATAAGGCTATTTCATATTCAAAAGTAGACAAGTAAAAACTATACAATATATTTACAGTATTAGCTACAGAAAATGAAACATAAGCAAGCTGGCTGGTGTTTTGCTATGCCACATGTCTTCATCTGAGTCTCAGATGCAGTCATCACCAACTTGACCTCATTCCAGGATTTATAAATCCACTTATTGGAACTGTAGAGCAAAGTAAGCAGTCGTGGGTAGGGCTCCATGTTTGTCATGGAAGGTGCGGAAGTCCCGGATTGCATGACTTCCTGTGACCTCTGTGACTTCTGCAGTGGCCAGTGTGGCTGACACCAGGGCCACCTGAGCAGCTGGCCCTGGTGACAGCCACACCGGCCACTGCTGGAGCGGCCCCACAGCCAGCTGCTCAGGTGGCCTCGCAGCCAGCCACACCAGCTGCTGCTCTGGTGACCCCAAGCAGCTGGCCCCGGAGACTGCCTGAGCAACACCCAATGCAGCTGGCCCCGAGACCACCTGAGCAGTGGCCAATGGAGCTGGCTCCGGGACCACCTGAGCAGTGGCCAATGCAGCTGGCCCCAGGGACCGCCTGAGCAGCAGCTGAAGTGGCTGGCTCTGGGGACCGCCTGAGCAGCAGTCCGGTGGTGGCGGGAGCTGCTGCAGTTTGGCAGCTCCTGGCAGTGGTCCCCGGGTGGCCAGAGCCACCTCTGCCCCCACCCCCACCCCCCAAAAAACCTCCCCCTATGGTGGCGGCTGGAGTAGCTGCTGGCCCCCCGGCAGCGGGTTCCCCCGGGGCCTCCTGGCAGCAGGCCCCTGGGACTCACCCCCTCCCCGGCAGCTGGTACCACAGGCCCTGCAGAACTCCTACCCCTGCAACACCCCCCTCCTAAGATTCAATCAGGGGTATTTATGATATAAGTCATGGGCAGGTCATGGGCCATGATTTTTGTTTCTTGCCCATGACCTGCCCATGACTTTTACTAACAATGTGATTAAATTGTAGCCTTAGTCATGGGATAAGAGAGAAGGTCTTCTCATGGATCAATAATTGGTTAAAAGACAGGAAACAAAGGATAGGAATAAATGGTCAGTTTTCAGAATAGAGAGAGGTAAATAGTGGTGTCCCTCAGTTATCTGTTCTGGGACCAGTGCTGTTCAACATATTCATAAATTATCTGGAAAAGGGGGTAAACAGTGAAGTGGCAACATTTGCAGACAATACAATTACTCTAGATAGTTAAGTCCAAAGCAGACTGCAAAGAATTACAAAGGATTCTCACAAAACTGGTGACTGGTCAACAAAATTGCAGATAGTGACAAAGAGTCCTGTGGCACCTTATAGACTAACAGACGTATTGGAGCATAAGCTTTTGTGGGTGAATACTCACTTCGTCAGATGCATGCTTTTTACAGATCCAGACTAACATGGCTACCCCTCTGAAAATTGCAGATGAAATTCAATGTTTATAAATGCAAAGTAGTGCACATTGGAAAACATAATCCCAGCTACACATACAAAATGATGGGGTCAAATTAGCTGTTACCTCTCAAGAAAAAGATCTTGGAGTTATTGTGGATACTTCTCTGAAAACATCTGCTCAATATGCAGAAGCAGTCAAAAAAAAGCTAACAATGCTAGCAACCATTCGGAATTAGATTGTTTCTGTCTTAATATCTATCATAACGCCACTATCTAAATCTGTGATACACCCACACCATGAATACTATATGCAGTTCTGATCACCCCATCTCCAAAAAGATACATTAGAGTTGGAAAAGCTACAGGGAAGGGCAACAACAATTATTAAGAATATGGAACGCCTTCCATATGAAGAGAGATTAATAAGACTGGGACTTTTCAGCTTGGAGAAGAGACGACTAAGAGAGGATATGGTAGATGCCTATATAATCATGAATAGTGTGGAGAAAGTGAATAAGGAAGTGTTATTTCCCCCTTCCCATAACACAAGAACTGTGGGTCACCCAATGAAATTAATCAGCAGCAAGTTTAAAACAAACAAAAAGAAGTACTTCTTCACACAATGTACAGTCAAGCTATAGAACTTGTTGCCAGGGGATATTGTGAAGGCCAAAAGTATAACTGGGTTCAAAACAGAATTAGATAAATTCCTGGAGAATAGGTCCATCAATAGCTATTAGCCAAGATGGTGATGGATGCAGTCCCATGCTTTGGGTGTTCCTAGCCTCTCACTGCCAGAAGCTGGGAGTGGACAACAGGGGACGGATCACTTGATGATTGCATGTTCTGTTTATTCCCTCTGACGCACCTGGCATTGGCCACTGTTAGAAGACAGGATACTGGGCTAGATGGACCATTGGTCTGACCCAGTATAGCCGTTCTTATTTTCTAAAGCCACTTTGCCTTGCCAGAGGGATGTAAAGTGGCCTTAGTGTAAATGAGAATTGGGTCTATAGTGCTTTACATCCACTTTGCACAAGGATCAATAACTACACAAGGTAGCAGAGGAATATGACCCATAATCAGTCCCCTAAACCTTCCAGTTCCCTTTATGTACAGCCTTAAAAAGTCAGCATGTTTTAAAAGTTTCGCTGTACATCCGTCACTGTGGCTATTTCAGACCTTGTGCACTGAGGTAGTTTGTTCACATAGCACAGCAATTTGAGATGATCTCCAAATTAGGGGTGCATGCTATAGTATTTGAGAGTGACAAAAGTATACCAAGTATTTTTTCCTAAGCGATTTTCTCTGTGGAAAGAAGTGCACACATTAGAAATTGGTAGAAAATGTCAGATTTTGAAGATCAGACATTCATGTACCTCTTGCTGTTTGATCCAGCAAAATTATCTGTCACATTCGGTCTACATTCAGTAGGGAATCGAGCTGTCTAATTGACTGACCCTGGATGTCCATAGCCTCATGTTAAGGCATTGATAAAATAATGAGGTTGTGTGTGTGTTGCAGTGCACATACACACACCCTGTAATAGTCTAATCATATTTTCATTCAAGGCACTGTACAAATACCTCAGACAACAATTTAACAGTTATTAATCAGCAAGAAAGTTCATTCAGAATCTAAACTGGATGCTCCTCTTCTGTTTCTAATCTCCGCAGTGAGGCACCAACCCATATTTCATTATGATAAATGAGTTTCATTCTGGATCCTTATTTACATAACATTGAGAAAGCTTGAGATGGTGGTTCATTTCTCTTACCTGGCATTAATCATTTCTAAAACTAAAGTTTTTAATTCCATATTACACTCCTCAGACAGAAGGGAGGGAGGTATGGGAAAATCACATGATGACATTTATTTTCCCACTACTTTGCAATTCTCTGTGCATCTCATTCCTTCCAAGCTTTTCTTACAGCATTTTTCCTGAAAGAAAGTATCCCTCATTCAAGAAGCAGAGGGTTGGAAGGATATCTGTGTCAACTGAAAAGACCATATGTCCAGGTAACTGGGATGAACAACTGTGACGTTATTGATATAAATGGGAACCATATAGAACATGGGTTGCAACCAAGGTCCTGTGGTGGCACCAAATCCTAAGTAAAGGGGGTCATATAAGGTGTCTAAGACCAAGTTCTGGGTTGCTGGTTATGATTATGCTGTCTGTATGTCTGTGTATCATTTTGTAGTTTAAGTATAAGTATTGGCTCTATACTGTCTATATTTTGTATTATGCTCTGCCTCTGGGAAGTGTCCCAGACAAAGCTGATGTTAGCCCGGCATAGCTGGCTTGATGGCCCATTAAAGGGCCATCAGCTACACAATTGACCCATGGAGAGAAGGCAGACACGCCTTGTGACTCAGCAAAGTATGCAGAAACTTGTTCATGTGACTGAAAACTCCATATTTTTTTTGCTGTAAGTTTCCACCGTGAGGACAAAGGGATTCTTACACCTGGAAAAGTCTATATAAGGCTAATGCATCATCTCCATCTGGTCTTCAATCCTGCTTCTGACCTCTGGAGGGACTTTGCTACAAACTGAAGCTCTGCACGAAGGACTGAAGGACCCATCCCAGTGGGGGATGTTTTCCAGAGACTTAATCTGAACCTGCAGTTTACTCCAGCACTGCTGCAAGCCTGAACTAAGAACTTTGCCATTACTGTACGTAATTTATTCCATTTAACCAATTCTACCTCTCTCTCTCTCCTTTTTTTTTTTTAAATAAAACCTTAGATTTTTTAGATAAAGGATTTTGGCAACAACGTGATTTGTGGGTAAGATCTGATGTGTATATTGACCTGGGTCTGGGGCTTGGTCCTTTGGGAGAGAGAACTTTTTTTTTTTATTGGGGTTTTTTTTTTAACACCATTCATCCCCAGGGAGAGCACTGGTGGTGATACTGGAGGAGAGAGTGTGTAAGGAAATTGCTGCTTGTGTGACTGTTAGCCAGTGGGTGAGACCAAAAAGTCCCCTTCTGGCTGGTTTGGTTTGCCTTAGAGGTGGAAAAACCCCAGCCTAGGGCTGTTACTGCCCTGTTTAAGCAATTGGTCCTGATTTGGCACTCTCAGTTGGGTCCCGCCAGAATCGCTCCGTCACAACAACATTTTTCATATGACCCAGGGTCATTTTATACAGTTAGCCATCCCCCCTATGATTTACCCTTAACCTTTCCAGACCCCTGGCATCATGGCATCTAAAGAAGTCTTGCTGCTATTGGCTGTTTCCTCCTGAGGCTAGCTGCGATGGGGGAGGAGTTAATGCTGCTGTGAACAACATTATTTCCTAAACAGATTTTAGTTAGGAAACCTGCCTGGTGCCCAGAGGAGCATGCTGGAGAGAGCTGCTGCTGCTCTTTTGACCTCTTCTGCTATGGAGACCTGACCCCCTGTTTGTCTGGACTCATCCATTGTTACTTATAATGCTAAGGCACTAGTCTGACCAAATGCAGCAAAGTGAAACAACAAAGCTTACTGAATCTTAACTGAGACCAGAGGGGAAGGGATGCCCTGCCTCAAATACCATTCATCCCACTATTTGGGTACCAGAGAACTGTCCCTGACAGGAACAAATTGCATCCTGACACATAAAAGATGCCAAGGGAGGAGTCCATAGCCCACTCCCGCTCTGTTTACAAGAGCTTTACCTCTGCTCTACAAAGAGCTGCTGGAGTCAAATGCTGCAGACAGCATGATGTCATTCTTTGCTGATTATCACTATCTTAGTTTCCTGATGTATGAGACATTTCTAATAAAGACAGTTTTCTCCTGCATTAAACAAAGTGGGGAATAAAAAATGGCCTAAAAATGAGGATACTTTGAATTTATTAATACATAATTAGACCTTCCTGTTTTTACCATTGTAAAGTTCAGTTAACTAAAGCAGAACCTAAAATGTTATCAAGGTGACATGTGTAATACTTATTCGCTAGTTCAGTGTGAACCCAGGCAATTAGCTGTCTGAGAAATAAAGCTGTATATTATGGAATACTTGTGCAGGCACATGGAGGGAGGAAGTTGCCAGGTGTTTCTCTCCTCCTCCTTATGAGTGACCTGCACAAAGACTAGACATGATTTCAGTCCCTCAGCATACCCTTGTGATAGTCTGTACCATTACAGTCACCCTTTTTACAAGACTGCAATAAATCTTGTACAAGGTATGACTTGTGAGCTATCAGATGAAAACTCATAATCTGCTGAATGTTATTGTCTTGGTAAAATATGTGTGGCAACATTGTATGTAAAGCTATAAGATTCTACCGTATGGCATTACTAAGTTTAAAAAAGCAGGCACAAACCAGTTCCTCAGAAACAAAAGGCAAACTGATGCCTCAGCCATGTAGTAATATAATCAAATGGACTATCACATGGTTAAGTGGCCATTCTTTGGCAGGAAGAAGGGTCTGAGCAAGAAATTTACATTTTTTCAAAGAAACAGCTGGGGGTTACCATCCCTGAGACCTCCTGTTTCCTGAATCCTAGTTGGAGATGATCTTCAAGGAGGAAAATGGCTATAAGAAGTGAGAACAGTGGACACACATCACTCCTCCTCCCTTTCTCTCTGCTCTCGGTATCACCAGCACCTGAAAAGACATGGAACTGGGGAAAGGGTCCTGACTGAAAGGCATCCAGCCAGTAGACCTCAAAAACATGTGATGAGAAAAGCCTTTGCTTTGAGTTCATTTAGCTTGCTAAGTGATATGTTAGTTAAATTTTTACCTTTTATTTCCTTGGAACCAAATTGTGACTTTTATGCCTCATTACTTGTAATTTCTTAAAAATCTTTCTTTGTGTAGTTAATAAACTTATTTTTTTATTTTATCTAAACCAGTGTATTTGGGAACCTCCATTTGAGATAGCAGGTCTTGTGCATATCATTTTCTAATAATGAAATGAGGGACTTTCTCTGAACTTGTATTGTCCAGAAGGAAAGAGCTGGGCAATACAAGACGCACATTTCTGGGGACAAGTCTGGGACTGGTAATTTGCTGTTTTCACTCTGCAATATAATTCACGAATGTCTGGCCATAGCATTCATTTAACATAAGTGGGAGTGAATTACCTACTGGAGGCTGTGTGTGAACAGACCAGGAGTGGTTGTTATTACAGCAAAGCAGTGTAAAAGGCACCCCAGGTTAGAGAATTGAGAGTACTCAACTGTTCAACAGTCCAGATTGTACCTTGGGTAATGTCACAACCCTAAAAGCACACACCACCCCAAGTGGGGTAGGGAGGAGAGGGGCTGTGACTCTACCCTACTCTCCACACTGGCCTACAAAATAGGCAGCCTGCAGCAGCCTAGCAGACAAGGCAAGTTGCAGACACCTCCACCCACAGGAATACCATCTACTAGGCACAGTCCGTTCCAGTTCTCCCCCTTGGGGTAGCTGGGCTTCACATGGGTCCGAATACAGCCTAGTCCTATATAAGAGAAAGATTTAGCTTTGTTTTAATAATGCAGGTTCTAATGCCAGATTGAAAGCACCGAAGACTAGCACAAAAAGAATTCCATTTTGTGAAAAATTCAGGTTTTGACATTTTTTGTTCCACTACAAAAGAGAAACTAGATCTTTCAAAAATGTTCACACTAAAAAACACACCCGAGTCCCAGCTTAGAATAGCCAATAGGCTAGGGCACTCACCTGGGATGTGGGAAACCCCAGTTGTTCAAGTCCCTGTGCTCCTTGATTCAGAGGAATGATTTGAAACCCTGGCTCTCCCATATTATACAGAAACTGATTCATTGAAACTTTCAGCAGAAACATAACAGCCTTTTCTGACACCTCCCCGCCCCCCAAGTTTCATCAAAAAAATCATGATTGGTTCTACTGGAGAGCAAGGAGCTCTACCTACAAATCAGCTATTGGATGAACAGGACAAATTTAGCTAGGCTTTAAAATCGAAGGTCCTTTTTATGATTAACGCCACCCCTATTCTTTGTGCACTGCATTGGGCTGGACAATGTAAATTAGCTAGTCAGTATCATGTTTGCTACTAGTCAGTTTCATGCTTTGGCTCTCATACTGGACTATGTAGGTTTTATTCTATTCAAGTCCCAAAACCTTCATGGTTTCAACAATAGATTAAGCACTATAATTAGCACCTGGCACACTGTAAACACAGCGGGGGATGTCCAACTTAAAAACAGTTTCCACTGGAATTTTAAAGAAATTATGAGAAAATTTCTCTTGATAGATTTTTGGAAACCTTGCTTTTACAAAGCTTACATTTTAAGGCTGAAATAAACATGACAGTGTCACTTTAATACCAGAATTATTCTTCAGTTACTCCAGCAGACAGTGTTAACTGAATCATGACTCCCTAATAAACCATATGACTGCAAGGAAACCATATGACTGCAAATAAATCACTGACAGTATCTCGTCACCTCCTTATACTTTTAGACTAACAATACATCTGGCATACTGTGATGTGACCTTGTAATCAATTCATTAATGGGCTTGCATAAACCAGCACTGGAAAAATGACAGCAGGCACAATTTAATTAAACAGAGGAGCCACGTGCATTTATTGGTGGAAGAGAGTACACTGATATCACGCTTCCTGCTGCTAGTGATGCTGTTACATTTAATGAAAGAGAGGCAGGAAAATAGACACATACCTGATTCCCACTCACAGCTACTTCCCATATGGGAGGACCCCATTTTGGGGACTGTGGATGTGCCAAGAAAGGCTCACTCACTCAGCTAGCTCAGCTGTGCAAAAGGCTTACAATAAAAGTGTTGTTGAAATTGTATTAAAAATGTCCCATCATTTAAACATTTCAGGACTGATAGTTTGCCATAAGACATAAGTGAATCTTTAAGATGAAGTATTTTTCATGATGTGCCCAATGTAGGATTGGAAGTCATCTAGTTATATGTTGATTGATTAAAACTAATATTTAATATTAAATCTATACATGCATTTTCCTTGTAGCAGATATTTTATCTAGTTTAAGGGCATGTGACTGTTATCAGCCCTTCATAGCCTGCTCCTGCTCCCATTAAAGTCAATGGCAAAACTTGACTTCATGTGAGCAGGATCAAAGTATTTCTGCCTATGGTAAACTGGTCCCAGATGGACCTCCTCCATTCTGAAAATGGAAATGCTTAATGATTCTTGTCCCATTCCCCTCAAATAAAAATGCTCCCCTCAAATCAATATACATGTGTATTTTGCCTGCATTGTGAAACACAATTCATTTTAAAAAGAACGAGGAATACTTGTGGCACCTAAATTTATTTGAGCATAAGCTTTTGTGGGCTAAAACCCACTTCATCAGATGCATGCAGTGGAAAAATACAGTAGAAAAATATATATATACACAGAGAACATGAAAAAATGGGTCTTGCCATACCAACTGTAACAAGAGTAATTAATTAAGGTGAGCTATTAGGTGGGCTATTATCAGCAGGAGAAAAAAAACTTTTGTAGCAATAATCAGGATGGCCCATTTCCAACAGTTGACAAGAAGGTGTGAGTAACAGTAGGGGGGAAAATTAGCATGGGGAAACAGTTTTTACTTTGTATAATGACCCATCCACTCTCAGTCTTTATTCAAACCTAATTTAATGGTATCCAGTTTGCAAATTAATTCCAATTCTGCAGTTTTTCGTTGGAGTCTGTTTTTGAAGGTTTTTTTGTTGTAGTATTGCGACTTTGAGATCTGTAATTGAGTGACCAGGGAGGTTGAAGTGTTCTCCAACTGGTTAATGAATGTTAAACTTCTTGACGTCTGTTCACATAAACTTTATAGGCCAAATCTTGAAGTCCTTATTCACTTGTTAATTTTTTTTTTTAACTCAGGCAAAAACTCTCATCGTTTCCATGATTGAGTAAACACTGAGTAAGGGCTTCTGACATTGCTTCTGTAAATGGGAATTAATACAACTCTTTAAAAGGAAGTTAATAATGAAAAAAAAACCAGAGATACTTTCAGTAAGTGAATTCCCAGGGCTGAATATGCTGTGTTGCTTTTATCAGTATGCCCTGTTTAAATTATTAATTGTTTACAATACTAATTTAATCTGCTACAAGAAAATAAAGTGGCTTTGGACTTCAGCTTGGTTGATACAATCCTAAGGATATTCGGATGGCAAACAAAGAGTTTCGGTAGTCTGCTGTGCAATCTGAAAGATGTGCAAATTCTTAAATGCCTGTTTTGAGTGGTCCTTTTAAATGTAAATGTAAGGCTGTCATCACTACTTGTGACCGCTTTTCACTGAAACTTTAATTATAGAGCTTTCCTTCTCTGAAAATCAGTTCTTGGAAAAGGAATTATCAGCCATTTACCCATTTTAGCACCAAAGGACATTTTATTCTTCCTCAGGTTGTATCCTCCGCCTCCCTCCCCGCACCCCCAAGGGATGACAGGAAATCCGCAAGGGGCAGACGATTTGGCTCAAAGAATTAAAAAATATACAATATGTGACTTTTCTTCTAATCTAGGTCTTTTGTACAAAGAAAAATTACAATAAAATGAAAATTGTATAAGAGAGACTTTAAAAGCATATCTGACAAAGGAAAAATTCCAGTCCCTTAGAATCTTCAGTACAGTACCTCAGCTTGACATTCTGATAAATCCAACATTACCATCTAACTTAGACACTGGTACTGATTAACAAGACTTTTTAAGAGGACAAGGATTAAAATTTAAGGAGCATAAGGTCCATCTACCCTAAAACCACATATATCACATTAACCAGATCCCAATAGTAAACCATCCTGCCTACTATAACATCCCTTAGGATATGTCAACACTGCGGTTAAATGCCCATGGCTGTGTCAGCTGACTTGGGCTTGGGGGCCTGGACTGCAGGGCTGTTTAATTGCCATGTAGATGATTGGGCTGGAGACCGCTTGCTGGGACCCTGGAAAGGGGGAGGGTCCTAGAGTCCAGGCTCCAGCCTGAGCCCGAACGTCTATACCACGATTAAACTAACCCACCGCCCGAGCCCCGCAAGCCTGAGTCAGCTGACATGGGTGTTTAATTGCAGTGTAGAAACACTTTAGTGTGCTTCCCTCTCCCCAGATTTCTGGATAAAAAGACGAGTCATGTATCTGTGCCCTGAAAAGCCAAGGCAGATGTTAGATTGAACAGCATCAGCCTGGGTACCCGGGGCCAGATTCTCACTGGTGTCAATTGAGGTAGTTCCATTAACTTTAATGAAGTAATCCTGATTTACACCAGCTTTGTATCTGGCCCCTGATACTCATACCCAGATTAACAAGGATCAAGATTTGAGGCAATCAGATAATCTAAGGGTATGTCTACACTCCCCGCTGGATCGGCTGGCAGCAATCGATCCAGCGGTGATCGATATAGCATGTCTAGTCTAGACGCGATAAATCGACCCCCGAGCCCTTTCCCATCAACTCCTGTACTCCAGCTCTGCGAGAGGTGCAAGCAGAGTCGAAGGGGGAGTGGCAGCAGTTGACTCACCGCAGTGAAGACACCACAATAAGTCAATCTAAGTACGTCGACTTCATCTACATTATTCAGCTGAAGTTGCATAACTTAGATCGATTCCCCCACCACCACCAGTGTAGATCAGGTCTTAGAGTTTTCTTGTCCCAACTACCTCAATAATCTTAACCAAAATTAGAAATTTAGACACTGAACCATACATAGTTACTCAGGGGATGGCATTTTGAGAGGCAGTACTATAGCAGCTTCCGTAATAGAAATTGGCAACATTCCCCACCAAGGGAGGTGTTGACAAATTTCTACCAACAATGGACACTTTTTTTTCTCTACTGGCCTTTTAACTAAATGTTTTCATGCCAGGTTCCACACTTTCTACTGGAAATGTTATTGATGACAACAGCTAATGTCTGGAGATTGAAATGTAGTACACTGCTACAAAAGAGAGGAATCTTGATTTGCCCAGATATAAGTGAAGTCAATAACGCATATAGTAATAAGCTATTGGCACTTTGTGTAAATGTTTTACCATTAGGCTGCTGCATCTCTTTTCTGCTCCCAGCAAAACTTAGAATGACTAAAGATAACGGTATTATGCAGGGAGGTTTATTATGATCTTGTTAATTTTTTCTTATGTGCTCAGTTGGAAGATTTGTGTAATAATAAAGATAAGGGCAGTTTATTAGTTTATTCTATGTTGCCTGACAATGATTAACTGATTTTCCTGTTTCACCACCGCTGTGTCTGACAACTCTGTTGATAGAAGTTTGCTTTTGAGAATTCATTTTTGTATGCCAAAGTGACAGAAAATATTTCATCAATGAAATGTCTCTACAATGTTTAGGAGTCTTGTTTGCTGTTATTCTGATTTGCAAATTTTAAGGGCTTGTTTTCATGTACAGTGGTGCAGCTGCACCACTGGAGGGCTTTAGTGAAGATGCTACTACGCTGACGGGAGAGCTTCTCCCATCAGCATAGTTAATCCACCTCCCTGACAGGCAGCAACTATGTCGATGGGAGAAGATCTCCAGTTGACATAGCGTTGTCTACGCGGGGAGTTAGGTCAGTATAACTACTGGGTGGATTTTTCACACACCTGAGTGACATAGTTATTCCAAGATAGTCTGCGGTGTAGACCTGGTCTTATACAAGGACATTATTTTTTTGGGGGGGAGGGGGTAGCAGACAATATGGCCAGCAAGATTAAGGTCTTACTCCTGCAAAGATTGATACATGTGCTTTTGATTCCTAGTGAGTCAACTAAATATTTACTCCACTGTCCACGTAATCTCCAAAATGTCCAACTCCAAACAAAACTCAGATGGCTGAAAGACAGAACATTAATTTGTGTCTCTGTGATGTGGTATTTACCCAACAGGACAAGGTAGAGTATCTCGCTCACTTCCTGGAACCCAACAGGACAAGGCAGAGTATTATTCCTGTGTGCACTCAGTCACAGCCGTTCACTTTATGACAAATACACTTTTACTGCTTTTTATTCCTGCCAGCAACTTGAAACATCCAATACAAGTAAGGGACAGTGATCTGGATTCTTCTGGGTCAACTATTTCTATCAGTATTGTTCACTAAGTTCCAGTTCCAGAGCACTGGAATTGCACATTTGTAAATGAGTGCACAATTGGAAGACAGCGAGGTGCAGGGTTGTATTTAAAAGCATCATTTGACCTAGAGAACTTTTGCTATAGGTGTTTGTTCATGAGAAGGAAAGAACACAGTCTGACTTTTAGATCCTAGGTAGTGATTTCAGAACTGGCTGCTATGAACACCTGGAAGCAACTGTGACACAGCACACATGGAACCCTACAATGCCATTTTTAGAGTCACTTTTCAGAGTAGAACTACACTGTCAAACTGAACTATCGTTATCAAATGAATGAACAAAATAACACTTTGTGGGGCAAGGGACTTACTTTGGCAGGTTTTTTGTTTTTTAAATCATGTTTATTCATTAATTCAAAAACCTGGATCATTCCCGATGTGTCACCAACTCATTAATGAAAATTAACAGGAGTTACACACTTCTGCTCTTTATTATGGTAATAGGCCATTATCATGTCTTAAACAAATATGGAAAGATCGTGTAAAGTGCAGTTTTATAATTCATAGATTCCAAGGCCGGAAGGGACCATTGTGATCATCTAGTCTGATCTCTTATATAACAAAGGCCATAGAACTTCCCCAAAATAATTCCTTGAGAATAACTTTTAGAAAAACATCCAGTCTTAATTTTAAAAATTGTCAGAGATGGAGAATTCACCAGGACCCTTGGTAAATTGTTCCAGTGAAAAGGGATTATGCAAAAATGACATTTTTCTCAACAGATGCACTCCAAGTGTGTGACAAAAATAAATTTCCATTACTTTTACACTTGTTTGCATTGCAGAGCTGGCATAGATCTGACATAGTGATTTGGATTCTGTTCTGACTTCATGCCTCATCAGCTGAATGGTTAACTGAATATCTAATGGCAGAGCCAAATTATGCTCTCTGGTATATCTCACAGATACAATGGGGTTTCAGTGGTTTAGCTGAGAGCAGAATTTGTCCCTCAGAATCTTCGTTACTAATGACAAAGTTGAGTTCGCAGGACTCACACCTAGGAACTCTGGGCCAGGTCCTCCCCAGTTGCTGTAAATCATTGTAGCTCTACTATGCTGATTTACACCAGCTAAGGATCTATGCCAATATCTTTTTACTTGTCTACTGAGCAAATATGAACAGGAAGTCACTAAGACACAATAAATCTGGAACTCCACAATGCCATTTTTATAGATGGTTTTCAGCAAAGAATCAATCTTCAGTGTACTGTTGACTAACATTTTCTTCATTATTATTACTTGTTTGCACCAGCTGTTGTGCTGCAAAATGTACACACACACACCAGAGCCCTCTCTGAATAGGAACAGTCTAGTTTGTGTACTGTAGTCAACTTTGCACTGCAAAAGTATAAGTGGTACCAAAACCTTCTGTAAACAAACCATGTTTTTGATTAGTTTTAGAAAGACAAAACTTCTGTCTTTTCTGTTCAGTCAGTGAAGATACGGAGCTCTGTTATGGTTCAGGGGTGAGCTGTACCTATGATCTCTTTCTCACTCTTTCCCTGGGCATTTCTTCCAAGTGTCAGGCTTACAACTGCACTTCACTGAGTAGAATCTAGCAGTTCACCCCCACTTTAGACTGGATCACCAGGCTACAACACCCTTGTTTACAGGGGCGGCTCCAGGCCCCAGCACCAAAGCCGTGGGACCAGAGGACCCTCCGCAGGCACGCCTGCAGGAGGTCCACCAGAGCCGCGGGACCGGCGAGCGGCAGAGCGCCCCCCGCAGCATGACGCCGTGCTTGGGGCGGCGAAATGTCTAGAGCCGCCCCTGCTTGTTTACTAACCATATTTACCTCAGTCAGCCCAACTGGGTTTGAGTCCAGCTATAAAATCTTCACCGAGAGTTTGTGAGCAGAATGAAATCCAGTGGTTCAGGACAGCATCTTGAAAACCAAGTATGATGTATTTGTCCATAGTAATTTAACAAGCAGAGAGAACAGGGTAACAATAAAAGCCAATAGGCATATATCTTACCTAAACCCAGCCTTTCCTTGCCAATTTATGCAAATTCCACTTAGCCCAGCAGCTCCCCTGCCCCCAAGTACTGGATAGGGCTTGGCTGACTGCTTAGCTGCAGCCTCTGTTTCCATCAGTATCTCTGTTTGTCTGCTGGTGAGTAGTAACTGACAGCTCACCCCCTCCCCATCTCCAGGGTCTTTTAACTTTAACTGCTTAGTGCCCTTTCGATCTCTAGGGTTTCAGCCTTGGTGAAACAGCTGTGTAACATGGATTGGAGCTTGGAAGTTGCCTCTCTACAGTTAATAGTTTGGCTGTTGTCTTTTAAGTGTTTACTGGGCTGTTACTTATCTAGGCCATTGTGTTGTCTTCCTGCTTGTTTCCCAATATCCCACTATTAAATTGAACCAATACTTTCACACATTCCAATAACCCAGTACAGTTGTACCTGGACGATCTCAACAGCTCAAGTCATGTATTCATAAAATTATTACAGCTCAACTCCATGTTCACCACAGGCTCAATCCTGTTCTGAGGTTCAGCTATGCAAAAGGGATTTAAAACTACCTTAAACAGACTCCTGATGATTTCCCTGGCATAAGGAGTGCGGAGAGGGTAGCATATAGTGCTCCAACTGATCTTCTGCTGGCAAAAGTCCTCATAGGGACCTAGCCAACATAAGTTAGAGCACCCCTGAGACTTCTCTAATTTATGTAGGGGGGAAACTAGTTTTTGGCCAGACCCAAGATTGCAGAGAGCAGATAGATAGTGTAACAAACTTTTGCTCCTCATCACTCCACAGCTGCTCTGAGTTCCGCTTTAGAGAGCTCTTTACATCTTCAAAGTGCTTTTCAAACATTGTCTAATTCATTTGCCTGACTCCCGTGACGCAGATTTCTCAGCTGACCCCGGTGATCTCGCCGTTTTTGAAAACATCAGGGAAATGGGATATGCCGAGGTTCAGAGGCAAGCTTCCAGAGGGGCTGAGCACCTGTAGATGCCATTGATTTCAGCTGAAGTTGTGGGTGCTCAGCACCCCTGGAAAGTATGGGACAGATTCTTTGCTGGAGCAAATTGTCATAGGTCTATAGTCAGTGGAACTAGGGATAATTTACATCAGCAGAGGACCTGTCCCTAGATCCTAAGCTACTTATTTAGGGTCATACAGTGAGTCAATGGCAGACCCAGGCTTAGAAAGCAGAAGAATCTCATCTCTCAGTCCTCTGCTCAGTCCATCAGACTAGGGGTTCTCAATCTTTTTCTTTCTGAGCCCCCACAAAATGCTATAAACACTCTACTACCCACCTGTGTCACAACAACTGTTCTTCTTAGGGTGACCAGACAGCAAGTGTGAAAAATCAGGACAGGGAGTGGGGGATAATAGGATCCTATATAAGAAAAAGACCCAAAAATCAGGACTGTCCCTATAAAATCAGGACATCTGGTCACCCTAGTTCTTCTGCCAGTGTTAGGGGGTAACAAGCAGGGCAATTGTCTGACACACCATGCCACTGGAGGCCTTGTGAAGCTAAGTTGCTCAGGTTCTTGCTTCAGCCCTGGGTGGTTGGGCTGGAACCCCAGACTTCAGCCCCAAGTAGTGTGGCTTTGGCTTTCTGCCCTGGACCACAGCAAGTCTAATGCCAGCCATGCTTGGTGGACCCCTGAAACCTGCTTCCCCCTCCACCCCCCCAGCCAGTGGGCCCCGGACCGCTGGTTGAGAACCACTGCATTAGACCATACAGTGGCTGATGATATCACATCTTCATTTTTAGTGATGGAATTTTTAATAATTCAGTGCACTAGTATTCCTAGAGCTATTTATGCTTTGTAGAATTATTCTTTGAAGAATCTACAGTATGTGACCTTTAATTCTATGACAGCAATGCTGAGTGTGTATCAATGAATAACAAGTGTACAGGTGAGTACATAGTTCATAGAATCATAGAATATCAGGGTTGGAAGGGATCTCAGGACCTCAAAGCAGGACCAATTCCCAACTAAATCATCCCATCCAGGACTCTGTCAAGCCTGACCTTAAAAACCTCTAAGGAAGGAGATTCCACCACCTCCCTAGGTCACCCATTGCAGTGCTTCACCGCCCTCCTAGTGAAAAAGTTTTTCCTTATATCCAACCTAAACTTCCCCCCACTGCAACTTGAGACCATTATTCCTTGTTCTGTCATCTGCTACCACTGACAACAATCTAGATCCATCCTGTTTGGAACCTCCTTTCAGGTAGTTGAAAGCAGCTATCAAACCCCTCCTCATTCTTCTCTTCTGCAGACTAAACAATCCCAGTTCCCTCAGCCTCTCCTCATAAGTCATGTGCTCTAGCCCCCTAATCATTTTTCTTGCCCTTCGCTGGACTCTTTCCAATTTTTCCACATCCTTCTTGTAGTGTGGGGCCCAAAACTGGACACAGTACTCCAGATGAGGCCACACCAATGTCGAATAGAGGGGAATGATCACATTCCTCGATCTGCTGGCAATGCCCCACTGATACAGCCCAAAATACCATTAGCCTTCTTGGCAACAAGGGCACACTGTTGACTCATATCCAGCTTTGTGTCCACTATAACCCCTAGATCCTTTTCTGCAGAACTGCTGCCTATCCATTCGGTCCCTAGTCTGTAACAGTGAATGGGATTCTTCCATCGTAAGTGCGGGACTCTGCACGTGTCCTTGTTGAACCTCATCAGGTTTCTTTTGGCCCAATCCTCTAATTTGTCTAGGTCCCTCTGTATCCTATCCCTACCCTCCAGTGTATCTACCACTCCTCCCAGTTTAGTGTCATCTGCAAACTTGCTGAAGGTGCAGTCCATGCCTTCCTCCAGATCATTAATGAAGATATTGAACAAAACTGGTCCCAGGACCGACCCTTGGGGCACTCCGCTTGATACTGGCTGCCAAGTAGACATGGAGCCATTGATCACCAAAAGTCCACAGAGAAAGCAAACTGCATTGCAAGCCAAATTAAACTGTAAAAACTAACAAGGGGAAAAAATAACTTCCACAGTACATTCAAATACCAGTTATTTGGAGACTGGATGGTACTAGGACAGGAACCTGTCAGTTTGAGGTCATGTGTTGGAATCTGGCCCAGAGTGATAGTGACGAAAAGGTTTTACCACCTGAGGGCTATGATGTGAAATTAACAAATTCAGTTTCACATAACTATTGGTATTGCTATTGCAAAGGCTGAATGTGTGTAGAAACAGCTACTTTCTGCCAGCTCACAGTGGTCATTACAGACCAGGGTTGAGGCACATAGATTCTAAGGCCAGAAGGGACCATTGTGATAATCTAGTCTGACATGTATAACAGAGGCCATAGAACTTCCCCAAAATAATTCCTGCTTGAACTAGAGCATGTCTTTTAGAAAAACATCCAATTTTGATTTTAAAATTGCTACTTGGGTAAATTGTATCAAAGGTTAATTACCCTCAGTGTTGAAATTTTATGCCTTACTTCCACTCTGTGTTGTCTAGCTTCCAACCATTAGAGCTTGTTATACTGTTGTCTGCTAGATCAAAATGCTCACTGTTTCACATGTAGGTACTTCCAAACTGTGATGAAGTTACCCTTTAACCTTCTGTTTGTTAAAATAAATATATTAAGCTCTGTTAATCTGTCACTACATGGCATGTTTTCCACTCATTTCACATGGCGGGGGAAGGAGTGTGGGGTACTTTACAGTAACACTGCTCAGCACTGCAGGTGGAGAGAGGCTCTGTACAACACCTGGTAAGGATTGAAGGGGAGCTAGGAGGCCAAGCCTGCCTACCACAGATTAGCAGCTGGGATAAAAGCCAGGATCTTCAATACCAATGTTACAAGCTTCCACCACGTGCGTAAAAGGAGCAATTCCTTTACCAAGTGACAACAGAAGCTCACATTCTCTTTGTATGTCAGCCGTTAAAGGGGAACTCTTAACCAGGAGAGCTGGTTGGAAAATGAAATATTCAAAGTTGTTTTCATTTGCCAGGGTACCCCAAACAGACCTATTTTTCATGAATTTTTCCATTACATATTTTGATCAACGTGGTTACTGAAATTTGAAGGTGAGGGAAATTTAGCACAGGAAACTAGGAGGCTCAGGGAGTGGGCTTTGGTTGTTATATCAGATAGATGGTTAAAAGCCATAGGCCAGGGAGAAGATGTTCATCATAAGATTGAATTTGAAATGGAATCCGTTAGATGAAACATTGGATTGGGACTCTGGCTATCTGTGTTCAACTCTCAGCTCTGCCACAGACTTCTTGTGTGACCTTGGGAAAGTCACAGTCTCTCTAGACCAGATCCACAAGATATGTAGATGCTCAAGTCCCATTTTTGCCTCCACGGCAATCCACAAAACTTCCACTGAACTGTGTAGGTGTCTAAACTCAGTTGACTCCTACATTTTGAGGGTAAGCATCCCTTTGGCACCTAAACTTCTGCCTCTGTGATTGAACACCTATCTCCCACCTAAGCCCTACAGCAATTCACAAACCAGAGGACGATAGGCAGATGAATGTCTAAGTCATGTGGCGGGCCTGATCTGATAGGTGTCCCAATCAAACTCTGGCTAGAAAAGACGGTGGTGTTGTCACTTACCTTATACCTTTTAATTCTCTAGGTAGATGGGATGAGGGAGATCCAAGTTCAATTCCTCCCTCTTCCAGAGGAGGAGAAAAGATTTAAAGAGGGATTTCCCCACAGTGGTACAGTCATACACAAATGCTTTCATGTTTTCCAATGCTCTTCTAGGTCACATGCACCTTTCCTTGTGCCTTCTCAATTTATGTAAATATACACGTGCCGCTGATCAGCACAAAGGTCCAAACACATTTCTGAAGCATACCAAAAGTACTGCCAGGAAAGCTTCTTTTGATGACTATTTTACATAAAAATATTTGAATTAAGAGAATATTTTGTGTTTTTTGCAAACAGCTTCACGCTCATCTCAAAAGGTACTGCAGAGCTGCTGAGGTTAGAGCATTAAACTAACTGTGATGGAGTCTCCAGAGTGCAACTGGGGTACCACTGAGTCCTCTTTCTCGTGCTCCCTCACACACTGTGATGCTGTGCTAAGCTGCAAACCTCTGGCAGATACTGCACTTACACAGACATCCACAGGCAAGGACACACCCTGCTGACTTATATGAATACTTCCAGCAGACACTCATGAACTAACAACAGAGAGGCTCCAGCCAATTCCCTCAGCCTAGCATCCCTGAGCTGTACCATCCTGCCCTGGTCAGAAGCCTGACCAGTGTAAGTTTATAACCTAGTCCGGCCCTCCCTCAATGTAGAAAGGACATGCACCAGCTTTTCTACCTGAGCCGAGGTTTACCAAGCACTTCAAGCAAAATACACTGTTTTAGGTAAAGCATAAAACAGGTTTATTATCTAAAGAAAGATAGATTTTAAGTGATTTTAAGTGGTAAGTGTAAACTATCAGAGAAAGTTACAAAAGAAAAGAAAAGAAAAGAAAAGAAAAGGGCACAGTCTAAATCTTGAACCTTATTACATTAAGCAGTATTTAGATCAGCAGTTTTCTCACTCCACTGGATGTTACAGATTTTAATACACAGGCTGCCCCTTAAACTGGACCAGTCTCCTCGGATGACATTTGTCTTCTTGGGGTTCCAGTTGTTTCCAGCATAGGTAGGGAAGGAGAAAGGCCAAGACACTCTGCAACTGTTCCTTATTTTATACCCTCAAGCCATGTGCCTGGGAGACACTTGCCCAGCATGTCCCAGTGAACTTTGCTGAATCACAATGATCCAGTAGCTCTCCATTGTGTGGACGTGGGCAACTGTCATTGAATTGTAAATCCCTTGATTACAACTCCCCTGCTGATTAATGGTTGTGGAGCACCCTCTTGGGTGGGCGGTCTATGTATGTCCCTAGAAAATTTACAGCATATTTCAGCAACAACGATACAGCAAAATATCATAACTTTATACATACTAATGATATACATATTTGGATAGAACAACGGGTTTCAGCAGATAATGACCTTTCATATGATACCTTATATGGCATGCTTTGTATGAAATATCACAACCATATATGAATGATGAATCTGAGGGCTACAGGGTGCCACTCTGAGGTACAGCATATACTCAGAATATTTCTGAATATTCCAGTCAGTATTAATGTGTGGCACATTACCCACTGTTAATTTTTCCTTTGGGAAACTCAGATTCAATGCTTTGAATAGACACCTGTGGAGATTTTATGGAAAAATAAAAGCATCACGTCGGCATTCAGCTCTTTTGCAGAAGATGGAATCTTGTGCTTTCATCAAGCAGCAAAATGCTTTTGAGCTGACAAAATATGGCCGAGCAAAGCATTTGATTTTTGAAAAGGCTCCATTCAGACTTCTATCTTCCACTCAGGCAGCAGTGGAATTTACTTTAGCAAATAATTCTAATGTTGACTGAGATATTGAGACAAGTTACATTTGCAAACACTTCAGTGAAAAACTGAGCCCCTCAACCCTTTTCATACCTTTTGGGTCAATTATATAAATTCCACAGTGTCTTTTAGTACTTCAAACCACCACATTCCCAAAAAATAACAAGAGTGGCTCTGTCGTTGTACTCTGATAATGGCATGTTTGGGAGTAGTGGCTTTTTAATTCTGGAAGGACTGAATCTCTAGGAAGCTCCCTGTTTTACTACTTCCATACCATCTGCCAGACTCCCTGTCTAGGGGCCAATGGGACTGCTCAAAGATCTGAGATTAAAAAAAAATATCTGCAGCACAAGTAGAAAATGGTGGCGGCAAAATAGAAAGGACCAGTTAAGGCTTTCAGGGAAAAAGCAGAGGCAGCAAAACAAAAACAAATAAAAAAGAAGACTGGTAGTGAACTAACTAAAAGGGGGATGAGAAATCATGTATAAATTTTACTAATATTAATTAATAAATATTAATCTCATATGGTGCTTTCATCAGTAGATGTCAAAGCACTTTACAAAGGAGGGCAGTATCATTATCCCCGTGTTACAATTTTTTACAAATATCGTCTATTGGCTGGAAAGAGGAACCAGAGAGAGAAAAAGTGTCTATAAATAAATAAGGAGAATGAAATTCTCAAAACCAGTGGAGACTCTGGACTCCTCTTAAAAACCCATCTTTAACAAGGAAAAAAGTTCGAACAAGTAGTGCATAATATAGACCTTGTCAAACAAATATTGACTGAAAAACAGACAGGGGATGTGAACATATACAAATCAATCATTTCAGATAATATACATACTAGGGAAGGGTATTGCTAGGGTATTGATGGAATTACCTAACAAGCACAGGGCTCAGTTGTGAGCTGATTTATGTGCTCAGGCAAGGGAACTAAGGGCTGTAGGTTGTGGCAACTTCCATCCTGCACCTGTGAGTGGGGAATGAGCAGGTAGCTGAGCCAATGTACCAGGGGAAGTAATCTGCCCTAGGTGAAAGGGAGAACCAGATTGTGACTTTGGTCTGGTCTACACTGCAGGGGGAAATCGATCTAAGATACACAACTTCAGCTACGAGAATAGCGTAGCTGAAGTTGACGTATCTTACATTGACTTAGAATCACTTACTGCGCATCCTCGTGGTGCGGGATCGACAGCCGCTGCACCCCTGTCGACTCCGCTTCCGCCTCTTGCCATGGTGGAGTTCCAGAGTTGATGGCACAGCGATTGGGGATCGATTTATCCGCGTCTACACTAGACACGATAAATTGATCCCCGATAGATCAATCGCTACCCGCCAATCCGGTGAGTAGTGTAGACATACCCTTTGAGTTGCAATCTATTTCTATATCTGCTCTTAGGGCAGTGCATCTGTGCCCTGCCGCTTTCTCGGGGCTTGTGGTAAAGATGCAGTTTAACCTTTAATGTTCTGCAGACAATTATTTTTGTTTAAAGTTAGGGAAAACTGGGGAACACTAGAGCCTTAAAATTACATCTGTCCTACATGAAGAGAAGGTCTCTGTTACAGAAACTCAGTGTTATTCAGTGGAATTCAATGGTAATTTAAGGATATACCTGGGAAATGGAAGAAAAGCAAAAGTGGTTCCAGTTTCCATGAAGGGAAAGAAGAGTGACACTGGCAGTTACATTCCAGTGAAGTCCAGCTTCCAGCCCTCCTAAAATAAAGGAGCAAATATTCAGAGAGGAAAATCATCAAATACCTAGAGTAATATAGAGCCAGGAACCCTAGAAGCATGGGATCGTAAGGAACAGGAGTGAAATCCTGGCCTCATTGAAGTCAATGGGAAAACTCTCATTGACTTCAGTGGAACCAGGATTTTATCCCACATCTTGCCAGGCTTCCTGAATGCTTTTGTGGATATAATTTTAAAAATAGTAAGTGAAGGAAAAGGAGTATAAGTATAATGGGATAGATCCTCAGATGTTGTGAATTGTCATAGTTCCATTGGCAGCTATGTCAATTTACACCAGCTGAGCACTTGCCCCAGTAGATTTAGATTTAATAATTCACTTGATACATTGACTCGTGAAATATTACTCTCATAATTGTCTTGATAGGAACACTGATGGGGATGAGAACTGCCTGAATTGTAACCAAAGGGTAATGCTAAGCATTAATAGATCAGCTTGGTCCCTAGTGGCTTACTGGCGTTATGTCCAATCTCATTTAACATCTTATTTAATGATCTGGAGAAGGATTAAACAGAAAATTAAAGAAATTCAGAGAGGAAACCAAATTGGGAGGAGTTGAGCACAGTGAAGACAAAGGAAATAATATAAAGATGCTGAGAGGAAGGATGGTTTTACAGTTAGTGTACTGGACTAGGACTCATGGGATCTGCGTTAATTTTTTGACTGTACTCTGTGTAAACCTTGGGCAAGGTGTTTAATCTCTGTGCCTCACTTATCCATTTGTAAAGTGGAGATAACACTTTCTTTCTCCCAGCCTCATCTATTTAGATTTCAAACTCTTCCAGGTAGGGATTGTCTGCTTCACAAAATCATAGAAATGTAGGGCTGGAAGGGACCATGAGAAGTCATCAAGTCCAGGTCCCTGCCCTGAGGCAGGACCAAGTAAACCTAGACCATCCCTAACAGGCGTTTGACTAACTTGTTCTTAAAAACCTCCAATGATGGGGATTCTACAACCTCCCCTGGAAGCCTATTCCAGAGATTAATTACCCCTATAGTTAGATTTTCCTAATATTTAATCTAAATCCTCCCTTGCAGAAGATTAAGCCCATTATTTCTTGTCCTACTTTCAGTGGACATGGAGAACAATTGTCCACAGTCTTCTTTATAACAACCCTGAATATATTTGAGAACTGATATCAGGTCCCCTTTCAGTCTTCTTTTCTGAAGACTAGACATGTCCAGTTTTTTTTAACTTTTCCTCATAGGCCAGGTTTTCTAAACCTTTTATCATTTTTGTTTTTCTCCTCTGGACTTTCTCCAATTTGTGCACATCTTTCCTAAAGTGTGGCACCCAGAACTGGACACAGTACTCCAGCTGAGGCCTCACCAATGCCAAGTAGAGCAGGACAATTACGTCCTTTGTCTGCAATATGACACTCCTGTTAATATATCCCAGAATGCTATTAGCCTTTTTCACGACCACTTCACATTATTGACTCAAATTTGTGATCCACTCTAACCTGCAGATCCTTTTCTGCAGTACTGCCACCTACCCAGTTATTCCCCATATTGTAGCGGCACATTTGATTTTTCCATCACAGGAAGTACTTTGCACTCGTCTTTATTGAATTTCATCTTCTTGACTTCAGACCAATTCTCTAATTTATCAAGGTGGTTTTGAATTCTAATCCTGCCCTCCAAAGTGCTTGCAACCTCTCTGGTGTCATCCCCACATTTTATAAGTGTTCTTGGCACTCCATCACCCAAGCAATTAACAAAAATATTGACTAGAACCAGGCCCAGGATTGACCCCTGTGGGGCCCCACGATATATGCCCTCCCAGTTTGACAGTGTGTTGATAATTACACATAGAGTAAAGTACTTCAACCAGTAGTGCACCTTCCTTATAGTAAAGTAATCTAGTAGAGTAAAGTCATAAAGTCGGCATTTCCCTAGTTTGTTTATGAGAACGTCATTTGGGACTGTGTGAAAAGTCTCACTAAAATCAAGATATATCATGTCTACTGCTTCCCCCATCCACTAGGCCAGTAATCCTGTCAAAGAAGGAAATTAGGTTGTTTGGTATGATTTGTTCTTGACAAATCCATGCTGGCTATTCTTTATAATCCTATTATCCTCTAGGTGATTGTTTTAATAATTTGTTCCAAAATCTTTCCACGTATTGAAGTTAGGCTGACTAGTCTATAATTCCTGGAGTCCTCTTTCTTCCCCTTTTTAAAGATAGATATTATGTTTGCCCTTCTCCTGTCCTCTTGGACCTCACCCATCCTCCATGAGTTCTCGAAGATAATTGCTAACCGTTCTGAGATTGCGTCAGCTATCTGCAATGGGACCCCAATCTCCTTTGGGGCCTCTCAGCCCTACTAAAAATAATAATAGCTTATAAACACAGGAAGAAGAGAATAAAATAAATTTCATCTTGGAAAAAGGCACACTAATGTTATCAAGCTGTCTGGAGGGGCTCGGAAGCATGAGTTCCAATCTCAGAGCAGACTGTTAAGAAGCAGGACATATACCCCAAATTCATACTTAGATTTCACTAACCAAGTGTCAGGTACTACAATAACCTCAACATGCAGTCACAGACAGTCCTCTCGGGTACTTCAATCCGTCTGGCCACCCAGGTAAGCTTGTCTTTATGATAGTTGGTTCCTTACACCAAAAATCACCACAATATTCAGGGTACTTCAAGTCCCAAAGAACCAGTCACTTACCCCAGGTCAATTGCACCTCAGATCTCACACCATAGACAATGCTTATAGCAGATCCTATAATAATAAATTAATTAAAGATTTATTAACTAGGACAAAACTGAGAATTATTTGCAAGGCTAAAGCAAGTAAACAGACACACACAAATGAGTTACAGTCTTAGGTTCCAAAAGGTGGGATTTTTATTCCCTTCCCCCAGAGTTCAAGCTGATGGGACAAGTCCTCATGAACATCTCCTCTTCATGGGTGTCAGGGGAGCAACCAATGATGTCTTTTGTCCCCTGTTGTTTCACAATGGTTTGCCTGGTGTCTATGGGCCTTCTTTTGGTGAGTAGAAAATATCACTTTCTGTGGCAAACTAATATTTCACACTTGGCAATGCACCTCTCCTGACTGTGGGGATTTACAGTCTCAGAGCAAATGCTTTTACAGTTATGGCGCAAACCCTAAAATATTACCTTATCACATGAGATACAGACATTATAAGTGAGACTAATGCATGCAGCAATTTACAAGCATTTCATGAAGTCTAAACACATTTTTATAAATATAATACCTATTTTCCAAATACTAATACACAGGTGAGCTAGACTTGTTTCCAGCTATGCATTTGTCAGTGTTCAGTTGATGCACAGGGGCCTTGGCATGAGCTGCCATCTGGTCTCCCAGCATCACAAATGTAACTGGGAAAAGATAATCTGGAACAGAGATTCTCAGTAGGAAACCAGTGCAACAGAGCTGTTGAAACCTAGGTGTGACAGAACAAGAAATTATTAAATAGGAGTTTATAGCATGACATGGCTGATTTGGGGCTGCCTGTGTGAAGGCATCAAATCACACAGCAGGGAGCCAATCATTCTATACAGCTCTGACCCTGGAATATTATATTTAGTTCTGGGCACATTACTAGAAAGATATTGACAAACTGGAGCATGTTCAGAGAAGAGCAACAAAATGATGAGGGGCATGATGAGGGGCAGAGTTTGATACATAAGTGAGAACATATGTTATGCTGGCCTATACACTGGGAATGAACCAGGAACATCCAGTGCTAAAAGCATTGTACCATGATAAATGGAAATGAAGTCAGAGAGTCCATAGTCTTTGGAGGGGCTGTTATTGAGGTGACACCAGAGGAATGGGAAACAGGCAAAGTTAGGCTGGCAGCAAGTCAGCCACATAGACAGAGCAGTGCACAAGGTTTAATAAAGTTCCACTTATTCAGCTTAATCTGCATTCAGCTTCACTCTTTGCTAATGAAACAAGGTGGCACCATCTGACCTGTGAGTTTTCTGCAATGCAGCACCTGGCAGCATGAGGCAAGGAACTCAGTCTGAAGACCCCCAGAGCCCTGGATTGTGCAGAGGCAAACCTAGCAGTGATGGGCCCAGTGGAAGAAGGACTTTGAGCTGTACACAGACCTGGCCATGCAGGAGGCTCACAACAGCAGGACAGTAAAAGTGTTATTTTACCTTATTGGGAAATCAGGAAAGAGATCTGCAGCTCTCTGAAGCTCACCATTGCCTCAAGTATCACAGTAGTTCTAGAAACCCTGGGGGACCATTGCTTCTCAAAGCAGAATGAAACTGTGGAGCAACACAGGTTTTTCACTAGAGACCAATCCAAAGGGAAGGAGATAAGCCCCTGTGTTACTGCCTCATGCACACTGGCTGCTACGTGCAATTTTGGGGACTTGACAGACTCCCTGAGTTGGAACAGGATACTCTGCAGCACTTGGGATCACCACCTGTGGGAGCAGCTGATCTGGGAAGGTGATCTCACATTAAACAGATATTTAGACCTGGGCATGCAGCAGAAGCCTCATGAGAGAGGGTGAGAGCCCTAGCAGTACAGCACCCCCCAGAAGTACATGCAGTGCGGAGCAAAGAACAGCAGGTAGCCAGGGCTCCATACCCATAATGAGAGGCATTTAGTGTGGGTAACAGCATGCACAGGTAAGGGAGAAGTGCCCTGCACTAGCACAGCATTGCAAGGAATGTGGCAAGTTGAACCATTTTATCATCGTGTGCAAGAGCAGAGGAAGGTCTCTGAAAGATTCAGTCAGACACATACAAGAGGAGAATGACATATCAGATGGCAGTGATGGCATCATGGCTCTTTCCTTGAGTCCAAGAACATATCAGGTTCAGGTGGTTGGGACAGGAAAGCAAGAAGGGATAATATCAATCTCTGAACATGCAACAATATTAATAAAGTAAAGCCAGGGCCTCCTGCGATGTGATTGCTCAGGGATGAACTGGACTCAAACATACCTATGACAAAGCAAACACACTCTGTAATGTGCAATGAGAGCATAATGCAGCCCATGGGAAAATATGACCTCAAAGTAAATAACCTACAAAACAGATGATACCAACTGAAGTTGTAGTGGTGAATGGTAAGCACATACCCTTCTTAGGGAATACTTATAAAGCCAGGGCTATGAACAGGGTGCAGCATCAGAGTTGTATACCTGCAGTGCAAGAAGCAAAAGGGGACGTCCCCTGGACAGCAATGAAAACAATTTTAAAAGTATATGGGGATGTTTTCAAAGGCATTGGGTGCCTTGAAGGAAAGCTGTGACTGGAAATAGAGTCCATAGTGGAAAGTGTAAACTTACCACAAAGGACAATTTGTGGCACTGTGTAATCCAGTAAGCAAGCAGATTGGAAGTCTGCAGAGCAGGGATATCATAGCTCCTACAGAGGCCAGGACAGCCTGGGTAAGCATCATAGTCAAGGTAAAGAAGCCATCAGACAAATTATGCATTATGCAAAGCCACTGAACCAGGCATTGAAAAGATGCCTCTATCCACCGCCAACAATTGATGACATCTTGCCAGAATTTTCCAAAGCCAGAATCTTGACAGTGATGTGAGGAATGGGTTTTGGCACATAAGCCTGAATAGAGAGTCCAGCATGCTGAAAATCTGTGCAACACCATTTGTCACTACAGATGGCTGTTTATGCCAATGGGCATAAGCTCTGCACCAGAGGTGTTCCAGAGAAAACTCTCCCAAACGCTTAAAGGATGTAAATAATTGCAGATGATATCCTAATTTTAAGTGAAGGGAGCAACATGACAGAAGCTGAATGAGACCATGACAGAAAATTACAAGTTTTCCTCCAGTGAAGTAGGGACAAGAACATAAAAAACTCAACCCAGAAAAAATGCAACTAAATAGTGAGAGGCAACATACACTGGACATCTGCTCACAGCAGAGGGACTGAAAGCAGATCAACAAGATCAAGGCAGTCAGAGACATGCCAGCTCCAGTGGATATGAAAGGGGGTATAGGACTTCATAGGAATGATAAAATTTCTGTCCAGGCTTGGTTCGTAACTGCTGCAGTCAGTGGAACCCGTATGTCAGCTCACAAGGCAGGATGTTGAGTGGGACTGAGTAGGTCCCTAGCAAACAAACATTTGACAGGCTGTAACAAATATTGATGGATGCCCCTATCCTGAAGTACTACCAGCCAGGAGAACCTTTGGGCTTGGGTGCAGCTCTTCTGCAGGAGCAGCCGGTAACTTAGGCCAGCAGAGCGCTGTGAGAGACTGGACAGGGGTAAGCCCAAGAGCTTCTGAATGTGGTATGTGAATCAGAGCTACAACTGGAGCACTGGAGCTACACCGCTGTAGTATAGCCATGCCCTGAGTTGCAGTGCTTTTGGGCATACTGCTGGGATGGTGCAGTTTACACACTACTTCCTGCACAGGGCTGTGCCTAAATATGCAATCTAAGCAAAGGTTTGGAGATTGCATTTTCACTTACTTTTTTCTATGAGGCTTTAATCCCCTGATTCCCTGTAGTAACCCTGATCAGTCCTTGTAACACAAATAAGTTCCATAAAAAATTGCTATGGGTCAGCCCTTGTGTGTGTTCTAGGAGCACCCCTGATTATCGCCCTGGGATTTAACACCTTTAGATTAATGAAACGGAAAGGAGATTAGAAATCCAGTTTACCTGTCTCTATTTATTATGTTTGTCTTCTATTTGCATTTCTCTCAGCTTGGACAATGAAAACCGCAGAAAATCAGTTTCACTCTCAGGCTTTTGGTGCTACTAGCAGTGGCTGACTGACAAAAGCTGCAGGGGGGAAACCAACTTTTCATTGACATTCAAACACCAGCATGGGAAGATTTCTGTTGGTCTGAGGTTTTGTAAAATCTTGGTTTTACACAATCTACATTTGGGGGTCAAATCTAACTTGCTGGTGTCCTTCAATGTTTCCTGCTGCTTTGCCTCTGCCATGAACCACACTGGGAGCCAAATCCTGCTGCTGGACTTGAGCAGGCACGGGGGGCATCTGCACAGATCCAGTAGCAGAATCCGGACCCTAAATTATTGGAGCAGCTAGTGCAAACACCAGAATGATTTCCAGTAGGTACTAGTGATTTGGGACCTAACAGAACTCCTGCTGCACAGTGATATAAGGGCATAACCATGTAGATGGATTTCATAAGAAAATGGAAAACATTTGAAAAAAGATTTAAAAAGAGAACAATGTTTTCAGAAAGCACAATACTCCAGTATAATGTCAATATTGTTCTAAGGAAAACAATCATCTCTGAGGTTATCTACACAAATAAAGTCTGGCCTTTAGGAATTCATTTAAATCATAAAGTGTATTCATGTTTATTCAGAAGCATTTGACAATTATATACACCAAAATGATTTCATTCAGAAAAGGAAAACCACACTGGGAAACAAAATCCTACCTACTGTATACTTATAGTCTATTAAAATTCATGGACATTAGTCTGTACTAAAGGAAATTGCTTAACAATTATTTTACCAGTTTTAGCCCAGAGATAGAAATTATGCAGAATTTCACAATCAGATTATGTGTGCAGATGTTTTCTAGAAATCACTGACACATTTCCTTAGCGCTTCCATTATAGTTCTGGACATTTGAAAAAAGAAAGGGGCGTAGAAAAATTCCATCGCCTCAAGGCACTGGAACTATTGCTTTCTCGAGTGTTAATTTAGTATAGTGCATATTATAGCATTTTAACTATTATCTGTTTAACACATTTATGACTGGGGTCCCAGTGGGGGCCAGCTGTGGTCACTCAGTTAGGGTGAACTGCAAAGAATGGGGCAGACAATCCCCCAAAAGCCAGTGGATATTCCAATACTTAGATTCACCAAGCCAGCATAAAACAGTTTCTTTATTACCTTACTGGTTACTCAGAAGTCCCAACAACTCAATTCCCTTAAAGTGATCCAGCCTCAGGCCTCCACCCAGGTACCTAAATCAAATATGATGATTTCTGAAAATCTTATTTCATCATATAAAAGAAAAGGTTCTACCAATCCCAAAGGATCGGACACATTACCTCCCAGGTTAATGACTATTCCAGATGTTATCCAAATATAGGCATACAGCCCATTCTTATTAACTAAACTAAAATTTATTTAAAGAACAAAAGAGAGAGTATAGGTTAAAAGATCAATATACATACAGACATGAGTTCAATTCTTAAGATTCAGATTCATAGCAGAGATGGTGAGTTCAGGGCGATCCAGTTAGAACTGAGGTCTCAGTCCTTGTGACTTAGGCTTCCCCCTTGTGCCTATGCATTATGATTTGATCTTTAATTACATCTGCTGTTGGGGGTGGGAAGCAATACATCTTCTCCTAGAAGAGTGTGAGCACCTGTTTCAGCAGCCAAGCGCTCCATTTATTATGGAAAATTAGTAATGCCCATGTTAAGGAAGCAAAAATGGATGTCTTTATGCAAAAACTCAATCACATATTACTCCGACAGGACCCATGTCTTATTCAGTTCACTGGATGTACTGTGCTCTGGGAATGAATCAGGGTTGTGTATTAAAGAGACTCTTGTCTGTAGTGCCCCTGCCATATTTGTTGCACAGGGTGTGTAGTGAATGAGGCAGGGTATTGCAGGAAGAGAAAGGATGGTCTCATGGTTAAGGCAGTTGAATTGGATTCTATCTCTGCCTCTGTCACAGAGTTCCTGTATGATGCTGGGCAAATCACTTAAACCAAAATTTTCATAGGCAACCACATTGTGTGTGTTCCTCATATTCTGGCTACCCAACTTGAGACCCCTGATATGCAGAAATGCTGAATGCTCAGAGCTGCAAGTGAGGTCAATGGGAGCTCTGCTCTGAACATACAAAATGTTAAAACAGAGAAAAAAAGCTCTGTGTGTGTCACACTGAGCACCCAAAATTAGTTAACACTTTGGACAATTTTGGCTTTAATCTCTGGGCCCCACTTCCCCATATATAAAATTAATTTATCTCCACAGCACTTTACAAGGGTGTTGTGCAGATAAATTCATTAATCTTTGGAAAGCACTAAGATACAAAGATGACAGGACTATAGGAAAGCCCATGAAGAAATTAATAATTCTGTATTCAGTGCAGGGCTTGGATGGTGTGTGGTAAAGAAAGCCTGGGGTGACACACTGCAGGTCAAGGATAAAAAGAAACATTGAATACCTGCTCATACAGGGAGCATCATCCATCCTGTGCACTGAATGAGTTAGGGGCCTGTGGAAAAAGATAGTATGTGATCTTGAGGATATAATTAAAGACTGTATCACAATGTATATGCCTAAGAGGCCATTTCCTAATTTTCACGTGTGTGAGTTTGCAATCTCACCATTCTTTAACATAGTTATTTTGGATTACAATAGCACCCAGAAGCCCCAATTGAGACTAGAGACCCATTGTGCCAGACACTGTAGAAGCACATATGGAGCCCTGCACCCATGAGTTAATAATCTAAATAGACAAGACCAACAACGGCTGGGAGGGAACAAAGTGGTGAAGTGGCTTGTCTACAATAGGACACTGGAAGAGCTGAGACTACGACCCGGTGTTGTGATTCCCAGTCTCGGGCCCTCAAGGGCTTCACTTCTTACTAATAGTACTGGTCAGGGGTGCTGGAACAACGTGTATAGTGGGGGTGCTGAGAGCTATTGAACCAAATTGTGAACCCTGGATAAGATGGAAACCACTTCAAGCCAAGGGGTGCTGCAGCACCCCTAGTTCCAGCACCTGTGGTACTGGTGAGATTCTCAGCAGCTCACTCAATATATAGAAAGAAGAAAGCTGAATTAAAAGACCAGGTTTCTACTTTTGTATCCCAGGCACGAGCAAATCAAATGTCATAAGAGTTCATTACCCTGAAAGTGTTTACATAAACCTGCATTTAAGCTTCATTTTGCTTTAAATTTTTTACTATTTTCTTTTGTGCTCTGTTAAAAACAGTATTGGTAATTCAGGTTTGTGCTTTAAACTAGGTAACAAAGGTTGAATTACTATAACAAATTCACTCTAAAAAGCGTGGGTAAAAATTCTGTTACTGACTCTTGCTAAAACAGAGTGCTGTTGGGGGTGGGAAGCAATACATCTTCTCCTAAAAGAGTGTGAGCTCCTGTTTCAGCAGCCAACCGCTCCATTTATTATGGAAAATTAGTAATGCCCATGTTAAGGAAGCAAAAATGGATGTCTTTATGCCTTATAAGTAAGTAAGTAAGTAAGTAAGTAAGTAAGAATTAATCACCTAGTATGCAATCTTACTCTTGTTTTCCTTTTACCTATTCATCTTGGCATATTTTCTGTAGCAGTTGGACATGGTGGCATAATAGAGGTCAAACTCTTTAAGTACAAACAAAGTCTCTTTCCAAATTACTTTCCCATTTACATGTTTAAAAAAACACCATAACCTGTTCTTTACAGATAATGGATTGGGCCAGATACTAAGATATTTTAGGGCCAGCACAAAGCTATCCTAAGGCAACTGTAGCTGACACCATAGCAGCTTTAAAACCATCCCAACTCCTGAATACTAGTGCAGGAGATGGAGCCAAGAATTGGAACCAAGAATTAAGGGTCATCACGAGGGCTCCCATATGCCCTGGGAATGACTGGCTGCCAAAATGGCCCCTGAGGTCCATTGGCAACAAGTGTAGATCAGAGCAGCTGATTAGCCGAGCTCCAGAGACCAGACCGGCACTTTTGCAAACCGCACCTGATGATTGTGGGACCCTAGAATTATTTAAAGTGACATCGACCTGTCATTCCTCTTTCATTCAGACCGGTCTCTTTTTCTTCATTCTGGTTGGGAAACTTCCTGAACCAGCTGACCACACTGGCCTAAGAGAGGTCATACTCTGAGTACCTAAAAGTCAAATAACAAGGAGTCCGGTGGCACCTTGTTTTTTTTGTGGATACAGACTAACATGGCTACCCCCTGATAAAAGTCAAATATGTTTCTGAAGACCTTCCTATTTTATTGCTGAAGAAGTTTGGAAAAAACAAGCTTTTTAGACAATAGATTGTCAGGTAATAAATGTAAAATATTGGCCTAGTATAAGGTATAAGGAAGTTCTTCTCCACTTCGTGATGGTCATCTCAGTTGCTGGTCTAATATTTTCCACTTAGGGACCTTGTTCACTTGGGGTTTATACCTTTCCACATTACACATTCATTAGCTTTCCTTCAGTCAACATGATTTAACATTACACATATTCAATTATACATTTACCCAAATTTTCATCATTTGTTTTATCATTTTCCATTCTATGTTGTGGTAAATCATTAACATTACATCAACACAACGCCACATTAAACTAACGAAACCTAATATTATTTTCTACCATTCAGCAATTATCTTCATATTTTAATATTATGATTCAGTATACATGGCTCATCCTAAGTTATTCATTAACATAACCTTGATTTTTTTATTTGAGTAGGAAAGTTCTGGGGAACAACATGACCTTAAAGGTCAGCATATTCTTAGTTTTTCCAGAATGGGTTTTCAGGGGACTTTTTGCTCAAAGTTTAGCATCACACTTGCAAATCCTTAAAAAAATGTGTCAGTAATGTTGGCTGTTGCATTTTGAGGTGCTTTATTCAGCTTAGGACCCAGGTATTTAATTGTTCCCCAACACCTACTATATGTGATTGTCTTCCTCTAGTGCCTTGATCCCAGCAACTACACTGCTGACTACTATGTTAGAACAAAAGGTGTTTTCCTTCAGCTTAAGTGACAGAGAACTGTGTCTTTGGTGCTGCAGCTCTGGCATTTGAATCCCACCAATGGTCCATGTGACCAAGGTTCACTACATAAGCAATGATAGGGTAGGGTAGGGTAGCAGTTTTTTAGCACAGAGGGGTATTAACTGCTATTATTTGTATTATGGTAATACCTAAAGGACCCAGTCAAGATCAGAGGCCATTATGTTTGGCACTGTACTGACACATAGTAAGAAAGAGTCCCTGCCTTGAAGAGCTTGCAATCTAAGGCCTGGTCTACACAGCGGGGTTGGTGGGGAATCGATCTAAGATACGCCATTTCAGCAAGGAGAATAGCGTAGCTGAAGTCGACGTATCTGAGATCGACTTAGAATTACTTACTTCACGTCCTCGCGGCGCTGGATCGACGGCTGCTGCTCCCCCGTCGACTTTGCTTCCGCCTCCCGCTGAGCTGGAGTTCAGCAGTCGACAGGAGATTCGATAAATAAATCGGGGATTGATTTATCGCATCTACACTACACACGATAAATCGATCCCCGATAAATCGATTGCTACCCGCCAATCCGGCGGGTAGTGTAGATGTACCCAAGTAGACAAAACAGATATAGAGTGGGAGGGGAAACAGAGGCAGAGAAAGGCAAAGTGACTTGCCTAAGTCACATAGGAAGCCAGTGATAGAGTCAGTAACGGGACCCAGGTCTTCTGAGTCCCAGTCTAGTGTCCCACCCACTGACTACATGCAGGCTAGCGATGGTCTGCATTCCCATTTCAGCATGTCTATCTATGATAAGGGGGGAAAATTCCCCTGTTCCATACAGCACAAAGAAGTAAAGATTTTATTTTCCTTTATTCCCTCATTTTCTTTTTTTTAATTTCAGAGAGGGCAACCTGGATGGAGAGTGAACCCACACTTTGCAACTCTCCCCCCACCATCTCTATTCTTTCATTCCATGTTCTCTGTCTCTCTTCTTACTTGCTTCTTGCTGCAGCCCTGCACTAGGAACTGTGTTTGGTTTAGGAAAACAATCCAAAATGGAAGACAGTCCATTTATAGACAAGCTGCTCCCTTAGGAAGAGTTATGCTAATTAGGGGATATCTACGGCCTGTTAGCTAGCTAAAAAGACTAGAGAAAGCAAGCAAATTCTGTCCTTGTTGACAGTTATGCAGGGTATATCTGGACAACATAGGAGCTGGAGAGACCTAGGATGAGCAAAGCCATTTATCAGTGCATACTTACAGTCTGTCTTACTGTCCTAGTTGCTATTTTTACTCACTCTTCCTTTCTCTCTGTAAACACCTTCAGTATTACAAAATGACACAAGTGCTGTGTGTAACACTCAGAATCTGCTGTGCAGGGCTGCTGGTTACCATCTTCCACTCCCCATTGAACAAAGCAATGTCACTCTAGTATGTAGTTAATTGCTTTTGATGATGCCACGGTTCAAGTTACTGTATCTGATTTTCTTCTTTGTCGCAGCAGCCTAAATCTCTACTTAATGAATACTGATGAGTTAGCCACTGGAAAGCACCTTTGGTCAAAAAGCTTGCATTAGTCTGAATTCATAGTATGTCTAGACATAATGAATATGGCAGTTTTTAGCTTGAAGATGGAAGACAGTGTGTTCTAATGTAATGTTGACTTTGTTCAGATGGGTGCAGAGGGAGGGGTAACATTATTATACAGAGGTGTCTAGTTTCTTCTCAGTATACATATATAACTTCTGTTACTGAGATCAAAATTTCCAGGCATGCATCAGCAGATCCAATTAACAGTGTTTTTATATATCTGGAACATTCCTCCTTCATTTTTATGGTAATCAGAATAAAACTCTCCCTCCCGGATGAAAAATCAGAAGGTCATATAAAAATGACAGTTTTCTTAATCAAGTTACCTTTTGTATTGCATTTCAGCTTTCCCTAACAGCAGTTTAAACACAATTAATTTAAGAAAAATGATACTGTTTATGCAGCTTATTAAGACAAGCAGGATTAAATGCTGCTGTCATTTACAATGATGTAAATCCAGAATACTTCGCTGGCCCCACACCAGTATAATTGAGAACAGATGTTTAAAATTCTTACCAAAAGTCCATTTTATTGCTTCAGTTCTGCCTTTTTGAAGCACTTCAAATCTGCAGATCTCTGCACACAATCAGGGTAGAAGAACATCTAAAGTGGATAATTTGTGTCTATCCAACTATGGAAAGGGTCATCAGAGCCACAGACCTCTCAAACATACTTAATGTTTAACCCAGATTTAGGCCCATACACTGATCTTTAATTTCTTATTTTCTCTTGTAGTGCACCTTGTTTTGTGCCCAGGCAATTAATTGTATCCCTAGTAATTTCTTCAACAATATAACCAGGTATAATTGGGAATGGTACTGTGATGGTGTACCCCATAAAGCTTCATGGGAATATGCTTATGAATGTATATATGATATAACTGGAATATGCTTTATGCTACATATGCCATGTAACATATCTCTGTATATGATCTACTGAATCTATTAATCCTATTTGTATGCATGTATCATTTTTGTATTCAAAGTTATTAAATATTGATTTTTAAGTAGCCTTTGTAAAGCATTCGGTCACCTTCTTGAGACAGGAATGTGCAAATTAAGTGCCCAATCAAGAAGCACTTAAGGGACAATGGATCTTGGGAGGCTCCAATCCACATAAGAAGTCCATATGAGGACATTCAAGGGAGCAGGTAAGCAATGGCTGCTGCCTGTAAAAACTGAGTCATGCATGGACATGTCACTTGCCCATGTGACTCCTAAACTCCTTCTTGGAGCTGGACTTTGCATAGGGGAGAGGAAGTGGTCTCCACCCTCAAGAGAAAGTCTAATTAAACCCCTGGGAGACGCCTCCATTTTGTCTTCAGCTGGCTAAAGAGGTAGCCTCTCCACCCCAAGGATACCTGAAAGAGACTGGAACAAAGGACAGTAACTACAGGGGCTGTGATTGCTGGACCCAGACTAGCTGGAGACTAGTCTGTAAAAGGAAGCTTACTGGAGCTGGTGAAGTGTTATTTGTATTAGGTTTCTTAGACGTAGACTTGGGTGTTCTATTTTATTGGTAATTCACTTTGTTCTGTCTGTTACTACTTGGAACCACTTAAATCCTGCTTTCTGTATTTAATAAAATCACCTTTTACTTATTAATTAACCCAGATTATGTATTAATAGCTGGGGGGAGGGAGGGAAAACAGCTGTACATTTCTCTCTATCAGTCTTACAGAAGGCAAACAATTTATGTGTTTACCCTGTATAAGCTTTATACAGGGTAAAACGGATTTATTTGGGGTTTAGACCCCATTGGGAGTTGGGTATCTGAGTGTTAAAGACAGGAACACTTCTGTAAGATGCTTTCAGCTAAGTATGAAGCTTTGGGGCACGTGGTTCAGACCCTGGGTCTGTGTTGGAGCAGACTGGTGTGTCTGGCTCAACAAGACAGGGTGATGGAGTCCCCAAGCTGGCAGGGAAAGCAGGGGTAGAAGTAGTCTTGGCACATCACTTGGCAGTTCCCAAGACGGGTTCTGTGATCCAACCCATCACAGGTACAATCTGAAATTTACTTGGTGTCTGTTCTGAGACTCGTTAATTAGGGAATATCATCTCTACAGAGATTTGCTCGAGATGTAGGGAGGGAAGCATTTTCTTGTTCAATATTCTTAAATGAGACATCATCCTGCAGTTCATAAAAGCTGAATGCGTACAAAAAAAAGAGGACAAAATGAGTTTTTAACACCCAGTGTCTTCAGTAGAACTTTATCAAAGAAATCAGTTGTGATCCAATGGGTTTCCAACAATGTCATGGAAAAAACTGTATATGAGATTGAGGATCATTATTTCTCTTGGACAAGTAAAGATCCACATTCCAAAAACTCTAGTTAGACAGCCTCCATATTGGTTACACATCTACAGAAGCTCCCATGCATGTTGTACTGTATGCAAGGGGTGTGCGCATATGGCTGTAAAGTACAATCAGTTTTAGTGCCCCTATGCTTGTTTGTATCCAAATAGCAATATACAGATTTATACATTTTGGTTAAATCTCCCAAGTTTAGTCAAACTAGCTCTTTTTGGAGGTGTGCTGCTGGAGTTTACTTATGTCAGAACCACAAGCTCCCTGGATGCTTTTGTTACTTTTCTCTAAGTTCCCACTATATCTTTCTGGAAATGTGGTGCCCCAAACTGAATGCAGTAGTACAGGTGTGTTTGTATCAGGACAGTAGAAAGAGGGACCATTAGCTCCAAGCTTCATGACTTTTCATAGATTCATATATGCCAAGGCAAGAAGAGATGACTGATCAAGGCTGGCCTTAGGGAAAATGGCACCCTGGGTAAACTTATATTTTGGAGACCCCCATCACCCCTAATCCCCACGGGCTCCTCCCACCCCATCACCTCTGGGTCCCTCTATGTCCTCCAGTGTTTAATTTGTATTGCAAGAGATGCCAGAGTTCAGCCCTGGCACAAATTAAGCACTGGCAGGGCGGTCTGATACCGGTGGGTGCTGGCCAGGCACCTAGCTCTGAAGGCAACACCACCACCAGCAGCAATGCAGAAGTAAGGGTGTCATGGTTGATGGTATATTGCCACCCTTACTTCTGCGCTTCTGCTTTGGCCTGTGGTGCCTGGTGCTCGGCATGTGGCTTAAGGCGGGCTTTGCATTGTCACACTGGTGCAGCATCTTGCCAGAACCCATGGCCTTCCATGGGGCCGGCTCTAGGTTTTTTGCCGCCCCAAGCAAAAAAAAAACCCTGTCCGGGAGCGCAACTGCCAAAGCAAAAAAAAAAAAAAAAAGGTGGCTGGAATGCCGCCCCTGAGATTATGCCGCCCCAAGCACGTGGTTGGTTTGCTGGTGCCTGACCTTCCAGGAGCCCTCTGGCTTGCCAAGGGTGCCATTTCAGAGTTTGGTGGGGAGAGGGGAAGGCAACTTTAGCCATGATTACAGGGGTTACTTAGGCATCTGAAAATTCTAGGTTTATTTTTTTTTTTTAGATAACTTTTAGAAATTAGCTTTTGATTACATCATACCCACAAGTATCAGAGGGGTAGCCGTGTTAGTCTGGATCTGTAAAAGCAGCAAAGAGTCCTGTGGCACCTTATAGACTAAGGATATGGCTACACTGGCGATTTGCAGCGCTGGAAAGCCTCCACCAGCGCTGCAATTAGTAAGTCGCCACACCTGCAGGGCACTTCCAGCGCTGCAACTCCCTGGCTGCAGCGCTGGCCATACACCTCACTCAGCATGGGGAATAAGGATTCCAGCGCTGGTGCTGCAGCACTGGTCATCAAGTGTGGCCACACACCAGCACTGTGATTGGCCTCCAGGGTATAAGGTGTATCCCAGAATGCTTTTATAAATTACTCTCTCTGTTTTGTTATGCAGCCTCTCTTTGTTTTGTTGTGAACGAGCTCCGTGCGGAGCTCCATTGCCGTTGCAGTTGCCGCTTATCTAAAAAACAAACAGAGCTCCTGTTTGCTGTGATCATCTGTACCTGGCTGTAAACAATCAAATGAGATTGCAGGCAGGGAGGGAATGAAACAGCGGGGAGTCGTGTTGGCTGCAGGCTGTTTGCAATTAAGAGTTAAGACTAAGGGGTTGGAAACATGTTCTGAATTTTCAAGTCAGGAAGCTAAACACACAGTGTTGGCTCCAAAAATCCACTCTCTCTCTCCCCCCGCTCCCTGTCACACTAGACCCCACTCCACCCTCCTCTTTTGAAAAGCAAGTTGCGGCCACTTGAATGCTGGGATAGCTGCCCATAATGCATCACTCCCAGCAGTGCTGCTAATGCTGCAAATGTGGCCACACACCAGCGCTGGTAGCTGTGAGTGTGGCCACACACCAACGCTGCTCCTACACAGCTGGATGACCAGCGCTGCAAACTACCAGCGCTGCAAACCGTAAGTGTAGCCATACCCTAACAGATGTATTGGCGCATGAGCTTTCGTGGGTGAATACATCACATGCATCCGATGAAGTGGGTATTCACCCATGAAAGCTCATGCTCCAATACGTCTGTTAGTCTATAAGGTGCCACAGGACTCTTTGCTGATCATACCCACACAAATCCATCAGTAATCATTGAAATTTACAGATAGGGAAAGCAAGAAAAATGCTGCTTGAGAACCTGTTAGAGTGAAAAATTCAGTTATATAAACTTGTTACAAATGGACTCGTGAATGAATAGTTAAATCAAGAAATCGTTTCTAGTTTTAGGATATTAATTTTGTATATCTTGACATGTGATATTGACTCTTGGTGGTTTTTGCAATATTGTTGTAGTCATGTCCGTACCAGGATATGAGAGCCACAAGATGGTTGAGGTAATATCTTTAATTGGACCAGCTTTGGCTGGTGAAAGAGACAAGTTTTCGAACCCCACAGACCTCTTCTCCAGGCCTGTGGAACAAAAAAACTTGCCTCTTTCACCAACCAAAGTTGGCCCAAACAAAGATATTTAATGGGCAGCAGGTTTAAAACAAATAAAAGGAAGCTCTTCACACAGCGCACAAGGGGTGGGGGTGGGGATCTCACACCCATTTATCTCCTGTGCACTCACCTGCCTGACTCTGGGGAGACAGCTCCTGGGACCAAGTGAGTGAAGCTTCTGAGCCAGGGGAGCAGGGAGGACCCTTACCTGCTGATGGGGGGAAGGGGCACAATTTAAGGTTTCCTCCAAGTGCCCCCCTCACCAAGAAGCCTCCCCCTTACTCTCAGTTCCCCTGTGGGAAAGCAGCTGTTCCTCCACTACCCCTCCTTGGGGAGCTGAATCAGCAGCCCTTCCCTTTTGCACCCAGCTATTTGGTACAGGTGCTCTTTGTTTGGCTCTCCATGGGGAAGGGGGAGGGTGCCTCCCCATGCCTCCCCATGGATGCTTCCCCATGTGTCACCTCTCTGCAGGGAAAGGATGGGATGGGAGCAAGCTGCAGTACCCCTGGTTAGTGTGGTGTGTTGGCAGTGCTGGGGGAAAAAGCAAGCCCTTTCCTGGACAAGTGGGGCTTTTAGGGGACATCAGTGCAGCAGGCCCACCCCCACCACAACCTAGACAGCAGGGAGGCTGCTCCAAGCCCCCAGCTGGGACACATCGAGGCAAGCTGCTGGCAAACACATCCCTCCTCACCCTCTCCTCTATCTCAGTCACCCATCCCAGAGATCAGATTGGGAGCCTCTTCCAACCCAGCCCCACTCCCTATTGCTTCTAACGCAGAGAGCCCTCTGTCCCAGGAGAGTGAGGACTCCCAGGCACCCACCCCTGCTGCTCCCACTGGAAGAGTTTCCTGACTGAGTGCCTAGTCAAGCTGCAGCTTGGGGCTGCCCTCTCCAGCGATGCATGTCTCTCTCCCCGGCTGGCTGGCTGCCTCTGTAAGCCCAGCTGGCTCTTGGTCAGCAGGTCAGGTCATATGGGATGTATCAAACACACCCCCTTCAGTACGTTGCCCTGGGCGATTGCACTGATTGCCCTGGTCAAAGGCCAGCCCTGGCTGTCCAGTGATTCTCAAGCAGCGGCCCAATCAGCACACAGCTGCAACCCAAGTAGATGTACAGATAGGGTATATATTGTGAGGATGCAGCCCACATAACACCTAGAGAGCTACTTATGTGGCCCACAGTGGTAAATAGGTTGAGAACCACTGACCTAGTCTAACCTAGTCTGAACACAGGCTATGGAACTGCACCATGATGGGGAATCCATCATGACTCTTGGTAAATTGTTCCAATGTTCCATAGCCCACAATAGCCTTTCCCATCTTTGCTGCAACATTGCAGTCTTGTGTCTAATTAGCTGCCTATGCTCACCACTAGTTCCTCTCGGTATCACTGTTTCCCAGTTTTCCCCCTCCCATTGAGCATCTCTTTTTTACATTATTTTTCCCTCAGATGTATTAATCTGTGGGCATTTTTCCAGGCTGAATCTCATTTTATTTCCTTCCCATGTTTCTGTTCTCACTAGGTCCCTTTGTGTTATTCCTTTGCCCTGGAGGGTATTTGCAACTTGTCCCAGTATAATAACATCTGTGAGGTTCACTAACATGCTGCTTACTTCCTCTTCCAGATAATAATCAAGATGTTAAAGAAGACCGGACCAATCCCTGCACTATCTCACTGGAGACCTGCCTGGTACACTGGTCCAAACTTTAGAAAAACATGTTGTAGATCTAGAGGCAGAAATCATCAACAAGCAATTAAGTTCAAAGTGGGACTGGCACATAAATAGTAGCTATGTTGCTCTGACAGTGTCCTCTAGTGTAACAAATGTTCATTCACTCTAAAGCCATTAAATACATAGAAGTTGCCAAGGATGATATACATACTTTTTCCTTTAGTTCATCATAATAAAAAACTCCAGGGATTTTGCTCGCCTTGTGAGGCCTGAATAACGATTTAATCCACTTCAACCTAAGCATGGCACAAAACGGATATTTCTGAACATAATGTTACAGCCCTGAAGACTGCAAAGATACCTTTTTTCATAGGCACTTATTCTGCACCCTTCAGCAATTGTTGAGGCTAGACTCAAACCTAAGCCTAGCAAATCCTGCTCTCGAGACCTTTGCTGATTTCAGTGGAAGTTAGGAGGCTGAATACCTTTGAGGATCTGACCTAAGGGTATAGCTATGCAGCCCAAGGCAGTGAGCCTCCCAGCCCAGATCGACAGACTCAGACTTGTGGGGCTCACACTACTATGCTAAAAATGGCCATATAGACATTGAGGGTTGGGCTGGAGCTTGCGCTCTGAGGCCTACGGCGGGTGGTGGGCTTCAGCGCCCAAGCACAACTTAAAAGTGCTATCTACACAGTTATTTTTAGCTTGTTAGCGTGAGACCCATGAACCTGAATCTGTCGACTTGGGCATGGAGGCTTGCTGCCATGAGCTGCCACTGGCTTTGCAGATGTACCCTAAGTGACGTGTGCAAAGTCACACCGGACACTTGTGACAGAGCAGGGAACCAATTCCTAGGCGAGGGCCCTAATCACTGGACCAGCCTTCCTCTTTTCTTAGTGTCTGTATGTAATTATGAATTGTAGCCCCCGAGAAGACAGTGCTGTAACTGACTTCGGGCCTGTAAGATATTTAGCTTGGCCAAACAAGGCCTCAGGCTGAGGAATAGGTTGTTGACTAGTTGACCAATGAATAACCTTGTAAAAGATGTGTCAATTCCTGATGTTTCAGAAAATATGCTGCAGTGTATCAGTTAATACCGCAAAATAGCCATAGTAACATCTTGGGGAATTCTAAATTAACCACGAGTTGCTATGGTAACTATCTGACATAAATGTTAATAAGGAAAAATTGGACTAATGAGGTAGTCTATGGAAAATGGGGTATCCCTAAATTACTGGGTGTGGAAGACCGGATAAGGAAAAAGGGGTTGGAACCCTTATGCATATACATGAGTCCGAGTGGGTTTAAGTGTAATCAGGGTCAAAGGTGTTGCCCAGCCTGTGCGCAGAGGGAAACACATGGGGATATGCTAAGATGACAACCACTGGTGGTGATGACAATAAAGATGATGATGATGAAGAAAATGACTAACACTCCAGGGTTCCCCAGCAGGTGATGTGAGTGATGCCAGTCATAGGGCTAGCCACTTTGCACTGCTTGCAAAGTGCACTGCTTGCACCTTGCACTGCTTACAGCCACTGCTGTATTTCATTTTTCGTGAAATTATTTATCTGCTTAGTGGCTTTGTTAATAAAGGGACGTGTAATAAACTGCAGTTGTTTCTCATGTGCTCCTTGGGTCTCCCATTCTAATGCTATTGGTAATAATATTTCTGATGCTGTTGCCCACAGGAGACAGAACCCTTACTGACCATTGCCATCTAAGAGATTAATCAATCCGGTTACTGAGTGAAAACTTGTGCGCACAGTATTGAAGGTTGAGACCTTTTTAAAAATAAGTGCCCGAATAAGACCCAGGGTTGGAATGGGAGTATTTTAGTCATTGTGTCCTGATGGCATTTCTTAGCATGTTCCATTTGAAGACTCTCCACCCAAAATGTAGATTTCTGTATGATCGCAGCCTTTTCAGTCTTTATTGTTCAGTTCTGGGCCTGGTTTTCCACAAACATTCGTTTTGACCTATGAATGAAGAGAAAAAAAACATGGATGCAAGAAAACTTATTGGTCCTTTAAGAGCTCTCTCTGGTTCGAAAGCTTGTCTCTCTCACCAACAGAAGTTAGTCAATAAAAGATATTAATCCACCCTCATTGTCTCTCTAAATATCCTGGGATCAACATTGCTACACACTGCACATTGGCCCTTTGGGCAACAGCATTAATCACGAGCAGTAAAAATACATAGACGTGAAAATGGTTCCTCTCTTGCTGACTCCTTAAAACCGTTACTTCTCTTTCTTGTCTGAGGCCTGGTCTACACTAGGACTTTAATTCGAATTTATCAGCGTTAATTCGAACTAACCGCTCAACCGTCCACACCAGGAAGCCATTTAATTTGAACTAGAGGGCTCTTTAGTTCGAATTTGGTACTCCACCCCGGCAGGTGGAGTAACGCTAAATTCAACATGGCTAGCTCGAATTAGGCTTGGTGTGGATGCTAATCGAACTTAGTAGCTCCGGGAGCTATCCCACACTGCACCACTCTGTTGACGCTCTGGACAGCAGTCCGAGCTTGGATTCTCTGGCCAGCCACACAGGAAATGACCCGCAAAAATTTGAATTCATTTTCCTGTCTGGGCGGTTTGAATCTGACGTTCTTGTTGCACATCGGGGCGAGCTCCGCAGCACCTGCAACGATGCAGAGCTCTCCAGCAGAGGAGTCCGGGCAATCCCAGAATAGAAAGAGGTCCCCAGCATGGACTGACAGGGAAGTCATGGATCTGATTGCTGTGTGGGGCGAGGAGTCTGTGCTCTCGGAGCTGCGCTCCAGCAAGCGGAACGCGAAGAACTTCGAGAAGGTCTCGAAAGCCATGAAAGAGAAAGGATACAGCCGGGATGCGATGCAGTGCCGCGTGAAAGTGAAGGACCTAAGACAAGGGTATCAAAAAGTCAGAGCGGCAAACGGACGCTCCGGAGCCCAGCCCCAGACATGCCGCTTCTACGAGGCACTGCATGCCATTCTAGGTGGGTCTGCCACAACTGCCCCACCAGTGACGGTGGACTCTGAGGACGGAATAGTGTACCGGGACAGTTCCTCCTCGATGTTCGCCGATGGGGAAGATGAGGAAGGGTCTTTTGAGGACGGCGCAGGCGACAGCGAACCCACTCCCGCTTTCCCTGACAGCCAGGATCTCTTCATCACCCTCACAGAGATCCCCTACCAACCGTCCGCCCGCCTTAACCTGGACTCGGAATCAGGGAAGGATCAGGCGGTAAGTGCTACAAACAGGGAAACATTTATTTTTTAAGAAACAGGTATATAAAAAATAGAAATACTATATAAAAATTTTTAAATATCAAACTATACAAAAAGTAGGTCAACACATATAGGAATCGAGGAATAATCCTCTGGGGACAGTTCAAAAAAGCTCTCAGAGAGCAGCTGGAAAAGCCTCAGCAGGAGGTTCCTGGGGAGAGGTGCCTTATTGGGTGCTCCGTGGAAGCACACTCTTCCGTGCCAGGCCATCCTAATGTAAAGGGGAAGCATCGCCTCGACAAGCATGGCAGCATATGGTCCTGGTCTGTGCAGGGCTTCTCTTAGCATCCGCTCTCTGAGTCCGAGTGACACGCCTCAGGGTAATGTCGTTCTGGAAGTGCTGCATCTAATTAGGGGAATTAGTGTACTGTTACTATTGTGAATGGTAGACTTTTACTTTGCATAAGAATGACCCTCGCTTAACAGCCACGTGTTGGAGGCCACAGAGGAAAAGCATACAGTGATCTTTCCTGCACTGGCGGGAGGGGCTGCAAAAGGCTCATCCTTTCTGCTTTGCACATTGCCTTTAGCAGGAGAGCACAGCTAACCACTAACTGATAAGCAGTATGTACTGTAAGGCTTACCAGGACTTTGTGCAAGAGGGATGCAGCTGTCTTTCCTCGCTTGTGCGCTATCCAGTGCAATGGCGCCGCCAATGAGAGCGTATTCCGAAATCTCGGACTAGTTCTGAGATCTCCTGAGACTTGGTTCCCTCTTTGGTCTTGTTAACTGAAACTGACTAGACTGTGTTTACTGTTGGCAAACATGTATGTGTTCAAGGAAATCACCTACTTTTTCGCATCACACAGCTTCGGCTCCTTCCCGGACTGCCCGGCATCCCACGCAGAGGCTGGCTCAGATTAGATGCCGAAAGAAAAGACTAGGGACGACATGTTCCAGGAACTGATGGCCTGCTCCAGAGCGGAGGCGGCAGAGCAGAGACAGTGGAGGGAGACCCTGTGTCAGCAGCATCGCACACACATGGAACGGGAGGATAGGTGGCGGCAGGAAGACCAGCAGGCGACTCAAACGCTGCTTGGTCTAATGAGGGAGCAAACGGACACGCTCCAGCGCCTTGTAGATGTTCTGCAAGACCGCAGGCAGGAGGAGAGAGCCCCCCTGCAGTGCATCTGCAACCGCCCTCCAACGCCAAGAAGTCCTGTCCCCCCCTCACCCAAAGTTACAAGAAGGAGGGGCGGTAGGGGCCGTGAGAACTGTCCCTGCACCGCAGCAGACCGATCAGGTGCGCGACAACTCTCGTGCTGTCAAGTTGTACAAGCTCTTTCCTTACAGCATCAACCAGTCCCAACTCCAAGTTTAAACTCCCCACTGTGTACTACATTATTAAAAGCGGTTTGGTGTTACTGACTGTTTCCGTCACGTTTCTCGTGTCAGAAGACTTTCTGTGTGTGTGGGGGGGGGGAGGGGGAATTGTAATTGCAGTGCATAGCCCACAGTGCCATGGTACAGACTTGGGTGCAGGGTCAACTGCAGGGCACACACAGACTGCAGTCACTAGGCACCAGGGACAGTCTGTGTGGTGTATGCTGCCCTGGGTCTTTCCTTGATGTGTATGCTTGTCCAGGGTCCTGGTGCCTGCCATCCCCGAATGTAAAGGCAGGCTTCCCTTCACATGCACTTCGACCGTAGCCACGATCCTCCCTGGTGCCCTGAGCCCCAAAAAGAGCCCTCATCCAGGGGCAGATACTCACCCTTCCCCCACACCCCTCACCCCTTCCAACGCCCAAACCCACAGCCGTCATGTTAACCCCTATCCAAAGACGGCACCCCTTGCCCCTTCCTGCAAACCCACCCATTCCTGCAACCCTCCCCCTACATGCACAACCACCGTAAACCGTCCCCCACCCCACAGACCTATGTAGGAGCAGGAGGCTGTCCGTCCTCTTTTGGACAAGCGGTCTGTACATCAGTGCACACCTTACCCAGCACAGAATGCTTCCATGTTTCAACCAAGAAACAGAAATGCAAAGTCAACGAAAGATTTATTATTAATTACTGAAACATGTCCTTAGTTTTAAAACGTCCTTTGGAAGTGGGGGAAACTTGGTTTGTGATCAGGCTCTCTTAAAATCAAGTGGACAGTCACAGGTTACCCTGCTCTGCGAGGAAACTCGCTTTCAAAGCCTCCCTGATGCACATCGCTTCCCGCTGGGATATTCTCTCGGCACGGGTGTCTGGCTGATCGTAAACAGCAGCCAGGCGATTTGCCTCAACCTCCCAAGCGGCCAAAAAGGTCTCGCCCTTGCTCTCACAGAGATTGTGGAGCACACAGCAAGCAGCAATAACTACGGGGATATTCTTTTCACTGATGTCCGAGCGAGTCAGTAAGCTCCGCCATCTCCCCTTGAGACGTCCGAAAGCACACTCCACCACCATTCTGCACTTGCTCAGCCGGTAGTTGAAGAGTTCCTTTTCAGTGTCCAAGGCGCCTGTATAGGGCTTCATGAGCCAGGGCATTAGCGGGTAGGCCGGGTCCCCGAGGATCACTGTAGGCATCTGCACATCCTCAACCGTTATTTTGTGGTCCGGGAAGAAAGTGCCTGCCTGGAGGCGTCTAAACAGACCAGAGTTCCTGAACACACGCGCGTCATGAACCTTGCCCGCCCACCCGACGTTGATGTTGGTAAAACGTCCCCTATGGTCCACCACAGCTTGCAGCACCATTGAAAAGTAGCCCTTTCGGTTAATGTACTCGCTGGCCTGGTGGGCTGGTGCCAGGATAGGGATGTGAGTCCCATCTATAGCCCCACCGCAGTTTGGGAATCCCATCGCGGCGAAGCCATCTATGATGACCTGGACATTTCCGAGAGTCACTACCTTTCAACGATTGCGTGGGCTACTTGAATTACAGCAATCCCCACGGTAGATTTGCCCACGCCAAAGTGGTTCGCTACTGACCGGTAGCTGTCTGGCGTGGCAAGTTTCCAGAGGGCTATGGCCACTCACTTCTGCACACTCAGGGCTGCTCGCATCCTTGTGTCCTGGCGCTTCAGGGCAGGGGACAGCAAGTCACACAGTTCAAGGAAAGTGCCCTTACGCATCCTGAAGTTTCGCAGCCACTCTGTGTCATCCCAGACCTGCAGCACTATGCGGTCCCACCAGTCTGTGCTTGTTTCCCGGGCCCAGAATCGCCGTTCCACACCATGAACGTGACCCATTGCCACCATGATCTCCACTGCCCGGCGTACCCTGGTTTCTGAGAGGTCTGTGCCACTCTCCTCACCGCGCTGCCGGAGCCTCCTCGCCCGGTTTCTCAGCAGCTGACTGTGGAAGAGGTGGACGATAAGGTGCGAGGAGTTGACAACGGCCATAAGTGCAGCGATGATCGCAGCGGGCTCCATGCTCGCAGTGCTGTGGCGTCCGCGCTGTAACCGACCAGACAAGGGCGCGAACAGATTTCCCGCCGGCGCTTTCAAGGAAGAGAGGGAGGGCGTGATTGACGGTTCAATGACGACACTAACCCAAAACCACCCTCGACACATTTTTTCCCCCAGCAGGCATTGCGAGCTCTACCCAGCATTCCAATGGGCAGCGGGGACTGCGGGAACTGTGGGATAGCTTCCCACAGTGCACCGCTTCCAAAGTCGACGCTGGCCCCGTGAATGTGGACTCAGAAGTTCGAATTTGTGTATTTAGTATGGATACACAAATTCGACTTATTAAGGTCGAATCCACAAATTCGACTTAAGTAGATTCGAAATAGTCCTGTAGTGTAGACAAGGCCTGAGATGATGATCATTGATGCTGAAGCTGTGGAGCATGTCCAGGACTTATTGTGCTTGCCTAAACTTGAAAACAAATGTACAGTTGCCTAATGCTGCATCAGTATTAAAAGAGCTGCCTGGAGCAGGATGTGTTTGTGGAAGTTGGGAAAAGCGCAGACATCTTAGTCTCTAGGAATAGAGCAAGAATCAGGCTAACAAACTCAGGCTGACACTGACTCTAATAACGCGAGACTTGAAGCCCTAGGCAAGTAGAAAGTGAGTGGGAAAGAACTGTAAGAGAGGTTGTTTTGACCTTGTATTAGATGAGAATGGAATGCAGACTATAGCAGAAATTAATGAGAAAAGTAAGATATCAGAAGGAGTGTTTGTTAAACAAAAAAAAGTGTCTTTTTCTGCTCCAGCAAATCCTCATATTCCTTCCCCCATTGCAGCTCTATTGGTGTCTTGCTAAACTTTTCTGAGAATATCTTACATTTATAGGGTGACTTTTGGTCTGAAGGTTCCCAGAGCACTTCATATAATTCTGTAGTTACATATAGCACTGCTGAAATATAGCTAAAAAGGCAGCAACCAGGGAGACAACCAATACACGGTACCACCAGTGGAGAGAGAGACACCAAGACAAAACCTTCCAGCAGAGTAGGAACATTGACTCTGCATGTATTGAAAACACTAACCCAGAGGCTGAAACAGGAAGTGTGTATGTAGGGGGAGGAATATACTGTGAACTATCTTAGCGCCTCTTAAATAATTAGTGAGCGAAGTTACCAACCAGTAATGTGTAGTTTTTCAGTACTAGCTCTGGAGACATATTTTAACAGATTATTTCAAAGGCACTGAGCTCAAGACTAAGTTTCTGTATTGGGTTCAGTTAAGATGATCAAAATGGTCTTTTCTGGGCTTATCATCTATATTTGAATATGAGATTGTGCAACACAGTCAGCTGAAATTTCAGGCATGACCAATGTAGAGAAATTTGGAGCTGGTCCAAAATTTTTTCCTCGCAGAAATTTTTGAATTTTTACCCAAAATTCAAAAACTGAAATATTTTGGCTAAAATATTTTTGGTATTGGCTGAAAAAAACAACCCACCCTACATGGAAAGCAGTTAATTTTTGTAAAACAACTGTGTTTAGTTGAAAAAACAATCTCAATGGAAAATTTTCAACTGGCCCTAGTCTGAACCTTTACTTAATTACAGAGTTAAATTCAATAGGAAATTCACCTGGGTAAAGATTCAAGTCCTGATCCTGCAAACCCTTATTCATACTAGTCTCACAAACCTCACATGCTGTTCCATTCCATCTCCCTCTTCCTCATCTGTTTGTTTTGGCCATTTAGGGATAGATTCTGCAATGGAGCCAAGCCAACCACCTCCTAAGTTCCACCTCATGGCTAGAGGTGGCTCTGCAGAAGGCCTGCCTCAGTTTCTCCTCTTCAAGGGGCTTCTTAAACTCCACACCAGCTTTCATGAGTCCAGTGACATCAGCCCTCCTTAGAGTCTGATTTATTAATTTCAAATTCAAAAATAAACCCAAAAGTCTTCCCCCCCCCCCCAGCCCTACACTGGGCATAGCCCGAAACTCCCCTGGTGTCCCAGGCTGCTTCCTGTTTTAGCAGGTTAATCCCAGCCCTTCCCTGCAAGAGCCCACCTTTCTCTCTACAGCTTCCTAAGCATTCCCCAACCTGGCAGCCTGCTGCTGCTCTTTGTAGGAGAATCAGCTCCTCCATGCCCCAGAGGTTCTACTAATTAACCCCAGGCCACATCCCAGGTGCGGGGGAGGCTAACTGAATGGGGATAAGCAGCTCCGGGCCTCCAACTCTTAAAGGGGAAGGCCACCCCATCACAGAGCCACACAGGTAGACCCCTGAGTCCATACACAGCCCCATTTATGTCAATAAGAGGGCGCAGGGGTCCATAGTCACCATCCATTTAAGGATCTTGCTCTTAGGTTGTAAACTCTTTGGGGCATATCAGGTTTGCTTAGGGCACCATATAACTAATGAATTAAAAAAATAAGTCAAACTCTAAAGACCTTAGACCAATGGGAGTTTTGCTCAAGTAAGATCTTTATCTTGATCCATTAATGATAACCAGCAATTATTTGTCCCTTGATCTTGGAAAATGGTACTCTCAGTTTCTCATGACTTTTTTGGGGGGGTACTGGGAACTATTTTTATACCAGTGTAGCTGAGGGATTTATTTTTCAGAATTTCTCATGAGTCCCCTGGAGTTCCTTCACAGACAGATTTAGGGAGCATACCACTCTAGGACATGCTGGTCACATGCAAAACCAGATGTTGCTCTGACTTCCTCCATCACTTGTATTTCTGTAAGGTTTTATAACCAGTGTAACTTTATATGCATTCTGGGACTGCACCCATCATAATTGAGAAGGGAGAATTTTGCAGATTGTGTATTCTTGAGGAATTTGATATAATGTGCAATAAAAATAATTGTATTCACATTCTGCAGCAAGAAAGTATCTGTTATTAGCAAAGCTAATGAAAAAGTTTTCTTCCAAACATTTTCAGCAAAAAATTTTAAGGTAACAAAAGCATTTTTTTTATGAAAACAAGAAAAAACAAAAATGAAACATTTTAATTTTTGTCTAAATTTAAATGTCCTGACCAGGTCTAGTTATTAGCTCATGTACTATTTTTTCTATAAAAGAACTAGCGCTTGGTAAGCCCATAAAACTTGATGGTGAGTATCTACTAGCCTGTGGTTACTCCTGCAGGTAGTCTGTTAGAATTTGCTTGTTATGAGCCAGATTCAGTCTGGTACCACTCCTCTGCAATCCTGATGGCTGAATACAGTCCCACATGTCACTGAAGGATGGAAGTAATAATAATTTTATAAAAACAGGTAAATATTTCCAGCAAAGTCAACTTCCTACAGTTGTTGTAGAAAACTGAAGATCTTTAACATCTTATAAGGACATAATAGTAATGGTGAACACTGCATCACTGTGAATAAAAAAATATTTTTTAAATATACACGCGCACACACACATACACATTTACATAGCTGGTCAAGTCAAGCACGACCCCCCTGTTAAAGCCCCAGGAACTTTTGAATTTTCATTTCCTGTTTGATCGGTGTGGAGAGCTTGTCAGCACAGCTGACAACGGATACTCAAGGCCGCAAACACACTCCAGCATGGTACACACAGGAGGTGGTGGATCTTACTGCTGTGTGGGGAGAAGAGTTTGTGCAGGCAGCGCTCTGAATCAGCAGAAGAAATGCTGCCATCTATGCCAAAATCGCGCAGGGCTTGCGGGAGAAGGGTTACAGCAGTGCCACATGAAAATAAAGGAGCTTCAGCAAGCTTACCAGAAGACAAGGGAGGTGAACAGTCGCTCTGGTTCTGAGCCACAGACATGCCACTTCTATGAGGAGCTGCATGCGATTCTAGGTGGCGAAGCCACCGCTATCCCAAAATGCTCCGTGGATACCTCTCAGGAGCCCCGGGCAACCTTGGGCAACAAGAAAAAGGATATTGTTGACGAGGAAGAGAAGGAGGAGGAGAATGCGCAGCAGGCAAGCGAAGGATCATTCTCCCTGACAGCCAAGAACTTTTTTTAACTCTGGAGTCCATCTGCTCACAGGACCAATTGTCATGTGATGGCGCCTCCCATAAGGCTTTATGGAATATGCTTATGATTGCATATGTGACATAACTGGACTATGTTTTAGGCTACTTATGCCATGTAACGTATCTATGTAAAGGTTATGATCTACTGAATGTATTCATCCTATTTGTATGCATGTATCATTTGTGTATTCAAAGTTATGAATATTGGCTGTGTACTGGCTTGATTTTAACTAGCCTAGTAAAGCATTTGGTCAGCTTCTTGAGAAAAGTGCAAATTAAGTGTCCAATCAAAAACCACTTAAGCTAACAATGAACTTGAAGATGCCAATCCATATCTGAGCCTTCCCAGGAATGTGACTTAGCCAGTAAAAATGGAGTCATACATGGATATGACTTGCCCAGGTGACTCTTAAACTCCATCTTGGAGCTGGACTTTGCATAGGAGTGAGGAGGGGGTCTCAACCCACAAGATAAAGTCTATTTAAACCCCTGGGAGACCCCTCCATTTTGTCTTCAGCTGGCTAAAGAGAGAGCCTCTCCACCCCAAAAAGATACTTGAAAGGAACTGGAACAAAGGGCAGCAACTACAGGGGCTGTGAGTGATTGCTGGACCCAGACTAGCAGGAGACTAGTCTGTAAAAGGAAGCTTAGTGGAACTGGTGAGGTTTTATCTGTATTCAGTTTTCTTAGACATAGACTTGAGTGTTCTATTTTACTTTACTCGGTAATTCACTTTGTTCTGTCTGTTACTACTTGGAACCACTTAAATTCTACTTTCTGCATTTAATAAAATAACTTTTTACTTATTAATTAACCCAGAGTGTGTATTAATACCTTGCGGGGGGGGGGGGGCGGCAAACAGCCGTGCATATCTCTCTATCAGTGTTATACAGGGTGAACAATTTATAAGTTTACTCTGTATAACCTTTGTACAGGGTAAAATGGATTTATTTGGGGTTTAGACCCCATTGGGAGTTGGGCATCTGAGTGTTAAAGACACAAACACTTCTGTAAGCTGCTTTCAGTTAAGTCTGCAGCTTTGGCACATGTGGTTCAGATCTGGGTCTGGGTTTGCAGCAGGCTAGCGGGTCTGGCTCAAACCAGGCAGGACACTGAAGTCCTAAGCTGCCAGGGCAGGAAAGCAGGGGCAGAAGTAGTCTTGGCACATCAGTTGGCAGCCCCAAGGGGGTTTCTGTGATCCAACCCGTCACATCCATCCACTCACAGGACCAATTGTCAGCGGAATGTGATGCTAGGAAAGGCACGTCTGGTGAGTGCACATTTTCAATCAAACTGTAGTGGTTACATGCTGTTATTTTTAATGTTGAATCTGAATTAAAAAATTGGGATAGAAGTTATTGGCGGCCACTCCAGCTACCCAGAGGGTGCTCTCCGAAAAAGACTGCTTATGTGTCCAGGGATGGCTCAGGAATCCTCCCTTGAGATCTCTAGGAAGCTTTCATGGAGGTACTCTGCAATCCTTTGCAGAAGGTTTCTGGGAAGGGCTGTCTTATTTCATCCACCATGGTAAGACACTTTCCCACACCACTCCAGTATTAACTCTGCTGGCATAATTGCAGCACACAGTACTGCAACATAAGGACCAGGTCTGTATCCACATGCTTGCAGCATCTGCTCCTGTTCCACCTCTGTTACTCTCAGGAGAGTGATATCACATAGGCTCACCTAGGGGAAATGGGGGAAGTTTTAAATGCTAGCCCTTAAACCATAAGCAATTCGATAAGTAATCTGCCCCTATCTGGTGAATTCTGGGTCACACAATGACACTTTCGCAAGCATGCCGTGGTTGTGGTTGGAAGGGATCACCGCATATTGCAGCCAGCATTTTAAAAGGGGGAGGGGGCTTCCTGTTTGTATCTCTTCTCCCCCAACCCGGTGCCGCTTTTGTAACAAACTATTTGGGGGGGGCTTTACGCTGGTGCCTGTCCTCAAGCACCATCCAGGCTGCTAGAGGAAACGGGGTTGTGTTGAGGTTGCAACCATTGATCCCAAGGATGTCTTAACACAAGCTGCAGCAGAAGACCTCTTGCCTGTGCCTTGTGGCCTTACTCACCATGGCTGGAGCAGAAAACTGACTCTTGCAGTAGCCTGCGGTTCTGCTTAAGTTGTAGCTTGCAAGGAAGTGCCATTGAGGGGTGTTTCTTTTATAAAAAGATTTAACCTTGCACCAGAAACAACGTATGCACTGTCAATGCTACCCTTGTGTTTTGTATTCTTTGCAGCTGAAACCTTGTCCATAGGCGCATCCTCCACGCCGGGACACAGACATTCCCAGATTAGAAGGCGGAAAAAGACGACTTGGGAGGACATGTTCAATGAGTTAATGCGTGCCTCTGAGAATGACGAGACGGAGCTCAGCGCATGGAGGATTGTACTGTCGGAGAGCCTGCACAATGACCACGAGGACAGGGAACACAAGTGTGACACGCAGGACGAGATGGTGCGGATGGTGCAAACAGACATGTTGGGGCATCTGGTTGAGGTTCAAGAAAGGCAGCTGGATGCTAGAGTCCCACTGCAGCCTATGCTGAACCTGCTGCTATCATTGCCAAGTTCCACATCCGCCTCTCCCAGACGTCCTATGAGGCGGAGAGTTTGGTATCCATTGCACTCAACTCCAGGGAAGGGTACAAGGACCAGAAGGCGCCCATTCCCATGCCTTTGATTGTTGTTGCAGTGCAATTGTAAGCAAGCTGTCCTTGTTTCCCCTGCTCCCTCAGTGTTGTCAGCCGTTTTGCCCCAGGTTATCTTACTTTTCTTTGCGGCCTCTCAGTGTTTGTGAGCATAATAAAACTTAATGGATTGAGAAGAAAAGGCTCTTTATTCATTCAGCACACAGTGGTTAGCAGGGGTGCAGTTTACAGGGGAGTACATGCAATGAAGGGGACAGCTAGGTAAGGAACAACACACATAAGTGTCACATTACTGTTGGTCATTGATGAAACTAGTTTTCAAAGCCTCACGGAGATGCAGCATGCCCCGATGTGCTCTTCTTATTGCCCTAGTGGCTGGCTGCTCAAAATTGGCTGCCAGATGATCTGTCTCCACCCCCCCACCCCACCAGAAACTTTTCTCCCTTTGTTTCACAGATATTATGGTACACACAGCAGGCAGCAATAACAATGGGGATATTACTTTCACTGAGGTCTAACCTAATAAGCAGACTATACCAGGGGTCTTTTAAACACCCAAAAGCACATTCCACCACCATTCTGCACTTGCTCAGCCTATGGTTGAACCGGCCCTTACTGCTGCTGAGGTTGCCTGTGTACAGCTTCATGAGCCATGGGAGCAAGGGATAGGCTGGGTCTTCCAGGATCATAATTGGCATTTCAACATTGCCAGTGGTTGTTTTGCAGTCTGGAAAGAAAGTTCCTGCTTGCAGCTTTCTGAACAGCCCAGAGTTCCCAAAGATGCGTGTGTCATGCACCTTTCCCGACCATCCCATGTTGATGGTGAAACAGCCCCTGTGATCCACCAGGGCTTGCAACACCATTGAGAAGTACTCTTTTGATTTATGTACTCTTTGGCAAGGTAGTCAGGTGCCAAGATAGGGATATGCGTTCCATCTATCGCCCCACCACAGTTAGGGAATCCCATCACGGCAAAACCATCCACTATGGCCTGCATGTTGCCCAGAGTCACTACCATTCTTAGCAGAAGTCTGTGGATTGCCCTGGAAAGTTGGATCACAGCAGACCCCAGAGTAGATTTACCCATTCCAAATTGATACCCCTCTGACCAGTAGGCAGTCTGGCATTGCAAGTTTCCACAGAGCTATCACCACTCGCTTCTCAACTGTCAGAGCAGCTCTCATTTTATTATTGCTGCGCTTCAGGGCAGGGGAAAACTCTTCGCACAGTTCCATGAAAGTGGCCTTGCACATTCAAAAGTTCTGCAGCCACTGCTCATCATCCCACAGCTGCATAACTATGCGGTCCCACCAGTCAGTGCTTGTTTCCTGGGCCCAGAAGCAGTGCTCCACTGTGTAAAGGTGATGCACCACTGTCGCCAGCATCTGTAAATTGCTCCACTCCAGGGCTTCTAGCAGGGCTGCTTGCGTGGCATCACATTGTTCTGCGTGGTGGCTCCTGTATCAGCTGAGCAAATACTGCAGGATAAGGCATGAGGTGTTTGTAATGCTCACAACAACAGTGTACAGCTGAGTGGGGTCCATGCTTGCTGTGCTATGGCATCTGCGCAGGTAACCCAGGGTTAGGAAAAAAGGCACCAAAAAGGCTTGGTTTGTTTGCTGTTGATTTCAAGGAGGGAGGTAAGTGCATCATGGGAGGCTAATACCATGTTCCCATAATCACCTGCTCAAAGGTTTTGGTCCCAGGAGGCATTGCAAGCCCAACTCAACATTCCACTCGGCTCCATGCACTGTGGGATAACTACCCACAGTGGCAGTGCTCCATGCGTTGATGCAAGCCCTGCTAGTGAGGATGTGCTCCGCCGACACAATGTGCATAGTGGGGACATGTAGAATCGACTGGCTTAAATCGGAGGCTCAGTGTCGACTTAAATAAAATCAACCTAATTTTGTAGTGTAGATATACCCTTAGATAATATTACCCATTTTCACGCTGCGGATCCCACCTCCATTTTTTATATGGGTGTTAACCTCATTTGCTGCAAAGGAGACACTGGCGACTGAATTCAGGCTTTGGCAGGTAAATGAAGATGGAGCTGGTTTTCAGCTATCTTGTTTTAAAGTTAATTTATTTGTATTTGGAAGTCTACACACAAACACATTAGGTTACAGCTTTTGGGATCTTAAACAGCTTTCATAAAGGAAATGTTACTTCTTGTTCAACTTTAAATAAATAACTTAGTAGTTCCCCATGTCCTTTCACCAGTTTCTAGTGAAAATGGAGTGAAGCTGTTTCAGGAAAACTATGTCTGGATAAATAGAGTAATTGAGAGACTATATATCTTTACAAAAGCAGAGTGAATCAGCAATCCCAGTGACTTAATTTCTTTATTTTGCAACAAAATGCCTTGGCTCTTAAGAATCTAATCAACACCAAAACTTATTGTATAATACATTAATTTTTAAAAGTTGAAAACACCAACTCCAATTTAATCTGCCTTTGTTTGGCACTGAATCATGATATTTCTAATTACTACATTTACATTTGATGGTAAAAACCCTGCATTTTCATAGAGCACCCAATTAATGCTGGATTTTGGGATATGTGTCCTGCCAGTAGCAAACTGAGAGCCTGGAGGATAAAAATGTTTTAAAAAGTTGTGGAGTGTTCCATGTACAGCTGTGGCCTCATAGGCTGTAATATACCAACAACTCCTTAACTTTAACAACATGCTGGCCAAATAATACATGACTTGATCCTCCAAGGATCCAATTATCTCTTGAAAGCTGCTGGGTGATGGGTGTGAAGGGTGCTGGTACTTTGCAGGAGGCGCACAGACCTCTGCAGGATCGGGCCCACTGTTTGTAAGGGGAACTGTAACACTGGTCAGTTAGAGCGACTAGTGCAGCTCTGCTAGTTAAAACCAGCGATGACTCATTTCTGTTCTTCTCATGGTCCTTTAACTGAGTTGGATCTTGCTCAAGGGCAAAGCACCCATTGACTTTAGGTGAAGCAGGATTGAGCCCAATGTACAACTATTCCCATTGGATCACGTTCTGTAATGATGCTATAATGTAATAACCTGGAACAATTTGGAGGCTGCAATAACAAACCAATCTTTGCATTCCATATCGTATCACTGCCAATTTAATGGGACTAAACCCACGTCAGGTGTGCTGGAGACCTCACAGCATTGTGCTTTGCAATAATAATAATTGCTTTATGACAGTAACCGAATACAGGACTCTGTTTTAATCAAGGAAGCTACTGTATTACATTTGGACACAATGGACAGTTACTGAGAGTATGTCATACCAATTACGTAAGTGTGTATGGGTCTGTTCTCTATGCTGGAATCAGTCCTGCAAACCCTTATTTCCCTGGGGCTAGGTTATGCCATTTCAGCACAGCTCAGACTATGGGGGTGTGTGGAGCATTGGGAGGCATCTAGGCTCAACATACGTGACCCTGAACTCCCTAGAGCAGGACGAAGGCATGCCCACTGCTACACCTCTTAATAGGGTACAGCTTATTCTCCCACCATGCGTACTGGGCCCATTCTGTAGTGTGGAGGAGGGGCTGGGCCATGGCCTCACCTCCCCCCAGCTCTTCTTATCCTCACTGAGGCACTGTGCATCACTGGTGGAGTAGGGAGAGAGCAGGCTCTGTGAAGGGACTGCGACATTGCCTGGCCCTTACACAGGCCATGCCAAGAAGGACATCCATGTAAGGAGAAGGCAGAATCTGGCCCTTCACTAGTTCTGACCGATATAAGTAGCTCCACTGAGGTAAGAACTCCTCATGCCAATAAGGGCTCTTAATACAGGCAATCAGCTGCCAGCAACAGTAATGGGAGTTAGGCGTCTCTCGAGGAGAGAAAAGGCTGCTCAGATTGTGTTTGACTACATTAACAATAAGCTAGAGTAGCACTGAAGTGTGGAAAGGAGGTGTGCTGTATTTGTGATGCAGAGGCAGAAACCATCCCCCTGAGAAGCAGGTAGTCCTGTCAACTGCATGCAAGTAGGTTCTAAAAATATCTTTACAACATACAATACAACTTGAGTTTACAACTGTGCATATTTATTCTAGCTGCTTTTGCTAAATAAAATTAAGCAAATATGTCAAAGTGTATGTGAAAGTTGACTTGTAGAGGCTTTATACAGAAAGATTCAATGGACAGGTATACATAGACAAAATTAATGCTTATTAACAAAAGAATTATTTTAGTTTTGTTTTAATAACATAATTTAAATACTGAAATGACATCACAATTAAAAACAAAAAACCCCACCCAAAACTTTAAAATTGGCCAAGGTGCCAATTTGTCTATTAAATCAGTGTGGTAGCATTTTTGTGAAAGCGATCTTGTCCAGAAGGCGCTATCCAGTGAAAAGTCAATGACACACTAACAAAGGGAAATCCAGGTAAGAGGGATACAACTGCAGACAAGAATTAGAACAACCACCTAGAACCATATTTAAATTTGGCAGGAAGTCGGTGTGTATGCATGGATGTGTATACGTATGAGAGAAAGGCAGCATTGCCAGTACATACATGAAGCTACGACCAGATGCCATTTTCCATGCTCCAAGATGAAAAGCATCGTTAATAGAAGGGGAAATGGAAACTAAAAAGAGGAAGAAAATCAAAGAGAACTTTAAAAGTCACCTCTTTCATGATTAATAGTCCTCAATGGTAAACGCTACATGCACTATTTCCCTCAAAAGCTGGACAAAGTTGTTCCTTTCCCAATGTATTTCCGTCATTTCTTTTCATGAAGAAAGGTTTGAGAAAGCAGATCGCTGGGAAGAAATACTACAAACTTCTAAATTAGTGAAAGAACTTCCAGCATCACTAGTGTATTCTGGGTAGGAGGCACTGGAAGAGATGATGTTTTTCAGCCTCTGAAGTGCAATGATTAATAGCAAAAGAAGAAATGCTAAGAGACTGAGAAATATAGAAACATAGACATAGACATTTGATAAGCGGCCAGATGAGGAATCCACTGAAGTTGACAAGGATGTTGGATATAGCTCCAGAAAAGTCCCATTTTCCATGTTTCCTACTAATCCAGATGAAGGGTCAAGTTCTGACATTTTGTGTGTGTGTTTTGAAGGGAATAGATGTTGTACTCAAAGGCAGTTTTAGAAGTATAAAAAATGCTGTATTCTAGATGCTTTCATTTTTCCATCACAACATAGACATAACAAGTCACCCTGTGATCAGAGTTGTTCTTCACTTCTCAAACCCACAGGTCATATAAGATGCTGTATTCTTCAGTCCTGAAAGAAAAGAAAAACAGAATTAATTTACTATTAGATCATGTGCTTTAATTGTTCACCTGAGGCAATATAATTTTAAAAACAGTAAATTATTTCCCCATAAAGTTGACCTCAAGAACTTAAAGAAAAGAAAAAACAAATCAGTATCTGTTGCTTTATGGTCTGTTTTCCCCAAAAAGCAGGGGTAGAAGGAAAATTCTACAGCTTTTACTAGAGATTAGCCAGATCCAAAACTCCGGATCCAAACAGCTCTGAACTTGGTGTGGGAGAAAGTCTTGGACTGCAAACCCAGATCCAAATTTCTTGCTGACTATATCCACATGGAGCCAAATGAACCCCAGAATCCAAGCACCCTTGAATTTTGTAGTGGAAGGAGATGTTTCATAATGAAGATCCAGATCTGAATTTAGTGCCTCAGGCCATCTCTACTGATGTCATCTACAGTCATGTTTGCCAGTTCATGCGTCATGTGATGCCTCAATATGAACTAAACTGGTGATATCCCAGCTACTCCCAAACCTTGTTGGAGCATGGTGCTGGCCAAATAAATGCTGTTTCATAATCTATGGTGAAGGTTTGTGCTACCGCATGAATTCTTTGCTATGGGGAATCTTTACAAAATGCAGGAATTCAGGAATTGGCCATCGACTTTCTGTTTCCACACCAGAAAAAAAATAAAAAATCCTTGTAAAGAATTAAACTTGTAATCCTAGAGTCAGGTTTTTAAGCAAGGTGAGAGATGGTAAACCCACTACCACTATTAAACCTATGTCTCTGTGATGTCTTGTCTGAGGTAACCAGAACCAGAGAATTTGCTGTGGCTTATTTATTTTACATTTATAAAATGTGCTGATCTAATTTCACAAACTGCATATACAAAGATTAAAATGCAAGAATCAAGTCAATACCAGGCTGATCTGCTATTGATAAGGTGGCTTCAATAAAACACACTTCTCAGCCAAAAACTGCCCCTTTTTCTACCCGCACCCACAATTCAGCAAACTTGGCCTCGATCTAAGGCAGGGGTGGGCAAACTTTTTGGCTCGAGGGCCACATCTGGGTATAGAAATTGTATAGCGGGCCATGAATGCTCACAAAATTGGGGTTGGGGTGCGGGACGAGGTGAGGGCTCTGGCTGGGGGTGCGGGCCAGAAACGAGGAGTTCAGGGTGCGGGAAGGGGTTGGAGTGAAGGGGGGGGTGAGGGCTCTAGCTGGAGGTGTGGGGTCTGGGGTGGGGCTGGGCATGAGAGGTTTGGGGTGTACGAGGGTGCTCCGGGCTGGGACCAAGGGGTTTGGAGGGTGGGAGGGGGATCAGGGCTGGGGCAGGGGGTGGGGATATGGGGGGGTGGCTCAGGGGTGCAGCTCTGGGAAGCACTTACCTCAAGCAGCTCCCATAAGCAGCGGCATGTCCCCCCTCTGGCTCCAATGTGGAGGCGCGGTCAGGAGGCTCTCCTGCATGCTGCCCCATCTGCAGGAACCGTCCCTGCAGCTCCCATTGGCCGCAGTTCCCGAGCAATGGGAGCTTTGGGGGTGGTGCTTTGGGCAGGGGAAGAGTGCAGAGTGGAGCCTCCTGGCTGCCCCTACACATAGGAGCCGGAGGAGGACATGCTGCTGCTTCCAGGAGCTGCACAGAGCGGCCCCTGACCCTGCTCCTCAGCTGTAGAGGGTCAAGCCCCAGACCCTGCTCCCCAGCGGGAGCTCAAGGGCTGGACTAAAATGGCTGGTGGGGCAGATCCAGCCCATGGGCCGTAGTTCACCCACCCCTGATCTAAGGGCTCATCTAGACAAACACTTAGTTCACTGCACTCTGGGGTGCAAATCTACCCTGTACTAACATGCCACACAGTAAGGTGCCTGTGTGGACCCTGCTGCTGCACACTACAAGCTCCCTAGTGCACTTTAACTTACTCCTGTTTCAAAGTGAGGTCAATCAAAGCACACCACAAAACTTTCCATGGGTGGTAGGCTGGCAGAAGGGTCTGCATTGACACTTAAAGTGGGGCAGACTAGTGCAGGGTAGATTTATACCCCAGCCTGCCATGAACTAAGACTTAAGGTTTGTATAGACAAGCCCTAAGAGAGTGGATTCCATAGATGACGAAGGCCCTTCAACTGAAAATACTTTGCTTCCAGACCCCTCATGTTTAAATCTGGAGGCTCAGGTGCCTCAGATGATCCCAACAGTCAGGGTAAAACTGAGGCAAGAGGAGGTCTATACTAGTGGCTTTTGCACCATGTAGCTAATCCCCAGTGTAGATATGCTTCACCAGAGTTAGAATGGGTTTAGTGAGTAGAAAATAGGTGTAAAATACTAATATTCTGTTTTGGTAGCTCTGTACGCCACTGTCCATTAACTTTGCACTCATGTCAATAGCTACTCAAATTATAAGGCATTGGAGACTCACACCAACTACCTATCTATCTATCTACATGTACATCCATCCCTTGAATGCACCTGCTGAATCCTCTTATATTGTTGGGGAAAGGTGGTGACCTTTTCTTCCCCTACAAGAAGAGAACATCTACAGAGAACCCAAGTCCCCAGCATGAAGATGAAGAAGACATGGGTCCCACCTATGATGAACTTGCTTTGAACCTTAAACTTTAGTTTCAATTCAGTTTAAGTATTTTTAACCTTCATTTCCAGGCTTTGAGGAACATTTTTATCTACTCTTTTTAATGCTTTGTAGAGAAGAGAAGGATTTTCCCTTGCCAAGATTTTTCTTCTAAACCTACATTTATTAGGTTTGTATCTGCACCTTTCTACTATATCAGTGAGCATTCTATACTCTCCAGCCGGGGAAAGTAAGCAAAGTTGATTTTACAGGTGCCTTAAAGCTCTGATGTATCCAACCCTGCACAGGTGCATAAGAGAGGAGGAAGAACACAAGTGACTCTTTCATTGTTGTGTCCCTGAGAAAGGGCAGGCAACATTGTAGTCTAGGGATGGAAAAGACTGTGAAAGATTAGTGTCACTAACAGCTCTAGACTATCCAGAGGGACCAGGGAGGAGCCTGGGCCAAGGAGCCCAGGTTGCATGCTGTTCAAAACTAACACGGCAGTCATTTTCCCCTCACCTCCAGGAGGCACTGTACCCTATCTAACCCTAAGCCTCTCTGCACATGTCCAGTTCAGAATCAGCCATGAGTGAAACAGGAAGTTGAACTTTTGATGCAAGGAACTCTTCAGCCTTCATCTGACATCCTCTTAAAGGGCAAAGAGATTACCCAATAGTAAAACAAAACAAAACCACACAAATACAACCCTTAAAAAAACTGAATTACCTGTTCCTAAAATAAGTGGTTTTTATTACAGACTACATTGGCCATCTTGAGAGGCCTCACATTTTCAAACATTGTTATCGTTATTAAGGCCCAGTTCTGCCATTGTTACTGCCATTGAGTAGCATCTTACTTCATAGATAATCCTCTGTGACTTGACTAAAGCTTCCTGCAGCATAGGTTCTATGCCGTGTAAATAGCAGTGGCAGAATCGGGCCCTTAAAATAATCATGTTATCACTTTGTGGTCTTTTTTGGATGTCACACTAAAGCATCTTGCTATGTTTCCATGAAAATGTTCCAACACTCTTGCCCATAATGCTCCACCTTATAATTTTACCTTTGAAATTTATATTTCCTGTCAATTCGCCTAACTTAATTAAGAATCTCTTTCTTCACAAGGCTGACATTTTAACTGCCTGTGAGAAAAGCAAGAAATTGTACTAATGATCCTCAAGAAGGATGAGATAAGTTTCTGCTGGTGCTGTTTCTTCCCTGGCAGACTAATAAAAGCCTAAGGAGACACCTACTGAGAGTGCTAAAAAATCTGACTTGCAGTTTCTATAATAATTAGCATAGAGTTACCCATCATGCTTTGCACTGTAAATTAAATTTAGGAGAAACACTATATGCCATAAATAGCCCTAAGTATCCAAGTAATAATGGCTAAACTAAACAGTAAAGAGTCTTTTAATATTACAATTATTTTCTGTAAACCTTAATTTGTTTTCCATACCTAGACTCCAGTGTGAGTGAATGCAATCTAAGGGCTTGGCTACACTTACAAATTTGCAGCGCTGCAGCAGGGTGTAAAAACACACCCTCTCCAGCGCTGCAAATTGCGGCGCTGCAAAGCGCCAGTGTGGTCAAAGCCCCAGCGCTGGGAGCTCTCTCCCAGCGCTGGCGCTTTGACTACACTTAGCGCTTCAAAGCGCTACCGCGGCAGCGCTTTGAAGTGCTAAGTGTAGCCACAGCCTTAGTGTCTCCATAGATAAATAAATAATTACACTGTGGTATGAAATCTGTCTTGGTTTTATTGCACACTCTTTTGTCTTTCTTAATTAGGCATCCAAATGGCCTAAATTGTGTCCACAAAATAATTAGAGGTGCAAAAATGCACCTGCAAATTTCATACACAAAAAAGAAGGTTTTGAAAATCTGACCTTTTTGTTATATATCTTTATACTGATTCATAAAATATGTTGAAACAAACAATTGTTTTAACCCCAATATTATTTACACCAAGGAATAATATTTAAAGTACACTGTGAAATCAGTTATATTAGACTCAACAGGGAGAGATTCTCCTTTACTTTAGAGGCACAAAGTGAAGTAATGGGATAAAATGTAATGATTTCTTAGTCTGTAATTCCTTAAATGTCTTATGGCTAGATTATGGTTAAAAAGATACGCTTTGATATAAAAGATTTTGTCCTTGATTAATCATCACAGTGAACAGCTGATCAGTTGTTAATTGCATTTCTCTATAATAATCTAAGAAATTAATTCACGCTTGTTTTAATTTGGTAAAATGTGGGAGATTTATTCAAAATTCCTTATAAAACTTTAAATCTAGTATGTCTTACTTTTGCAGTTAAGAATTATGGACCAATTCAACAAAGCATTTTAGGCCCATGCTTAGCTTTAAGCACACAAGTTGTTTCAGTTACTTCAAGGGAACTAATCACAGGCTTAAAGTTAAGCATGCATATCGATAGATCGATATGACTTGCTGTACTGGGGGCCTTTATGCTCAGTGTAGATCATTACAATATCAATTAGATTGTTGTTTTTTAAAAAACTGAATACTATGTATCAATATCATAGACAGTATAAAATCTTATACTCCAATGGGCTAGACTCCAGTTCCCTTACTCACAATGAGTAGTAGCTGAGTATCTGGCCCAACGTAAGCATGAAGTGATGTGAATATGCCTACCACAAGATGACAGGGACTCTCTGGAAACATTTTGGGGAAACCCAGAAAAAAAGGTATTTTATTTAAAATACATATTTAAGAGGAAGGAACTTCACATAGAAATGTTAGATTCAAATGTATCTCAGGTGCATTTGACAAATTTTCATTATCCCGTTGACATTAATGGCAAAGTCCTATTGACTTCAATGGGAACAGGATAGGCCCTGCAGTTCTGATGTTATTCATAGAAAGGCACAGAACCTGTTATGAGAAAAGAAAATGAAATAGACAGGTAGGCTCTATCCTGCTATGTTCCCTTGGGCAGTTTCTGCATCATGAAGAAGCTGGAAAACAGCCAGATCTCTCCATCTAGGCCCTGCTAGCATAGGTGGCTAGCACTGTGTAAGGGCTGTGTAATGGGGTGTATCAGGCCCTTTGAGGCCCCCTGCTGGAGGCCTCTTGGTCCTACCACACCCCGCTCCAGGAAACTGCAGTAGTGGTGGGCCCTCCAAGCTGCACAGAGAGGCTGAGGGGAAGCAGCCAACCAGAGAGAGGCTGCAGGGAGCAGCCAATCAGAGCCCAGCAGGCTCATATAAAAGGAGCTGCTGACAGCAGATCAGGTGCTCCTGGCTAGATGCAGGAGTTACAATATCTGGACAGAGCAGTTCCTGGCTGGAGTCAGAGAAGGTGCTTCTGGTGATGACTGGGACTTAAGCAAGACTTCAGTGCTCTGAAGTAAGGGTGAAGCTGAAAGTGCTGGGGCTAAGGGAAGTGGCCCAGGGAAATGCAGCAGCAAGTACTTAAAGAGAAGCAGCTGGTGGCTGCTACTTATAGGGCCCCTGGGTTGTGACCTGGAGTAGTGGGCGGGCCTGGATCACCTCCCCCACAGGCAGAGTGGCCTGAGCCCAGAGAAGGGAGCTTTAAGCAAGCCCAGAGAAGGGGCCAGAAGACCCTGAAGAGGGTCAGCATTTAATTGAACCATGTTAACTCAAAAGGGGATCAAACTGAACTAGTGACTCAGCTGGAGAGCTGGGGTCTGGAAGGCTCGCTACAGAGCGAAGAGTCACCAGGGAGCGGCCCAGGGGCATGACCTAGACCATCATTGTCAATAGAGTGGAAGAACTAATTGTAGTACTTTGCATTTGTCCTTTAATTCAGACCATTTCTCCAGTTTGTCAAGATTATTTTGAATTCTAATCCTGTCCTCCAACACGCTGCAATCCCTCCCGGTTTGGTATCATCTGCACACTTTATATGTGTATTCTCTCTGCCATTATCCAAATTATTTATGAAGATATTGAATAGAACTGAACCCAGGACAGATCTCTATGGGACCCCACCATATGCCCTTCCAGATCAATTTTGAATCATTGAAAACTACTCTCTGAATATGGTTTTCCAGCCAGTTATGCACCCACCTTACAGTGGGTTCGTCTAGGCTATATTTCTCTAATTTGTTTATGAGAAGGTCATGTGAGACACTATCAAAAGCCTTACTAAAGTCAAGATATAAGACATCTACTGCTTCCCTCCTATCACAAGGCTTGTTACCCTGTCAAAGAAGGATATTAGGTTGGTTTGACATAATTTTAGCCTACCCTATTTACACTAATGTTCAGTATGTTAATTGTCCAATCACTGCCAACTTTTTTGGTGAAAACCGAAACAAAAAAGGCATTATTTTGTCTACACTTGAAAGTTGTTGTGGATTAAGCTAGGGGTGAATTTAAAGTTCAGCAGCTAGAATAGAAAAATTTGAAATGGGATAACTCCATGGGTGGACACTTATTGAAAACATTAAACATATTCGGGTGTCAGGGTGGACACTTATTCCAGAATAAGAGTGTCCACACATGGAGTTATTCCTGAATAGTTTATTCCTGCATAACTCCATCCCACATCAGTCCCAATAGTGAAGACTATGCAAGCCAAATTGAGCTCTCATTTACATTTGCGTAACCTTCCTGCCTTCAGATTAGGCCTTCACTGTGCAATCCCATGACCTTTCAATACGTTGGCATAGCCTGAACTGATTGGAGCTTAGTAAACAAATCTGCTGATCTTGCTAAAAAGGAAAAGAATCTAGCTCCGCTCTTTGTTTTGGCTATTCAGCCCTAATAGGCATAAAAAATAAATGATTTTTGTCACTTAAGACACCAGATATGACCGACTACATACCAGGAGACAGTCTATTGAATATGATTGTGCCATTCTTATATGGTCACTTTTCAGAGTAGAATTGCTCTTTACATATTTTCCTGTCAGCTATTATTCTTCCATTCATCTCTAAGTGTAATTCACAGACTAAACCTGATTAATCTTATTCTAATTTATTGCCTGTTTACATCTCTCTCTGAATGGCACCCCTCTGAAAGGCTATTTCTTGAGAAAATTACAATGAGCTGTTGTCAACAGCACAGACAACATCAATTAATACAACATCCTGACACCCGAATATGTTTAATGTTTTCATTAAATGTTGAGCAGTATGTGAGTCAGTAGTGGTCCCCAACTGCAGACTAAACTGGGTTACAAATGACTGCTGCAATCTCAACATGACATACAGTAAATAGGGTACTTTTATAGACAACCTTGGTTACACAGTGTTATAAATCTGTTACAATGCAGTTGCGTCTCTCTCCACTTTCTTTCATCGCCTGGCCTCAGCAAAAATGGAATTTAATGGATCTTCTTCACAATTGCTGAGGCTTTACAAATAGTTGGGAAGGCTGAGGAGTGGGGAACCAAAATAAGCCTGGGATATTCATTTTCTTCTGAGCGTATTGGTCACAGCCCTTACGAGTTTTTTCAGGGATGGCACCTTGATTTCTTGTTTCTTTCTGATCTGTTGGGACTATGAGTTGAGAGATATTTTAGCTATCACAGAGGTTTGTAAGTGCTCATGAAGAGTGCCAGTTTGAGATCACTGAAAACTGAAATGTTTTAGACACTAGTATTTTTGTTAGAATCTCCCACCATCTCTCTTCTTTTCTCTGGTATCCTAAATAAATCCTAAATGAGCACCTCACAATCATATTTTTTAAAATGTATTTATTTTCACAACCCCATGAGGCAGGGAAGTGCAATCACCACCCATTTTACAGAAGGTGAACTGAGGTACATAAAGATTAAATGCAGCAAAGAATCCTGTGGCACCTTATAGACTAACAGACGTTTTGCAGCATGAGCTTTCGTGGGTGAATACCCACTTCTTCGGATGCAAGCAGATGACTTGACTTCGGATGACTGCTTGCATCCGAAGAAGTGGGTATTCACCCACGAAAGCTCATGCTGCAAAACGTCTGTTAGTCTATAAGGTGCCACAGGATTCTTTGCTGCTTCTACAGAACCAGACTAACACGGCTACCCCTCTGAAAGATTAAATGACTTACCCAAGGTCACAGGAAGGCTGTGGTGGAACAGGGAATTAAACCTGGCTCCTGACGTTCTAATTTAGAATACTAACCACTGAGTGTCCGTCCACTCCGCTCTACTGTCAGTACAGCTTCACTCATTGGAGCACCAATCTAGACCAGCCTGTAGCATTTTAACCACCATGTCACTGGATGACAAGTGGTTAAAATGGCAGCAGTTGGTCTGCTTTACTGATTTCACCATTCATAGAATCCGCAGGACTGGAAGGGACCCAGAGAGGTCATCTAGTCCAGTCCCCTGCACTCATGGCAGGACTAAGTATTATTTATTGCCAGTACTGGTTGGAGAATGTATTGTTTTCCTACATTTGTTTTCCTTTTTGCATAGAGCTTTATGCATATAAGACTCCTTTCAGCTAACAAAGCGTTCAACAAACTTGATATGCAGGGATCCCTTCAGCACTGAAGTGCAACCAACACTGGTGTGGGAGGATGTAGCCTTTAAGTTGCATACAACCAAACTATGCAGTAGCTCAGAAGAGAGATGTAAGATCACTTTTTCCAATTGAAGCTACAGGGTGATTAGTTGGGGAGATAGAACATAATTCCCCAGTGAGAATTTGGCCAGAATTACATGATTAGTACTCCCTATTGCTGTAAATATTGCCATTAGCAATTAAAAGTCCAAATAATAAGAATCTTGTTTTTACATTCATCTGAAAGATGGACCCTCCCACAGCACAGAGTCCTATGACACTATGCTGGGGCATGGGATCAGCTAAGTAATGCCTCAGTGGGAAGAGTGCCACCTAGTGAATCACCAAAACTACTGCCTGCCACAACTAGTTATTTCCTCAGCAGTTTCCTATTAAAGTCCTAAATAGGCCCATCACTTTTTAGCTTATGAACTAACAAGATAGGAATCCCAGGTGATTTGGCTACCGGTTAAATCAGGTGGTATTTGTGCAAGAGAAAATGTTTGTTTTTTCTCCTTGGCTTCGAAAAAGGACACTTAACCTGCTTCAAAATCTTAGGGATACTTACCCTGCCCTTGATTAAATAGGCTGATGTGTGGGGTCTGTGTTTTTACCATCTAGAATACATTTAACGGGTCAGATTTTCCATTGCTCTGTATGTGGTATAGTCAGTTAAACCAATGCAGAGAGGGTGTAAATTGTTACCATTCTGACTCAATTGCACTTTACTTGCACTTTGTACCATGGCTACACAAGGTGCAAGGCAACTTGGGATCAGGCCCAACCTGTGTAACATTTAGCTGTTTTCTTAGGAAGGTGAGAAAGAGGAAGTAAAGCAAAGGAACAAAATACTTACTAGCAGGGAGGTGCAAACCCTAGAAGTCAGATGCCAAATGGCCATTTAAATTAGAGCTGTAGCTGGTTATCTCAGCCAGATTTAAAGGGACAGCTAGCAGGAGAAGGGCATGCTGAGAAAAACTCCTATAAAAGAGTAAACTCAAACTTAAGAGTTTAGCGATGACCAGACTGTCATGGCAAAGGTAACTATGGGGGAAAGTGACTGAATTTCTAAGGGTCAAGCATTTGTATGAAAGACAAACTGAGTGGGTGCCTGGTATGTTGTGTGTCTCTGATTGGTATGTCCTCCTATAGTTTAGCTAAAAAATTATGTTTATATAGTAAAAAAAATAGGGCTATCAAGCAATAAATTAATTGCAATTAATTGTGAGATAAAAAACAGTAGCAATTAATTGCTGTTTTAATCACACTGTTAAGCAATAACAGAATATAATTTATTTAAATATTTTTGGATGTTTTCTACATTTTCAAATATATTGATTTCAGTTATAACACAAAATACAAAGTGTACAGTGATCACTTTATATTATTTTTATTCCAAATATTTGCACTGTAGAAAAGATAAACAAAAGAAATAGTATTTTTCAATTCACCTCATCAAGTACTGTAGTGCAATCTCTTTATCATGAAAGTGCAACTTACAAGTGTAAAATTCTCTTTTATTACATAACCGCATTCAAAAATAAAACAATGTCAAACTTCAGAGCCTACAAGCCCACTCAGTCCTGCTTAAGAACATAAGAACCGTCATACTGGGTCAGACCAAAGATCTATCCAGCCCAGTGTCCTGTCTTCCAACAGTGGCAAATGCCAGGTGCCCCAGAGGGAATTAATAGAACAGATAATCATCAAGTGATCCATCCCCTATCGCCCATTCCCAGCTTCTGGCAAACAGAGGCTAGGGACACCATCGCTGCCCATCCTGGCTAATAGCCATTGATGGACCTATCCTCCATACACTTATCTAGTTCTTTTTTGAACTCTATTATAGTCTTGGCCTTCACAACATCCTCTGACAAGGAGTTCCACAGGTTGACTGTGCGTTGTGTGAAGAAATACTTCCTTTTGTTTGTTTTAAACCTGCTGTCTATTAACTAGGGGTCACCAAATGAAATTCTTGTGTTTACTTTCTTCACACTAGTCATGATTTTATAGACCTCTATCATATCCCCCCTTAGTTGTCTCTTTTCCAAGCTGAAAAGTCCCAGTCTTATAAATCTCTCCTCATACGGCAACCGTTCCAAACCCCTATTCATTTTTGTTGCCCTTTTCTGAACCTTTTCCAAGTTCAATAGATCTTTTTTGAGATGGGGCAACCACACCTGCATGCAGTATTCAAGATGTGGGCGTATGATGGATTTATATAGAAGCAATATGATATTTTCTGTCTTATTATCTATCCCTTTCTTAATGATACCCAACATTCTCAGATTTTTTGACTGTTGCTGCACATTGAATGAATGTTCTCAGAGAACTATCCACGACTCCAAGATCTCTTTCTTGAGTGGTAACAGCTAATTTAGACCCCATCATTTTATATGTATAGTTGGGATTATGTTTTCCAATGTGCATTACTTTGCATTTATCAAATGGGCCATCTTGATTATTACTACAAAAGTTTTTTTTTCTCCTGCTGATAATTGCTCATCTTAATTAATTAGCCTCTTACAGTTGGTAGGGAAACTCCCACCTTTTCATGTTCTCTGTATGTGTGTGTATATATATCTCCTTACTATATGTTCCATTCTAAGCGTCCGATGAAGTGGGCTGTAGCCCACGAAAGCTTACGCTCAGATAAATTTGTTAGTCTCTAGTACTCCTGTTAATTTATCAATACTGAATTTCATCTGCCATTTTGTTGCCCAGTCACTCAGTTTTGAGAGATCCTTTTGTAGCTCTTTGCAGTCTGCCTGGGACTTAACTATCTTGAGTAGTTTTGTATCATCTGCAAATTTTGCCACCTCACTGTTTACCCTTATTCCAAATCATTTATGAATATGTTAAATAGAACTGGGCCCAGTTCAGACCCCTGGGGGCAGGGCCATACTTAGGCATACGCAACATACGCAGCTGCGTATGGCACCTGAAAATTTGTGGCACCACTGGGTCTTAGTGTCCACCCTCCTGGCTTTCCTATCCCTGTTCTGACCCTTGCAGCAGGCTCCCACAGCCCGCTGCTGCAGCCTGGTGACTCTTCCTCATCTATTAGTTAAAAGTGAAAGTCTTCCAGCCTGCCAGACCTATGAGCACAACATTGAAACTGTTAAAGAGCTATTCAAGGGGTAATGAATCCATTTAACAGGCATTTGCCAAACCCCAGGTATATACTGTCAGTTTCTGAATTTGCTGACAAAAACAGCTGTGCATTACTGTAATACAGGGGTAAGCAACCTATGGCATGCGTGCCGAAGGCGGCACGGGAGCTGATTTTCAGTGGCACTCACACTGCCCAGCTCCTGGCCACCGGTCCAGGGGGCTCTGCATTTTAATTTCATTTTAAATTAAGCTTCTTATACATTTTAAAAACCTTATTTACTTTACATACAACAATAGTTTAGTTATATATTATAGACTCATAGAAAGAGACCTTCTAAAACGTTAAAATGTATTACTGGCACGCGAAACCTTAAATTAGAGTAAATAAATGAAGACTTGGCACACCACTGCTGAAAGGTTGCCGACCCCTGCTGTAATATTTCTCAGAATATGTCAGTCTACAGGACCTTAGTTTAAAATTTGCTGTAAAAATATTTCATTAGTGAGTTGGTGAAGATGATAAAATCACATCTCTAAAAAATCCTTGCATAGATTTTTAGATGCACAATCATCTTTAGCCTTAAATGCTTGGATCTTCAGACATATAGTTTTTAAAATAAATCCTTCAAAAGACCACCCTTATATAAAATACACATTTTAATTACTATAGTAAAAAAAACTCGCTTCCAAAGTCTTCCTGTCCTTTCCGTCCACCCCTTTTTCCCTTCACCCCCTCTCCTCCTACCCTCACACCCCCACTGAAGAGAGCCCTTAAAGGGACAAGACTCCTTTGCTTCCAGATAGCTGGACAAAGAGTTTCCCTTTCTTTACTTCTGACTATCTGATGAACTAGTTTTAAGAGAATCCTCCAGCAAAATCAATACTTTAGTAAGATATAAAATCCTTTGTTATGCCTAAAATCTTTGGAAACATTTTTTTAAAGTTGGTGAAATTTCATAAACATGTCTATTGTTATGGAGATCACACAAAGTAAATGTGTTCCCTTTTTCTAAAAGCAATTAACATTGTTATGAACATACTAAACCTCTGTCACTGATTAATTTAAAATAATGTCTTTGTTTCAGTGAGTTAAATATGTAGTAATCTGGAATGATTACTTTATGAAGCTTAAGAGTACATTTAAAAATATAAAATCATCTTAGAAATACTGATTAAGAAAATGTGAAACAGAGAAGAGCTGCATCACATATTCCATAATATTTAATGCTGTATTCAGCAAGACAGCTGACTCACCCTTACTACAAAGTTTTTGCAAATAAATGTCTGACAAACTTCAGGGCATATCAAAAAACCTGTGACTGCCATTTTTTATTCCCAAGCTTAGTGCTTTTAATTCGGTACCTTCTGCATATCCATTTTGCATGAGGGAAAAGGTATGGGGGTCTCTGACTGTGGGGACTGTGACTCTCTGCCACCGTGAGGCGGGATGGACATCTCGTTATCCTTTGCTGCCTCATCCCGCCCCCGGCTCCTCCCCGCCGAGCTGCAAGCTGGGGTCACCAGTTTAATAATACTGCGTAGGGCCCCATAAATCCTAGGGACGGCCCTGCTTGGGAGACACCACTATTTTCCTCTCTGCATTCTGAAAACTGACCATTTATTCCTACCCTTTATTTCCTATCTTTTAACCAGTTACCAATCCATGAGAGAACATTCCCTCTTATCCCATGACTGCTTACTTTGCTTAAGAGCCTTTGGTGAGAGACCTTGTCAAAGGCTTTCTGAAAATCTAAATACACTATATGCACTGGATCTCCTTTGTCCACATGCTTGTTGACCCCCTCAAAGAATTCTTGTAGATTGGTGCGGGATGATTTTCCTTTATAAAAACCATGTTGACTCTTCCCCCAACAAATCATGTTCATCTATGTGTCTGACAATGTTATTCTTGTTTTTGACTTCCTGTTCAGTCAATCAGAAATAAGGATGGCATGGTACATGGTGTATTATCACCCCTACTTCTGTGCTGTTGCTGTGGCTCGTGGTGCCAGGCACTTGGTCAGCGGCTCAAGGCGGGCTCCATGCTGTCGCATGGGGCTGTATCTCGCAGGATCCAATGTCCCTCCTGCAGCCCTCTGGCCACTCCTGGCTCACCACGGATGCCATTTCAGATATTGGTTTAGTATGAGAGTGTGTGTGTGTGTGTCTGGGGGAGACGGAAGTGTGTGTTTTCGGGGGGAGCGCTGTCTTTCTAAGCAGAGCACTCAGGAGCCTGAACACTTTTTCTTCGAGCAGCAGCTGCTGTCGGCAGCAGTCACTCCTGAGCCAGCAGCAGCTGCAGAGAGGCTCTCCCTGTTCCCCGACCACAGCTCAGTGGTGACTGGGTACATGGGCAGAGAAGGGGGACACCCCAACATCAGTTCTTTTGCCCCTGCTCTGCACAGCAGACAGAAGGCAGACTCCTGGCCCACACCAGCTTGGCCAGAGGCGGCTCCATGGGGTGGGAGGGCAGGGGGGGAGCAGCAGAGGAGCAGGGCAGTGGGGGGAGGGGCACCCCCACCCCAAGGCATGCAGCAGCATCCCCCTGAGCACGGTGCCCTGGGTAGTGGCCCACCTTCAAAGTCAGTCCTGTCAAGCAGGGAGGGGATGGTGTAGGCGGAGGGGCTCCTCTCTTCCCCCTGAAAGGTGTTTAACTGGCTGCCTCAAATTGCCCACAGACGACAGGACAGGGTCACAATCGATTAGTGCAGCGGGGGGCTGCTGCTGGAGTCACCCAGGGGGTGGGGTCCTGTGGCAGCGGCTCCAAAGCTCCCTGTCCCTTCATGTCCTTGTGGCTGCTCGCGATTACTCTTATCCTTCTCCTCACATCAAGGAAATCAATAGATTTTCATGGGGAGTAGGGGGCATGAGGCACTTCAGTAATCTGTGCAACTGGCCTGGATATTATGGAGTCTCTTTTCCCTGGCCGCCTCCTGCTCACTACCATGGCCGCTGCCTCCCTCCCCACCTGGCCGCTGCCAAGTCCCATCTCCAGAGATGTGCGATTAACACTTGTTAAAAAAAATAATGTATTGGTTTATTTTAAGTTAATCACATGCATTAACTGTGATTAACTGACAGCCCTAAACAATTCTACATTCGTAAATTTCACTTTCATGCTAGAGATTGCACTACAGTACTTGTATGAGGTGAACTGAAAAATACTATTATTTTATTTACCTTTTTTACAATGCAAATATTTGTAATAAAAAAATTCTGTGTATATTTGAAACTGTAGAAAAACATCCAAAATATTTATAATAAATGTACATTGGTATTCTATTATTAACAGTGTGATTAAAACTGTGATTAATCACGATTATTATTAATCTAGTTAATTTGTCTTGAATTAATCGCTTGTGTTAACTGTGATTAATTGACAGCCCTATAAAAAAAATCCTTTTTAGTCTGTGTTTTACCACCATGTCATCCTACTACCCTTCTCGTCATCCCTCCCCAGGGAGTGAATGAGGAGCACTGACAGCTTGCTTTCCTGTGGCACTGCTTTCCAGCTTTGGAGTCATAGAGCTAGATTCTAATCTCAGGTGGGCTTGCATTAGCTCTGATCTTAATAAAATAAACACTACTACGAATAATTCATAGGTATTATTTATATTGTGGTAGCACCTAAAGGCCCCTCTGCTACACTAGACACTGTACAAACACATAACAAAAAGACAGCCCCTGTCCCAAAGAGCTTACAGTTTGCTTTCTTACCGTGAAAGACCCATCAGTAAGCACAAGGTCTGCACAAGGGCAGCAACAGATTTTGTGTAGCACTACGCATCACATATCTAAGATTAGAATCTGGCCCATGTGCTGTCTTCAGCAATGCAGATTAAATTGACTGCACATGAGGGAACAGTCCAGACCATGCAGATTAAAACAAATAGTGCCACTTTCAAAAAGATCCTCCCTGAAAGGAAAACAGACCCACATAATCTTTATATTTAAAATCTCTACCCTTTCAGCACATTTGGTGTGAACTACTCTCGAGAAACAGCTTTCTAGGGATAAATGTTAACACATCGGTATGTTGCTTTTATCCCTTCTATCGCTGTTTTACTTATGGCTTAAGCCTGTCCAAATTCAATAAAGAAAATTACCTAGTGCTACTAAGTACATTGTTGACATTCAAATGTTTTTATTACATTTATTACACTGTTCTGACCAAAAGCATCAAGCATTATCCTGGAAACCTCTCCCCATTCTGGAGCTAAGTGTTGATGCCCCTTAAGGAAATTGGTCATCATCACATAATAACCCTCCTAAGTAGACAACTCAAAAACTAAATCCTGAAAGGTGATGAGCACCCTCAATACCCAGCACCTCCCAGGATAGAACCTCCATCTACTCATTTCTTTCAGAAAGACTCTCTGGAGGGAAGAAGCATGAGTCTTTTCAAAATGCACATTGTCCTCAAACAAGACAAATACAAATGATTGCACTTGTGTTCCATGTCTCTTTTGTCTACAGAGGACTTTCATGAACAAATTCCTTTCACACTGAACACTGCACTTGCTTATTTATTCTACTGTTACATACAGTGCAGTGGCTCCCATACATAGCAAAGAAAACAGTGCCTACACAAGCCAAAAATGATTATATATGCTGGAGCTGCAATGCAAAAACTAATTCATCCTCAAGTCTATTGGAATGTGTTCATTCATATTCAAATGGCAGCTGTACCCATTGAGACAGACAGGGCTGAGTTTTGAATTATATGAGGAGTACCATTTGAGAAGGACTAGTTAGTCTAGGAGATCAGGAAGCTAATCTACAATAGGTCCTTTGGATAAGCAGTTGTATCACACACTTTTTATTCCTTCTAATATCTGTTTAATGCCTTTAAAAGCTATTCCCAAAGGCTCGGTTGTGCCATTTACGCAGAGCCTATTATTAAGGGGGAGTGCATCATGGTACTGCCCTGGTTATAACTCGGAGAGGAATTCTGCCTTGATGAGCATATATCCACACTTGCTCTATGGACCAGTGAGTTTGGGGGAGGAGGATGGGGCCAAGATCCTGCCTCCTCCCTGCACCTCTGTGGGAGTAAATAGGGAGCAATCTCTGCACTCCTCAGCAAGGACTGCAATTGTGCCTGACCACACAAGGAGGGAAAGCCCGGTGCCCTCCCAAGAAAGGAGGAGGCTGAATCCGACTCAAAGGAACTGTTGTATGTAGTGGGTTTTTGTTTGTTTGTTTGCTTTTTAAATATCTGAGTTTCTTTATTAACCTGAGTATAACATATAACATGTACACAGTATAAAAATGACCATAGAGCATGAGAGGGTTATGGGTACAGCACAGGTACGTGATCTATACACAGGAGTGGGTGGTAATATATTAAGTATTTTGTTATTTGGAAAAAAGCAAGTTCTGATCTGTAAAATTTTTAATTTTAATCCCGTTCCACTGAAATTACACAAAGTACCTTCAATACTTAAAAGCGACTGGAGGGCTTCAACACTTAAAAGTGACTGGAGGGAGGCAGGATCTGAAATTATGTTGGTCCTAGGATATTACCTTTTATTGGACCAACTTCTGCTGGTGAGAGAGACAAAACTTTCAAACTTACATAGTGCTCTTCTTTCCCAGACCTGAAGAGCTCTGTGTAAGTGTAACCCACACACCTTCGGGGTGTGGTGTTCTGTCCCATCTAGTGGCACTGAGACCACCTAGGGAGAGAGAGAGAGATTGATGAGCTTGCTGTACAGCCTTAGCTACCAGCCATATGGCTTTTGGATCACGCATTTAGCTCCAGAGGTCCTAGGTTCGATCCCACCCGCCGACGACTGGGGTCTGTCGCTGTGACATAAGCTCAAAAGCTTGTCTCTCTTGCCAAAAGAAGTTGGTCCAATAAAAAGATATTACCTCCCCAAAGGAAGGGGTCTTGTAACAGATCTGCTGGGGAAATGTTTTTTTTTCTCCCCTGCAAAAAAGTGAATTATTTTTTTCATTGTTTGTTTCAGATTGTCAGGTATGGTTTGGTTTTGTTATTGCTGAAACCAGTCCCCCCCTCACTCACTCACTCTCTCACACACACACAACCAAAATCTCAACAAACCCTCAAAAATCTGATTTTTTTTTGTTTGTTTGTTGGCATCCCAAACTGACAAGTTTTCTGTTAAAACTGCAAATTTTGTGGAGGGGACTGTTGTTTTTTCCATGAAAACCTGCAAGATTTAATTCAAACCCCACTTTTCACGAAACGTTACATTCTCAATTAAGTTTGAATGAAAATAAGTAGTTGAAAAAAATTCAACTAGCTCTGTCTGATGGCCTCCCTTTGTCATTCAGGCTGGGTCAGGTTCTGCCAGCCTCAGGCACAGAGAGTAGGACCTTAGGCTGTGAAAAGTCCAATGGAAATGAGCAGGGTTCATGGACTAAGGTGCTGGTCAACGTGTGTAATGGTGGCACCATCTGTGTCCTCAGAGTAAACAAATGGCAGCTGAATTATGTTAGTGTGATTTGCTGTTAGCAGGCGTTCATGCCCATCTCCTCAAATAGTGACATGCCTTTCTGTTCCCATCAAAGTGTCTTCTGGTCAGTGAGGAGCTCTCTTTGGAGCAAATCCTGCCTGGCCCTTATGCAGGAAAGCAGTAGAGGAATGGGGAGTGTGTGTCCCCTGTAAGGATCAGAGAGAATTCCAGTGCCTGCACTTCAGGGAGAAAAGGGGGCTACTCCATCCTGAATCCCCAGGAATGCACTGTGCCATGCTCCACTCCCTCCCATTGCAACTATGCACTGGCTCACAATGCTAGCTGGCGACACAAGGGGAATTAAGCTGCACCTCCTTAAGGGGTTTGGTAGCAGGCATACAGTCTCTGCCCAGCTAGGAGCTCTGGCAGGTATTCTGTGACCCTGAGGCAGAATTGCTTTCTGGTATTTGGGGCAGTGCAGCTCTGCAGCATCATTTACTATAGGCTACACCTACAAGACACAATTAACCCTATGCATGTTGTCCTTATTAGCACCCCTCATTCACATTGCACAAGTAATGCAATCTTTAGTCACACATTCACTTGTGAGACTAAGGGTTTGCAGGATTGGGCCCCTATGGTTTGATACCACTCAAAATAACATCAGTCAGAAAATTCAATATTGGACCCCACTATCCTTGTTTCCAAAGAATACCGAATAAGGACTCTCATGGTGTCAGTTTCCCCTTAACTAATGAGAAGTGTTGTGGTAATTGAGCCTACATATTTACCCTAATTGTGAACTCAACTGTAAAAAGTGAGTGAAAGTTCATCAAATGTCACAATAACCAATAACAATAAATATTGATGGGAAAAGATGCAAAAGGGAGACAAAAAGACTAGTCTAAACAAAAAGGCCTACTGATATAATTTACGGGTTGTGTTAAGATCATGCCTGAAAACAAGAAAAGCGTGGGACTGAAAATCAATGGACCAAAATTGGTGTCATAAATTAGGCCCAATTGGTGGCCAAAATAATGAGAGGATGGGCTATTCCACTCATCGCTCCCTTTTGGGGTCTTTAAACAGAGACTTTGGGGTGAAAATTAGCAGAGTGGAAATGAACATGACAGTTGCTAGCTGAAAGAAGAGAAAAGGCTGAATTTCAGCATCATGGCTGTCACTCCCACCATTTCCCGGGTCCCTAGACTTCCTTCGTCCTAATCCATCCTGACCAGAGCAGGACAGAGGGAGGGACTCAGATGACATCATCACCTCCATTGGCTCCAGGTGAATACCAAACACCACCTGGCATGTGAGACTTCCGTCTCTCCCCCTACCTCCTCCCCCGACGTGTCCTTTTCCTTCCCCCTACCTGAATTATTCTCTTTCTTATTCCTCTCCTTTTTCCCTAAGTGACTGTCCAATAAGAGACTGTCTTAGCCAACCAGGACTGCTTATTTTGCAACACTGCAGTAAGCCTGTCACCAGAATGGCAGTCAATGCAATGCTCTAGAAAGCCCGATGCTGGTACAAGTTTGCCAGGTTTCGGAGTGGCTGATGAGACTCTGTGCTGTACCTGTGTTCTTCCAGCAGTGAGGTTTCAAGTGAGAGTCCACACCAGAGACAGAGAGCTGCATTTTCTATCTTTGCTGTTCTCTCCTCTCCTCTCTTGTGTGTGTTTGTCTTGTTTGTCTTCTAGGAAATGAGAACTGACTCCATCAACAGGCTGGAGCAGCTGTTATCTCAATTAATTTCCTCTCTTCTCCCCAAAGAGGACAGTTATTACCATCTTTAACAACACCTTTTCATACCATCTAAAAGGCTGTTAGAGGATGGAGGGATATGCTTGTTTCTTGACCCTTCAGATCATATGATGTGACCCTGCCCAAGGGAAGGTATGGGTTAGCAAGACAGGCAATAGGCAGTGACACCAGTGCAAAAATCCTTCATGTGGACAAGCCCTTAGAGTAAAAATATCAAAGAGGAGGAAGTATGGGTGGTTCCAAGCCATGATTCATTTCAGTCCATTACAGCCTGGAGATCTAAGACCATGGCCAATTTGAATTTAAAAAGTGAAGTCATAAGGGATTAGTATGAAACAGCTCCAGTCCTGCATTGATCCATGACTCCATAATTTTTGGTTCTTGAGTCTCTGAACTGGGAAGATTACCCCCATACATCCCTACATTTCAGTCATTTTCACAATAAAATGGCCAGTACTATGTACAGTATGCTAGAACTCTGCAGTCGTCAAAATGTGGCTCTACTAGTAGTACATTCTACCATGTTACTATGATTTCCTCTGAATTCTGTTTAATCTGATTTATTATGCATGATATCTTTTATATGCTTTTATAACTGTTAAGTTTTCTTGAAAATGTTTAGCTCTTTAACCAACTCCTCCCATCTCTCTCTCTCTCTCTCCTGCCTATTGTTTAGCAATGCAAGGATAGTGAGAATTCACTTTCCCTGCTTTCTGTCCCAGGCTTCATCACCTCACATTAAACATGCTATATCGATGATATTGCAACACCTCCTGGCCTTTACTTGGGAAGAAATTGATTTGGGAGCATGTACTTTTCTGCAGATGCATCAACTTATATTTTTTCCATATTGTACTGTCTAAGCCTGATCCTGATGTAAACTCAGTGGGAATTTTGCCATGCATTTTCAATGGAAACAACTCCTGTCATATCCACCCACAAATAATGTGGGATGTAATGCCGATGGCAACCTTAACGATGTCCAGAGCTCCAGAATATATAGTACAGTAACAAATCTAGCTCTGCACTATAGAACTTTCATTTGGCAGGATAGTTAAAGAATAGAAACCAACATGTGCCTATTCTGACTCTGCATCTTTTCCATTCTGAAAAGAGCCAGTTCATGGACACAGTCCATCACCTGGGCTCAGTGAAAGAGTCCATCCCTGTGCCTGAAAACAAAACAATTTCTCTGAAATGAAAAAAGTATGTTTTTATTTAAGTACTTGAATGAGTCAAGAAAAAGCCAGTAAGGACAAAAATAGTACGCTACTCCATCACATCATGTTTGAAAACAATGAAGCCACGAAGGAAAACAGACAAAACAATCCACAAATTAGATGTCATTGATTACTACCCTTTCTTTTATGGCATAAAAAAGACAAAATATCCAGTATTCTCTTTCTAACTACAGTAACTCATCCTGATGCAGAGGGGACAGAACGGGTTTTCCTACAATTAAGTCAGGCTTTCAAATCCTGTTTTGAAAGCTCTGTTAACATTACTAATATGTTGTTCATCATTGATCTCACCAGTCAGTAACAGGTGCAATATATGGTGATGGGAGGCCTGAGATAAATGGATAGATTCTGAGATAAATAGTACATATCTATCTGTATAGGCACCTTTGACTGAGTGCGATATGTTGATCCAGGACTGAAATCAGACAACTCAGATCATGAAGAAAGCACATCATACTGGCTCAGTAGAATGCAGAAAAATTCCCCAACTCCTGTGCAGCAAGCTAGAACTCCAATCAACTGCAAATATTTTTTTTCCTTCTTAATTAAGGACCAGATCCTGATCTCAGCGGAGTCAAAGGCAACATTCCCACTGACATCAGGGGAAGCAGATTCAAACTCAGCAACTGTTTTCTTCTCTTGCTGAAAAAGCATGAATCATTTTCGTTTAGTGACTTTTATGCAGCGCTGTGGGTATCACATTGCATTAAAAGCCCAAGCAGGGGAAATGTACAGCAAACGACTTAAGAAAAATTATAATCTGAAACAGCAAAAAGTATGTTAATTACCCACCCACCCAACCACCAACACATGCAACTATCAGTTTCAGTAGGGTACTGCGAGAAAACTAATGATGCATAAATCAGTAATGAAAAAGTGAGAATGATCGCTTCAGAAATTACACAGCATTGCCATTAGCCCAATCCACACTACTTGCTTTTACTGAACTAAGAACTGTCCACTATACACCACTCTCCAGAGGTAAGATGCATACACCCTTAACGGGGTTATATTATAATTATCATACGCCTGAAATTGATCCACAATGAACCCAATTTTTATGCAACTAATTTTTTCAGAAGGTGCAGAGAAAGTTGTGCAGCAAACAAATCCCAAAGGGACGGACTCCCAGCCCTTCTCCCAACCCCTCAAGATAGCAGCATGCACACACCCAGTGCTGTAAACATCTGAACCTACCACTCTTCTTTTGCAACTGACCGATCCTTGCCTTGCCGCGCACGATGAATGGACCAAGCTGCCTCTCTGGGAAGTGACCATGGTGGGAGGGGAAGTCAAGCAATGAACCAAAGCAGATTCTCTCCTGTCCCTTTGGAAAGTGAAAGGTTCAGCTCTGGAGCAGCCTCAGAGGCTGCCCAGCTGGCGAATCTCTGCACAACATTGGGAGGAAAACGCCTCCTAGCCCATGCCCAGAGCAGAGCAAGCCCAGAGCGGTGCGGCTCAGGCAGGCGCACGGGGGGATGTTTCCAAGGCTGGTATAAACTAGGACCATTTGAATAAATGAGGTTTTAAGTGGGAAGGGGGGCGGGGGGGGCAATGCCTCGCTGACACTGCACAGAGCAAACTCCTTCTTCATCAGAAGAGCGAGTCTGCCTGGAAATGAACCCCCAGGGCAGTGCCAGCTCCCCCCTCTCCCCAGCGCTCACCAACTGAAGGAGACTCAGCAGCTCCTGATGATCCAGTTCTAAAGTCCCGCGAATCGGCTCCATGGCTGGAGCTGACATGAGGCACGGGCAGCCCCGGGAGAGCGCAACCATTGCAGCGCCGCGCCGCGCCGCTCCCGCTGCCCAGCCGCACCACACGGGTCACTCCGGAGAGCCCCGCGTCCCCCCATGCACCCCCCGTACTCCTGCGGATCGCCAGGCGGGCCCGGGGGAGAGCCCAGCCGGGAGGGGGGGCGCTCACTGACCTGCTCTGGGAAATGGCCCGAGCTCCCCCAGTCTGGCTTCAGCGCGTCGGACCAGAGCGAGCGCGCGGCTGCCTCCGGCCGTCCTGCTCCACAGAGCCGCGCGCCAGCCGGGGGGAGCGCGGCTCCCCTGCCCTGGGCGGGGCCGGGCGCCGGGCAGCCAATCAGCGCGCCCGCCACCTTCCTGCTGCAGCTGTAATGACAGCGGCTCTCCACAGCCCGGCTGCTGCACGGTGCCTAGGGACTGGGTGTGTGTGGATCCCTCACCCCAGCGCCCCTGTTCCCTGTTCATCCCTCACCCCCATCCCAGCGCCCCTGTTCTCCGCAAATCCCTCAGCCTTCACCCCACCGCCCCTGTTCTGTGTGCATCCCTCACCCTCCACCCCAGTGCCCCTGTTCCCCCCAAATCCCTCACCCTCCATCCCAGCCCCCCTGTTCTGTGTGCATCCCTCACCCTCCACCCCAGTGCCCCTGTTCCCTGTGCATCCCTCACCCCCCATCCCAGGATCCCTGTTCCCCCTGAATCCCTCACCCTTCACTCCACCGCCCATTCTGTGTGCATCCCTCACCCCCCATCCCAGCACCCCTGTTCTGTGTGCATCCCTCACCCTCCATCCCACTACCCCTGTTCCATGTGCATCCCTCACCCCCCATCCCAGCATCCCTGTTCTGTGTGCATTCCTCACCCTCCACCCCAGCACCTTTTCTGTGTGCATCCCTCACCCTCCATCCCACTACCCCTGTTCCATGTGCATCCCTCACCCCCCATCCCAGCATCCCTGTTCTGTGTGCATTCCTCACCCTCCACCCCAGCACCTGTTCTGTGTGCATCCCTCACCCTCCATCCCACTACCCCTGTTCCCCCTGAATCCCTCACCCTCCACCCCAGCACCCCTGTTCTGTGTGCATCCCTCACCCTCCACCCCAGCACCCGTTCTGTGTGCATCCCTCACCCTCCACCCCAGTGCCCCTGTTCCCCCCAAATCCCTCACCCTCCATCCCAGCTCCCCTGTTCTGTGTGCATCCCTCACCCTCCACCCCAGGATCCCTGTTCCCCCTGAATCCCTCACCCTTCACTCCACCGCCCGTTCTGTGTGCATCCCTCACCCCCCATCCCAGCACCCCTGTTCTGTGTGCATCCCTCACCCTCCATCCCACTGCCCCTGTTCCATGTGCATCCCTCACCCCATCCCAGCATCCCTGTTCCCCTCGAATCCCTCACCCTTCACCCCACCGCCCCTGTTCTGTGTGCATCCCTCACCCTCCACCCCAGCACCCCTGTTCTGTGTGCATCCCTCACCCTCCACCCCACCGCCCCTGTTCCCCCTGAATCCCTCACCCTCCATCCCACTGCCCCTGTTCCATGTGCATCCCTCACCCTACACCCCAGCGCCCTGTTCCCCCCGAATCCATCACCCTTCACCCCAGCGCCCCTGTTCTGTGTGCCAGGGCTGCCCAGAGGATTCAAGGGGCCTGGGGCAAAGCAATTTCTGGGGTGCCTTCCATAAAAAAAAGTTGCAATATTATAGAATACTATATTCTCGTGGGGGCCCCTGCGGGGCCCGGGGCAAATTGCCCCATTAGCCCCCCCCCGGCGGCCCTGCCCTGTGCAGCCCTCACCCTCCACCCCAGCACCCCTGTTCCATGTGCATCCCTCACCCTCCACCCCACCGCTCCTGTTCCGCATGAATCCCTCACCTCCACCCCACCACCCTGTTCTGTGTGCATCCCTCATCCTCCACCCCACCGCCCCATTCTGTGTGCATCCCTCACCCTCCACCCCAGTGTCCCTGTTCCCCCCGAATCCCTCAGCCTCCATCCCAGTGCCCCTGTTCCCCCTGAATCCCTCACCCTCCATCCCACTGCCCCTGTTCCCTGTGCATCCCTCACCCTCCACCCCAGCGCCCCTGTTCCCCCTGAATCCCTCACCCTCCACCCCAGAACCCCATTCCCTATGTATCCCTCACCCTCCACTCCACCGCCTCTGTTCCCCCTGAATCCCTCACCCACTGCCCCTGTTCCCTGTGCATCCCCTACCCTTCACCCCACTGCCCCTGTTCCCTGTGCATCCCACACCCTCCAGCCCCACCGCCCGTTTTGTGTGTGAATCTCTCACCCTCCACCCCCGACTCCTGTTCCCCCTGAATCCTTCCACCCTCCCCTCCATCCACACCTCCCCTGTTCCATGTGAATCCCTCACCCCTCATCCCCACTGCCCCTGTTCCCCCTGAATCCCTCACCCTCCACCCCCACCGCCTCTGCTCCCCCTAAATCCCTCACCCAACATCCCCACTACCCCTGTTCCCCCTAAATCCCTCACCCAACATCCCCACCACTCCTGTTCTGTGTGTGAATCCCTCACCTTCCACCCCCACTGCTCCTGTTCAGTGTGAATCCCTCACCCTCCACCCCCACCGCCCCTGTTCCATGTGAATCCCTCACCCTCTACTCCCACTTCCCCTATTCCCTGTGAATCCTTCCACCCAGGCCTCCCTTCCCACCCCGCTCTGTGTGTGTGAATCCACCCACCACTACCCCCAACCCTATCCCCACCACCCACTCTGTGTGTGTTGCTGCATCTTGTAGGAGATAGTTCTGGAACCCACAAAAGGAGAGATGAATAAGGGGGATCATGACTGGTATGGAGAAAGTAAACAAGGAAGTATTATTTACTCTTTCTCATAACACAAGAACTAGGGGTCACTGAATGAAATTAATAGGCAGCAGGTTTAAAACAAACAAAAGGAAGTATTTCTTCACACAACACACAGTCAGCCTGTGGAACTCTTTGCCAGAGGATGTTGTGAAGGCCAAGACTATATCAGGATTCAAAAAAGAACTAGATAAGTTCATGGAGGATAGGTGCATCAATGGATAGGCAGGGATGGTGTCCCTAGCCTCTGTCTGCCAGAAGCTGGAAATAGGCAACAGGGGATAGATCACTTGATGATTACCTGTTCTGTTCATTCCCTCTGGGGCACCTGGCATTGGCCACAATCAGAAGACAGTATACTGGGCTGGATGGACCTTTGGTCTGACCCAGGATGGTCGTTTTTATGTTCTTAATCCTGCCACCCACCCCTCCAGCCCCACCACCCTTCTGTGTGTGTGAATCCTTCCCCCCACGCCTCCCACTCCACCGCCCCATTCTGTGTGTGAATCCTTCCCCCATCCCTCCATCCTCACTGTCCTTTGTGCATGAGAGTATCCCTCTGTACTTACACTCTCTCCATCCCCCACAACTCCTGCTTTCTCTCACTGCATTTCTCTGCCCTCTACTACATTGCTATATTGTCCCTGCTCTGTATGCAATTCCTTGTCCCCCTTATATCCTTCCTAGTGTTTCTGCTCCAAAGTGTGTGTGAATGCTCCTTCCCATCTGTCTTCACCAAATCTCTCCTATTTGTATATGCATGTGAAAAAACCCTCCCACACCTTAAGACCTGTGTTTTTGAACACCCTTTCTACATCTTTTTATTCCCCATTCTCCTGCTAGGTTTTTTGTTCTATGTTTTTGATAGAGAATCCCTCTTTCCCCATGGTCTCCTCTAGTGTGTGTTGGCTCTGTGTGTATATGACTATCTCTCTGCCCATGCTCACTCTTTCTTCCCCTTTGCCAGTCCAGTGTGGGTGAACCCAAATCCCATTCCCACCCTCTCTCCTTCTCCACAGGTCCTAGTCCATGGAGGTTGAATTGCTTAGCTCTTCATTGTGATGGCTAGTAGGAGGGAGGAAGGAATTCCCTCCTTTAGAAAACAGGTATCATAGAATATCAGGGTTGGAAGGGACCTCAAGAGGTCATCTACTCCAAGCCCCTGCTCAAGGCAGGACCAATCCCCAGACAGATTTTTATCCCAGTTCACTAAATGGCCCCCTCAAGGATTGAACTCACAACCCTGGTTTTAGCAGGCCAATGGTCAAACCACTGAGCTATCGGTATCCTTTTAAAGCCTTCCCTCATACCTTTGTTTGATATGTATACACCCCCTATGGTCTGCTTGCTATCAGCACTTCTCATTGCTACTGCTCCATGTTTGAAGGTGGGAAAACAGCTTAATTCTTGCAACGAGTTCTAGAGTTCTAGTTCTAGTCCCGCTGCCACCACTGATTCACTTTGAGAGTGGGTGAGTCACTTTCTCACTTAAGCTGTTTAGTGCATCATTTTCTTCACCCGTAAAACAAAGATAATGATAATGACCTAGGGTGCCTTTCAGTGGCATTGTAAAGATCAATTGATTAATGGAATTTTTGGTCCTCAAATGGAAGGTTCTATCAAGTGTTATTATCTCCAGTTTGGGGAGGAGGGACAGGTTCGTGTCCCCTGGTTTGCTCCTGTCCTTAAAGTAGTCCTTAAATACTCTGTCTACCCTGAATGCAAACCCAGGAATTAGAGCTCTCCCTTTTGTCTCATCGCAGGTGGACTCTAGCTCACTTTTTGGATGAGCAGTTTGATGAATGGTTGGCACAGAACCCTTGCAGACACAATTAGATCTCTTGCTAGACAGGGAAGTCCTTGTTCTCTCCCCCATCTTCTGCCACAGACTTTGGAGGTTCACTAAACACACAAAGTGCTAGGTGGGGTTGTGAGAGCAGCAGCCACTCAGCACATCATCTCAGTATGTCTGTTAGGCTCTTGTGAATTTCAGGCAGCTCTTTATTGATCAGCAGAATTTCCGGACAATTTGAAGGTCATTTGGGAGCTACACATTCTGGTCACAGTTCAGTAAAGCACTTAAGCACGTGACTACTCCCACTGAAGTCAATGAAAAGACCCAGAGAAGGAGGCTGAGCGGCTTCCAAGACAGGATGTGTGGAAGGAAGAACAGTAAATCTATGCTCCCTTTCCCTTGTTTCTGGCCAACCCCTGTTTGGTGCAGGAACCAAGGCAGAGGGCAAAGGTGGTACCAGCACTACTGAGAGAAACTTTTAAGTTCCAGTAGCTTGTAAGGACCCAAAGGGAATATAAGAACATAAGAATGGCCATACTGGGTCAGGGCCAAATCTAACCCAGTATCCTGTCTTCCGACAGTGGCCACTGCCAGGTGCTCCAGAGGGAAAGAACTGAACAGATAATCATCAAGTGATCCATCCCCTGTTTCCCATTCCCAGCTTCTGGCAAACAGAGGTTAGGGACACCAAAGGGGTTGGAAGATGGTCAGGGCTCTGAAGTGAGAGTCAGGAAACTCATATACAATTCCTGGCTCAGACACAGACTTCCTGTGTGACCCTGGGCATGTCACTTAATCTACCCTGTCACCCAGTTCTTCCTCTGTAAAATGGGGCTAACTGTTCCCTCCTCACCGCGGGGTGTGTGTGTGTGTGTGTTGTGGGATAAAAGACATTAGTGACTGTGATACACTCAGATGCTACTGTAAGAAGGGCCATATAGATTCCCAGATGAGTAGATTAAACTAGCCAGGGATCACTGGAGAAAGAATACTGTGGTCATGGTCTCTACCATCCCCAGGCTTCCCCCTATCCTGGGAGTCTGGAAGGAGGTAATGTGGAGTTGACTATGCTGGCTGTACACCCAAATATTAGGTGCGGCATACTGGGAAGAGTTAAAAATATATCAGTCCCAGTAGCAAGTGCAGGTTGGAAGTGTCCTTGGGAAATCCATGAGATACCACCTCAGAGTCTTCTGGAGGACTGCTGAGCCTTTTGAGGATACCGTAGGTCACATTTTGATCTCGGTTACACTGGAGTAAATCTAGAGCAATTCCACTAAAGGCAATTGAATTATCTTATTTCCAGGAGTATAACTGAGACCTAAACAAGGTCCTGTAAGTCCATGCAGACAATAACATGTGCATGAAGCCTGCAAATAACATATCTGCTGGGTCCAAATCCTGGGAAAACACTAGCTGGATGGGACACATTTCTTTCTCTGGATACTGTAGGTGAAAAGCTGTAGTTGGTCTCTGGAGAACTCATCTCATCAGCTTTGTTTTTGTTGGCCAAATGGGTTATAAATCAGTGATGAACAGTGTGAAGAGCAGATGGGTCGTTTAATGCATTCGCTGCTGCTCAGTCTTGTGACTGGCTGAAGCCCATGTGCAGTTTTGAGGAAAATGTTAGAAAAGATTGTTCATCATTTTTAATTGCTCTATGGGAGCTGTGCAGTTCATAATGTGCCATTAGGTACTTCTTCAACATATCGCTTTTCATGATGCAGTTTACATAATTTCATAACAGCAAAGGGGCAGCTTGGTATATCATGATATAAAGCCAGCTTTGGAGGACTGAGTAGCAGAAATAAATACAATATAAATCCTAGAGGTAAAATTATTCCCAAAGAATGGACCAAATCCATTCCTGGTAGAGCCCCATTGACATAAATGGAGGTCATGATGGATGAATCAAGAGAGATGAATTTGGTCCCAAATTGGCAAAATCTCCTTATAGGTTTCACCCTGGGAAAAAGTAATTTCTGCTTTTTTTTTATTTAGATATTTGGACATCATGGCGGTGGGCATGGTATAAGAACCAAAGTAGACTATTTATTTCATATTATCAAATCCCAAACATGGAATTACTTAATGTTGGCTTAGCTTAACTTGCGAACACTGCTGAAAGAGACACATGTGGCTAAGGAGTTACTATGGCAAATTTGCTGTGGCAAATAAAGCACAAATCAAGTTGAAAATATACTGTTAGCAATGATCAGTTCCCAGTAGAGGCAAGGAACCCCACTGAAGCCATTTAAACAAAAATACAGAGAATTTGCTATATTCTTTCTTATTTGGATACTGTGCCCAGAGCAATCCTCATGCCAAGCTCTGTATTTGCATGTCACTGGTTACAAACATAGATAAATGATGACTTCACAGGCTCCAAAACTAGTTCTATTCTGCTAGTATGGCTGGTGGCACTCAACTGCAAAGGACTGGAGAAGTCTGCCTGGTGAGCAAATGTCCTTTAAAGTATAATATCTTTAAAAAAAACAAAAAAAGAAGAAGCAGCAGCAGAAGAATTCCCCAGTCTTACAGGTCAATTTTCTGACTGAGTAAATAAAAGTGGGGTAATTAGGACAGAAAGATTCTCCCTCTGAAGAGGAAGAGGAGAAAAAGCAAGTGCAATGGGAATGAATGTGCAAGTGCAATGGGAATTTTCCAGATCGGAATCATGGCCTTTCTAGGTGGCATCTGTGTCTAGCAGTTCCCAAAATCCAATGCTTCCAAAGGAAGTTAACTCCCTCCCTCCTGGCCATAATGAAGTCTTCCCAACTTCAATGAGCTTTATTTACCTCGAGACCTGAGTGAATTGAACAATGGGGGAATTCCTTCCTGCCCCCTGACAAGTGATCAGTTTGCTCCTGAAAAATGAGGGAGACCTAGTTTACTAATAACTCTTGATGTTGAGAGAGAGTCAGAAGCCAAACCTGGATTCTGATTCCAATTCAGAAGCCAGATTAAAAGCCCATATTTAAAAATCCCTGAAATGTGGTAGAGCCAAATATTACAGCTCTGGCCAAACTCTATTATCGTAGCTTATACAGCTACAAATGTTTATTAGTGCTCATGAAATTAATGAGAATTGAGATCATGCTTCTTAGCTCTGTTTTCCTGCATAAAGCAACGAGGCGGGTCGGTGATACATACAGATAGAGATGCAGTGGGGTGCATGTTTGAAATTCAGGTGTGTTTGTTCAGCAGAGAAGGAAGGAGCAGTGGGCCTTTGTTCCCCAGGAGTCACTGATATTCATTGCTTTTTTTCAGGTCGTGTTACATCACTGATACCATGCTGTTATTCATGAGGTGTTCATTTGCTGTGGGCTCCTCCGGATATAACAGCAGGAGAGGAGTTATCAGCAAGACCACCACTTGCAGAGACTTCAGTTGATGCGTCAGAACCTCACGCAGAGGCTGTGGTTGTATGACGCACTGGAGTTCTACAGCATTTAACTCTTTTATTGCTTTTCCTCCTTTTCATTTTGTTGTGAGTACAACACAATATGATCCAAACTTACTCCGGTCAGACGCTTTCGTACAAACCCAGACTGCTTTGCAGTATTAAATAATACAATGACAGCATTCAGTTGTGGATGAGGCAGAGAGAGAGAGAGATGGAAAGAAGTACCAGAAAGACAAAAAATCCATGTTTGCAGATGAGGTGTGAAAAGAGGTGATGGGTAAATGAGGCAGAGAAATACATGCATGATGCAGGTTCTTCCAGATGTTGGGGGGTGCAAAGGAAAAGGCTCTCACACCTGGAGTGATGAGAATGAGTCACACCTAAAATTGTAGTTGAAACAGGAACCAAATTCTGATCTCACTCACAAATCCAAAGTAACATCTATAGAGTTTATCCTGGATGTACATGGGTGTAATTGAAATCAGATTCTAGCCCAGTATCTTGCTAATAACTCTAGTCCCATTCTGCCTCTAGTGTTCAGCATTCTTTTCTTTAATTTTTTATTTTATCCTTATTAAAATACATGAACTTTCCATAGTTCAGTGTCATTTTCATGGACCCCCTAACCCAGAATACAGAAATGTGAAAAATTGCAATAATAGTTGTTTATATTAATGGATTATGATACTCAAAGTGTGTGTGTGAGGGGGAGTGGGCGCGAGTGTATATATTAGGCAGGCAATTTTGTTGAATCCACAAAGAGACTCAGCCAGAAAGTCTGTCAGCAACAAGGACACATCCACTTTCACTGCATGCCTAGGGTGTTTTTGTTTTCTTATTTGACAGGGCTGGCAAGATATTTCCCTTGTCTCCTTCATGAGTCCTCAATATAAAAAATTAAACATGCCTCCTAAGTGTCTTAACACTGCCTCCTTTTTCTCTGGGAGGGCCAGGAAGCCCAACTTTGTATGAGCTTTTGTACTGTGGAAGGCTAAAATATTTTTTTATTAGGGAATCAAACTATTAACCAAGAAAATATTTAAAAGTGCACTTTGAATATCTAATCCAAGATCTTCATTTACCTTTGTGGATCTCTCTAGGCCAGATTTTTTTAAAAACCACCTTCTCATTTTGCACTCACCAATGCTACATCATTAATATACCCAAGTCCATGATTTCCCCACAGATCAGATAATTGTGCATCCGAGTGAGATCTGTGCTTGCAAACAGTTGTGGGTAAAAAAAAAAAAAAAGCAGGTCCACCAATGCCAGGTTAAAAAAGTCCCTTGGTTTCTTTGATGTTTTGTTCTTTGCTCACACACCTCAGTCTTCTCCTTTCTTGCCCCATTAAACCTCACAGAACAAGATTATGAGATAGTGATTAGAGCTGGGCACAATTTTTCAGTTGACTAGTTTCTTCACTGAAAAATGCAGTTTGGGAGTAACCAAAACTATTTGTGAATATCAGTTGAATTTGGAGAATAATTTCAGCCAAATAAAAATTATTTTTAAATATCTCAATAGTTCATGTCAACATTTTCAAAATAAAATGTTTCAACTTTGTGTTTTGGAACTACAGTTCATTTTGAAATTTAGGTAGATTTTTTTTTAATTAAAGGGTAAAAACACCCCAAAAGATAATGAAATAAAACAAACAGAAACCCTCAAAAATTCATTTTGGGTTGAACAAAATTTTTCATTGGACCAGAATTTTTTTTTCAGATTGTTTAGTTTGGTGACTGAACAAAAAAGATCAATTATTCACTCAACGTTAGTAGTAATCTCATTCTGAACTTGACCATACAGTTTTAGCCACTGCATTTAGTCTGTTCTTGCAGTATTGTAAATTGTACAGCAATAGAGTAGATATTGAGCATATTTTTAGGCTTTCTCTGCTTGCAATGGACAAAACCAAATGTGCTTGCAAGGTAAAGCTTTCAAACATCAAAAGAGCTTCCTCACTAGCATCTACTTACATATTACTGTTTTAAAACTAATGGTAAATGATGCAAGTAGAAAAAGTTCTTAAAGATGTATTGAGGTGATGTTTAAATTTTGATTCCTCAGTCACATTAAAGCTACTCTCTAAACCAGATATGTACAATCTCTTAAATGATTTAGAGCTCTATTTATTCTATAATTTTGTGTCTTTAATATATTGTAAGACCTAGAATACTCCTGGTGTGATATCTTTAGCCCCTTTAATTATCTATAGTTCAGCTAGTCATTATTAAAAGTAGTAACTACAGAGTTCATTCAGTCAATCCATGCTTCTTATTAATTAATTTAAGAATTTTGTCAGCCGGAGTAACCTCATGAGATACAACATCTTTAATGAGAGCCCTATGGGATAGCAGGTAATTCATTTTCCTAAATGTCACCTGTATTATATTAAAAATTTCCCATGCTAATAAAAAGGACACGCCCCCTCACACACTTTTTATATATTATATAAAACACTAAAATGAATCATCTCAATCTGTTATTATTTAACATATATCTTAGATTTCTTTTAGTGTTCATATTTATATATTAATTGTTTAATACCTTGCTCGAGAACAAATAAACACAATTAATTTCCCAAGGTCAGCCATTCTTTTCTCTCATGTCCAATGGTTGCATCAACTCTCACTTCTGGGAACTAGGAAGTTGATGTATGGCCACTGGTTAGCAAAAAACAACCCTCTAACATAAGGCCAGATCCTGCTCACAATTAAATCAATTTTGCCATCTACGTTAAAGGGTGCAGAATACGGTTCAGAACTCCTGATATATACTAGCAATGTTGATGATTTGCATTTAATTTGTACTGGTTTGCACCCAGGACCGGCTCTACAGTTTTCGCCGCCCCAAGCAGCGCACCGAATTGCCGCCTCAGACAGCGGAGGCAGTCCGTGTGCCCTTAGGGCGGCAGGCGCGTTTCCGCGGTGGCGGCAATTCGGTGGCAGCTTCTATGTTTAGCTGAAGCCACTGCAGACAGCTAAATATAGAAGCTGCTGCCAAATTGCCACCACCGCGGAAACGCACGTGCTGCCCTAAGGGCACAGGGACTGCCCCCGATGTCCCCGGCGGCAATTCGGCGCGCTGCTGGGGGCAAAACAACAGGGACTGCCGCCCCTTAAAGATTGCCGCCCCAAGCACCAGCTTGGAATGCTGGTGCCTGGAGCCGGCCCTGTTTGCAACTCCATTGACTTTAATGAAGTGACTTCTGATTTACATGGGTGTATGTGAAATCAGAATTAGGCCCTGGTATCTAGAAACTATTGTGCACTGTAGTCTCAGATCAACAGACGAGGATTTTCCCATGCAACTGCCATTAACATTAAAAGGAGTCCTGTCACTAAGGCTCCAATCCTGCCATGGGCTCTGTGAGACCCTGGCACCCCTATATTCACCACGGTCATATAATTATGATATGTTTTGTACAAAGTATGCCTTGTGAGATATCATTCTAAAAGTCTCTATCTGCTAGATACTATTTCGTTAGATTGTATGTGCTATCATCATATATGAAGTTATGAAGTTTGCCTATGTATGTGTTACTGAAACATGTTGTGAGGTTGAAAATACCCACAAGCAGCCTTTCCAGGACAACAGTAAAAAGGCCAAACAAACTGGTAATCACTTAGACTGATCTCTAGCTACCACACTTAAAATCACCACCAGTGTATGAAGAGCCAATCTCACTCAGAACAACAAACTGTGCGTTTAATCCTGTACAACAATACCACTGTGACAGATTCCCTCCAGGGTGCCACCTGGAACGGGGGTACCACTGAGTCCTCTGACCCATCAGCCTGGGCTCCCTCTCACACTGTGCTGCTGTGGCAAGCTGCAAAGCCTTCCAGCCTGCACTGGCACTAGCATTCATACAGGTAGGGACACACCCAGCTGCAGTTACATGCAGGCTCTCTAACCACCAGCTTCCCAGCCTGGGACCCCAGAGCAGTATCTTCCTGCCCTGGTCAAATCTGGCCAGTATATAGGTTTAATACCCGGTCCGCCTCTCCCTCAATGTGAAGAGGACCATGAACATTGGTTTGGATTAAAACATAAAATAAGTTTATTAGCTACAAGAGGATAGATTTTAAGTGATTATAAGTGATAGCAAACAGATCAAAGTAGACTACTCAGTAAATAAACAAAACTGCAAACTGAGTTTAACACACTTCTCACCCAGAGTGATAAACAGGCTGACAGTTCTTAAGGCAAAAGCTGTCTTGGCTTTTCAGCTTGGCTTTCCCAGGTTTTCATACACAGACTAGAAACCCCTTAGCCTGGGATCATCACTTCCCCCTGTTCAGTCTTTATTCCTCAGGTGTTTCAGGTGTGTTGTTGTAGGGACAGTAAGGTCCCCCCATGGTGTCATTTCCCCCCTTTTATATCTTTTTCCCGCTTGCTGGAAAGCTCTTTTGCTGTGACCTGGGTCAAATAGTTCCCATTGTGTAGTGCTATCTCTGAGAGGTTTCTATTGTACACAGTTCCTGGAGGAATCCTTGTGCTTGTGTGTATTTCCTCAATAAACCATTAACATTGCTTGGCCTTATTATTGTTGTACCTGAAAGGCTGCTTGTGGGTGTTTTCAACCTCACAACATGTTTCAGTAACACATACATAGCCAAACTTCATAACTTCACATGTGACGATAGCACATACAATCCAACAAGATATTAATGTCTAGCAGATCAAGACTTTTAGAATGATACCTCACAAGACATACTTCGTACAAACCATATCCTAAGTGAATATTGGGGTGCCAGGGTGTCACAAATATAATCAAAGTATTTTTGTAAAAAAAATATTCATGCAAATCTTGATGGAAGGAGAGGGAAATTTTAGGTGGTGGGGGAATAAGGTGAAAGGAATTTGGGACTGCATCAATGGGAGGGAGGATTATGGGAAGGGGGACAAATGGGGGTGGGTGGTAGGGGAAGTTGGAGGGATTAGGGGGCTCAGGTGAGAGAGAGGAAAATTGGCGAGGGGGTGAATGGCAGGAGTACTGGGGAAGGGGCTTAATAGTATTAATAATAAATATAGGTCTTACATCTGGATTTACTGATTGTTAGTGGTACTTAAATTACAGTCTACTTAAAATTACATATACAGTTTACACTCATTATTTAATCACCCTTATTTTTTATTTTAACTTATTTGCCATATATGTCAACTAACTCTGAAAAATCAACATTAGCATAAAACCAAATTCTTGAATAAACAGAACTGAGCACTTTCATGTAACTATGAAGCATGTCTCCCTGGTTTTCCAGATATATAAACATTGTCTTAAAATAAAACTACTGTATTTATCTTAATGTAGAAGCAATTGTATTTCCCTTTGGTTAGCCTAAATGTTCACAATGTTCTCTAGAATCAACTTTGCAGTTAAATCAGCTTCTATGTGAAGCAGAGCCAGTGAAGAAAATCCTTCTTCTCCTATGGTTGAATGCAACCAGTTTCTAATCCATCTCATTACAGAAAAGCTTGTTCTGTTGTGGCCATCCCAACTGGCGATCTGAGAGCTAACTGAATGAGTTTGTAATAGTTTGGATACATAATCTGAGACATTTCTTCTTGAAGTCTTAGAAAGGTAACAGGTGATTCTGTACTGGTAAAAATGTCCATTTCTCCAGCTGCAAGGTGAGGACTTATGCTGAGTGGGTCTGCATATTTTTGCAAGAGTGGATGAATGCCGTTTTTGTCACACCTTAACACTGAGTCACGCGCTTCAGCAATCTTCATTGATTCCTTTGAGAATCGTCTCTGTAACTCTGCAATTATGGCATCCAAAATAGGAAGGTACAGCTGCTGATGCCACCTGTTTTTTTCAGGTGCAGTTACAGTCTCGGGCATTTCACAAACATTTGTTGCCTCTTCTACATGCTCTCTTTGACCCAAAGTTATTGGGACAATTCAGTCCATAAGAGCTGCTTCGATGAGTGAAGTGTGTCATCTGGCTCTGCGATGTTATGGTCTTGGCAGAATTCTGTAATTTCTTTCCACATTTCATTCCAGCCTTCTTCACTTCTTCATTTTTCAAAATGCACTTTCACTTTCTCTATGATAGAGGAAGCTTTTGCAAGTGTGGTATCAATGCCTGGTAGTCCTTTGTGAGGGACATGAACAACTTGCATAATATGTTGAAAGATAATCAAGCATTCAATGAATTAAACTCCAGTCATGTGATGATAAAGGCTGTTTGCTTCCACAGGCCACTTTTTGCCTTGTTCACTCAGATCTTTTAGCTACAGCACGATGACAATGTATTGCATATTTACTGAAAACACACTTCTCCACTTACATGCCCAGCGCATATCACTTGGCTGCATGATCTTTTGATGCATAAGACCCAAAGCTGTCTGCATGTTGAGAAACATCTGATAATTGGTTGGCTCTGCAAGAGTGAATACAATTTCTCAAGCACATTTAGAAAGCCCACAGCATTATGATTTACTTTACAGCACTCCAAGAGGACAAGGTTGAGTTTGTGAGCCATGCAATGTACATACATTGCAAATGGATGGTCTTTTTTCATTCATTGCTGAACCCCAGCTATATGTCCTGACATCACAGAAGCACAATCATAAGATTGAGCAACTATAGGCACATTCTGCAATCCACTCTTCTCCAAAGCTGTCTTTATGGCAGTATAAATGCCATTTGCATTTTGGGAAGACGAGCAATTGATGAAGCACAGAAACCTTTCTGTAATCTCTTAAATGACCTGGCCTCATCTGCAATTACAGCAAAAAAACAAAACAAAACACCCCACCCCCCCAGAAAAACTGCCTGTACAATTTCTTTGCAAACCAAATCTGTACAAATCTGCAGCACTTTGTTTTGAAATGCAAGGATTGTGTAATTAAAATAACTTGCCTGCATTTTCTTGAAAGTTTCATCATACTTTGAAAAGAAATCACAACATTCGTGGAAATTCCCTTTCCATTTAGATTCCTTTTCCTCATTGTGCCTTGAAATGGTAAACCAGTTTTCTAAAGTAATTTGACAATATCACCAACTTTACTAAGGTAATCCCAGTTTCTCTCAACGATACTTTTATGACTTGCCAAAATCTTCACTGCTACTGATCCATTTTCTTCAGTATGTTGGAAGAATTGCCACTTTTACATACATTTCATGTGAACCTCGCAAACAGCATATTTAGACAATTTTTCAGAGATTTTCTTCCAGTTTGGCACACCTGTTTTGATAAATGAATCATCCACATAGCCTATTTCAGACTGGAAGGGATGGTAGGGAAAGCAGAATACAGCATCTTGTTGAACAGAATATTCAACCCAAGGAATTTTGTTGTAATGGAAAACTGAAAAAGAATGGTTGTGTGTCCTAAACATTCTCCTTGGAAAATCAGGCAGATGTAGTTGATTAGGCCCATTGCTTTTTTTCTCTGAGATCTGTAGGAACAGTTACATTTCTCACAGCATCTTCAGTCATACCTGTACGGAGAGAACCTGTACTTGCTGTATCCAAAGTTTTAAGATCCGCTTGCTGTGATAAGGTGTATGGTGGCAGGGCCTGGCCTGGAGGTGTTGTAAAATCATGCCGTGAATCAGCCGCCAACAGTTCAACAGTCACTTTCACAAAAAAATTCTGAAAGTCTATTTGAGCTTTTCTCAGTTTAGATAGAGTAAAATAATTTGGTTTCAGCCTGTTTTCATCTCCAGTGAGTATTTCCTTTTATCTGAGAACATCACATTGGGATGAATGGGTCACTTCACACCTCTCTGAACCTGCCGTGCTGCTGATGGACCCGTAAAGCCCTCACCTCCATCTCCATCTAGTTTCACATAATATTCTAGTGGCGTGCCAGCTCTGCTTTAGCTAAGGTCGGGCAGCTCTTCCTGTTAAAAAGACCACTCTTCCTTGTGCTCTAAAATCTACCCGATTACACAGATTGTCTTGAAATTTGCTATGCCTCACGGGAATGTAGGGTATGGCTACTGATCTAAATGTGGGGTCACTGGAGCAAGGGGCAGGCGCAGGAGCAGGAAAAACAAAACAAAACATTTCATTACGTTCACAGATTCCAGGAACTTCGAAGTTTGAAATCTACCCCGGGCAGAAATCTGAGAATGAACTACAAACACTTTGGAAAAAAACTGCCTCTCTCAAGGTTGTGGGGTTTTTGTGTTGTCTTCTTTTTTGAGAAACATAATCTGAGTAGAGCGGATAATTAAGAAGGTTCTGAAGCTATTTTTTAAAAGAAAATAAATTACATGAGCGAGTACTCATTGTGGGAGGGGGATTGGGATGAAAGAGTAGGTGGGAATACAGGGAGAGGGTTTGGGTCTGTAGTGGGGGATAGGGTATTATGGGGAAGGGGATAAATGGAAATGGGTGGTAGCAGAGGGAAGAGGGGTTGGGGCTTTGGTAAAGGCTAGGGATTGGGGGGAATAGGAGGGGAGAAGATGGAAGGGGTTGGAGAATGTGAGGAGTAGCAGAGGAAGTTGGGGATTTTTTTGGAGGGGGGCTGTCAGCCCTGAATTCTCCCCTTCCATGTTTGTGCTGGGATCTGAGGGAGCCCTCCCCCTCTGGCGTAGTCTGAACCCCTCTCCCTGCCCACTGTGTGTTCTGGGATCTGGAGGACCCTCTTCCTCTTGGGGTTTCAGAGCCCCTTTCCCTGCCCCTCCATGTGAGCTTGGATCTGGGGAGTCCTGTCCCTCAATGGGCATCTAAGCCCCTCTCTTTGCCCCCCAGGTGAGCTGGGACGGGGAGGAGGGAGTTGAAGGTAGGGTTACCATATTTCAGTTTCCCAAAAAGAGAACACTACCGAGGGGGAGCTGAAGGGGGTACATTTGGGCCTACTGGAGGGGGTACCTGTGGCGAGAGTACTCACTGGAGGCTAGGGTTGCCACCCGGTTTTACCTGGACAGTCCAGTTTTTGACTTCTGTGTCCGGGAGCCATTTACGGTTGCCAGGTGCCTGGTTGTCAACCAGAAAGTCTGTTAGACCAGGTAGTGTCCAGTTAGATGTACTGTCCAGACACCAAAAGTCCAGTTACCCATGGGGTGGGGAGAGGGGTTGGGTCACTAAGCCACACCTGCCCCTGCTCAGCCAGGGCTGTCTCCTACCTGAAGGCAGGCTCCTTGTCAAAAAAGAGGCAATGTCTGGGAAAACCTGGAGGTGTGGTAACCCTAGCTGAAGGTAACACAAAATTAACATCTCATATCCATAAAATGAATAGTTAAGATACATATTATCCCAGTGTGGGATGGGAGGACTGGCCAGAGTGTGTGGGGGAGGGGCCCAGTTTGGAGAAAGGCAGATTGGGTGGGCCTGGGGCATGGCTGGGGAAGCAATGTTCAGCAAAACTCATACTTGTGAAAACCAGGAAATACAGAGTTATGGTAAATGCCCACATAACCTTAACTTTGCCCACTTTGAATGATGCCCCAAAACACATATACTTGCACTTTGCCTTTCAACTTTTACACTTGTAAAATTTAATAACCACATTAAACCCCTTTACAGTACAAAATTGTTTAGGTTTTGTCAGTAGCAGGGCAATGGGGTCTTTTTGCCCTGGGTATTGTCAGTAGTGAGGTAGGATCTAAGAGCAGTCTGTGGATTTAATTATGGGCAAAGGAAAATTTAGGTTTAGGTGGTATCCTCTGTGCAAGTGTGACAGGGTTGTAAAAGGGTATGAAGTGGTTGTTAAATTTTACAAGTGTAGTATTCAGTCAGGGAAGTAGGCTCAATGTTTAAGCATAGGGCAGAATGTGAGTGAGTGTGTTGTGGGTGTTTTGGAGCATAACTCAGAGAGGGCAGAGTTAAGGGTATGTGGGCATTCATCTTAACTCTGTAGTTCCTGGTTTGTACAAGTTTGAGTTTTGTTGAATGCAATGTTCTGGAACGGGAAAAGCTATCACCCGGCCACCTCAATTGTGTGCTAACAATTTTTTTTGCTATTTAATTTATACCAAGGGTATTTTACACTTTTCTGGCAGTGTAAAGCGGCCTCAAAGTAAGCATAAATGTAATTCAAACCCACTTAAAGGCCCCATTTCACTGCTAGAGCAGTGTGCAATGGCCCTTGTATAAATGAGAATTAGGACCTCCATCACAAAGATAAATGAGCCAGAAAAAGATCAATCTCTCCTTCACAAAAAAAAAAAAATAGATTTGACACAAGTATATGTGATTCTCATCAGCAGCCCTTTGTCTCAGTCCTGTAAAAAGGTATGGGAAGGAGATGGTGAAAAGGAAAAACAAAAACAAAACATAAAAGTCTTGTCTCGCATAGCAATCTGCTACCCCTCGTGACTGAAGCTCAGTCACTATCACCCTATCTATATTTCTCTGTCAAAAGTAACATTTCCACAGAGAGCCTCCATCTCTCTAAAAGGCATTAAAAAGCATTACAAACAATAGGTTCTGAACTGAGGGAATTTCAAAATCAGTCTAAAGAAAGAAGGGGGGAAAACAACCTTCATTAGAATGTAAGGACATGAGAGGTTTTGACAATTTTATCATCTGAAAGGTCAATGGTTGCTTCTTCCCTCAGTTCCTGAGAGGCCATTTTCTTATCCAAAACCCCCCTGGCCTCATCAGGATAAAAGAAAATCTACCTACTATATTATCACCATAGAGAGTTATTCAGAGAATTACATAGTGCCTGGGGACCCTAGTCATGGACCAGGGGCATAAAATTATATAAAAGTATAGTAGCATAAAATTCTGTGACATTAGCTGTGGTGCTAAAAGAATTCTGATAACATATCAAGCTTATGCCTTCTGAGTGTGCATTGGCTCAAGCCCAGCCAAGGAACATCTGAGTATGGTTTTCCTATGAGACTAATTTTTCTTCTCAATCCCTTAAAATAATGCAGTTTCTGTCACCAGGCAAGAGTGGGGAAATAATAACTGTTAGCATCCCCCCTTGTGGTTTATTCTCATTCATAGCTCTGATGAAATTGTGAATTCCCATCCAGCCTTGGAGGTTGATAACACTTGGGATAAATAATAATGGATAGATTTTAGACATTAGCTGGCATGTTGTCTCTGACCTGGGATACAAAAACCTATGAAAGAGGAACAAATACTGTCTCTCTGGATCACCAGCTGACTCAACAGTGCTAATTGGGCTGATCACTTTTACAGAGTTTTGGTTAAGACAATCTTTAAACCTTATGGGTCTGATCCTGTGAGGCGCTGAACAAGCACCTCCTGCCATGTGCTGCAGGTTCTCATCTCCCAGCTCCGCATTTGCTGCTCATTTACTACAGCAAAGGGTGCCCTAGAATTAACAGGTTCACAGGACATGCACAGCACACTGCAGGATGTGGATCTTTGCATCTATATATATTGTTCTTCCCCTAAAGCAAGTCCAGGACGTAAGCTGTATTATGTAACCATGCTTGATCCTTGTTATAAATCTCACAGGACTCTTATTTCTGCCTCCTTTGGTTCTTTCTGATAATGCCCTCTCAATTGTTAAATTCTGCATGATGCCAAATAGGGGGCTTAGTCCAGAGGTTCATTGTATTAACTTTTGCCCTTCTATTTTATGTGCCTTTGTCCAAAGATTCCTGTTATTGTTTCAGATTTGGCTGTTGCCCAGGCCAGAAGTAAACTCTGTGCCTGACACAATGAGGCCCCCAGCTTGTTTGGGGTTTTAAGGCACTACTGGAAAACAATAAGAAGAGTATTGAGAGGAAGAGGTGCCATTTCCACAAAGACCTGCTGCAGACCTATTGACATCTATGAGGACAGGAGACATGTAAGTCAGAGTCTTGCATATAACAAAGTTCCAAGGTGGGTTCCCTGTGTTTTGAGCCTGAAGTCTGCCTAGTTTTAATCTTGGATATATTTTCTCCCCATTTTTAAATTATAATTTCCATTAATTTGCAAAACCTTGGTGTTACTTAAATAAGGCACATATTAAATAAATAGTTTAACAGAGGGACTACGACCATTCTAAGAATATGAGTCCCTTCACATGATGAGAAGAGGAGTGTGCTTCAATTCCCACACACACAAAAAATCAGGGATTTACTTATAGGATGCATATTCTTTTTATAGAGAGACTGTCAATTTAAAAATCACAGGCCAGATCCTCAGATGGTATGAAGCAGCACAGCTCCATTGAAATTACGGAAATATGGATGCTATGAAAACACATCCACATCCTTCCCTTCACTGAAGAGTTCAAGAGGATCCAGCATGACCGAAAATATGAACAGTGCTTGATAGGAAGAGGCTAGAGCATCAGTGGGTGGGGATAATTCAGCTCATCCCATTGGCAGTCTCATTTACAGGGACTTCTGCAAAGGCAGCGATTAAACAAAATCTGTCTTCCCTCCCTTTGGGGGAACTTCCCCATGTGTGTTAAGGGGTGTGCTGGCTCAGAGAGGTGCAACTTGTACCTTCCTGTGCCTAGAAGGAACGATTTGTCTCAGCGTCTCTAATGAGAGCTCTCTCCAGAATTCCACAGTGTCATCTGTAATGTATTAGAGCATTTGAGATCCTTTCCAATGAAAGATGCTACAAAATATATTATTCTCATAAAATTCACCATTAAATAATAATATAGTGAGAAATCAAACATATCAGCAATGCAGTGAGGACAAGTGGGCTCAAGCAGTGACAGAAAATTGGTCGAGGAATTTCAGGGTATTGTGGACCATGGCTGATGACCATGTGTTAATGGCAAAGCCAATGGGACCAGGACTGATTTTCTTCTCATACCAGTTTTACACCTTTGTAACTTCATTGGCATCAATGATTAGTATCAGTATAAGCTGGACCATTGAAACTAATTCAAATACCCTGCTGATTATCCACAAATTAACAGATTAATTTCCACTGTATACTCTGGAATGCAGTCGACTTGCGCCCCCTTTCCAATATTTAAATCTGTGAAATGATTACTACTTGGCAGCTATTTGCTAATGCTGCTAACGGAGCTACTAAAAACAAGACTATAATTTGGTTTATAATAGCTCTTTGTCCATTTCAAGTTGTCCTTTGTAATTGATTAAAAGAGCTCAGCTGGTGAAGATTTTTTAGTCTCTGTAGTTAAAACACCACCACCACTGCTTAGGATCTGGATTTGTATCGTTCTACAGTCCACTGATTTCCACTCATGCAACTCTGTCTACGTGTCTGTCATATTTGTAAGATGCCGACCACCTTGGTTTCTAATCATAGTAGTATGCAGCACAACACAGAAGATATGAAGGACAAATTCTGTCTCTGATTACAAATGCATTGGGCTAGATTAATTGATACACTTTGGGCTGCTTCACACTGCTTTGGTGATGCAAATAGTCTGGAATACATCAATTAATATTGTCCAGTGACTGAAGCTGCACAGGTCTCGCTGAGGGGAGGATTTGGCCCAGTATCTTGTAATTGTTAAGATGAGGTAACTGCTATTTAATAGCATAATTCTCTTATCACTGAAAATGGTTTATTGTTATACATCAGCACTGAATTCCCAGTACAGCCATTGAATATATAATTATGAGGTCTTACAGTAATTAGAAAGAATTTGGGATTCTCAGTACTTATAAGATAGGTACTGGGGTATAGTGTCCTTAGCCCCAAGGTCAGTGGTTCATATCCAGTCCAGGTCAGGTTGCAGAGTTACCACTTCATCATTATTTTATGGTTCATGTGAAATGAGATTGTCTCAATATGTTAGCCATGCTTAGTAAACAGATTCATGTAGTACTGTCCATCTCAAAGGCTCTCAAATAGATATAAGAACATTATATACAAACAATGTATATAATGTACCTTGTATAGTACCTTCATTTGATTTAGGAATAACCCAGCGGACATCAGAACACCAGAATCTTATTGGCCTTTCTGACATGCCTCACACAATTCCACAGCGAGGTTTATCAAAATTCAGTCATCAATTAAATTGAAGCAAAGCCATTAAACATTTTCCAAAAATAAGCCCTTATCAAACTATCATTGCTGTTAATTGTCATGCAGCCCATGATATGATGGCTCCCCGCTTCCAATTAATCAGAGCTAGCAGTGCAATTAATTGATATCAAATGAAGTTATCAAAAACATTTTTTAATTTTCACTGATGTACAGATGTTGCTTTCACAGGGCCTGTTTCTCCTCTCACTTGCACTGCTGTAAATCACAAGTAACAGTTCTGAAGTCAATAGAGCTACACCGGCCTACAATAGGGATAAGTGAGAGAGGAACCAGGACCAGAAAGTACAACAGAGCTGCACACAATCATAAAAAATTCAAACTAACTTCAAACATTGCCTTAGGATAAATAGTCCTTACACTCCTTATTTACTGTGGGTGCTAAATAACTCTCAGTTAAGAGCTTTTAGTTCATGTCCAATCTCAGCTATATAAAAATGATATGAGGACTATGGCCATCAAAAGCACAGCACTTCATATATTTGGGCACATTAACTTAGCAAAAATGCTCACATTTAAGGGGGAAACCACCCCCTTCTTTCATTGATTTTCCTTACGGAGGCACATTTGCCTGATGCTCAGTGCCAAATCTAAGATTTGGTTCCCTGACCGTCTCTACTTTGCCTCTTGAATAAACATGTATTGAACTAGAGATTGTTGAGTTGTTCACTACAACTAAGTTATCTGATAAACGTATATCCCTTATTTCAGTGCCTGTATTGTCCATGAATACTGATTTCTGCAGCCATAATTGTTAGGTATACACCAAATAGTCAGGATAGACAATGTTCATCTAATTGTCTTTCACAAACTGTTTGCATATTTGCTGTGCACTGTTGATTATTTGTTAGGTGTGACTGGGCACCTAAGTCACATGATATTGTTTTTGTTCTTTGGTTTGATGACATAATTGTGAATAATAAATAACAAATTACAGCTGGGCAAAAATATTTGGCCAAAATTTTTTTTGGCAAAAGATGCAAATTTGGATTGATTAAAACATTTCAAGAATTTGTGTACATTTCACTGAATTGTTGGTCAAAATGTTTAAAAAATGTTTTGTTTTTTCATTTTCTAATGAAACATTTCCATTTTTTTATTCAAAATAATTTTTCATTTAATTTAAAACAAAAATTAAAAAATGCTTAAAACTGACAATACATTTCATGTGACCTGAAATGAAATTTTTTTCTTTTCAATTTGCTGAAAAATTTGGTTTTGGATTAACCCAGAACTCCCTCTCCCCCGCCTTCCTCCGAACTGTCAATCCATTAATCACCCAATCCATTATTCACCCAGCTGTATAACCAATAAGCCCTTATCAAACTTAACAATACTTTGATTGTGTCTGAAGTAACCCTCACTTGCATGAACAGCCATTCTGAAAGCATATATGTGTAGAAAAAAACCTGTTTGAATGAATGCACACAAGTAGCAACAAGGTGAAGTAAACAGCTGTTGTGAATTTGAATGAACATGCCGAAACCCTGATTTTGCAGTACTTAACAAGTCCTGCATTATGCAGAATTATCTAGGCCCAGCCCTTGGATCCATTTCTCCCTGGCTGTGTTCTCCTGTGGCTTTAAGATCATGCAGAAAGATTTACTTACAATTATGCTTCATTGTCAGAGTCCCAAAGACCCTTTGACACCTCTTACCCAAAACCTCCAGGCATGACTGGCACTTCTAAGATAGCCAACTGGCTTCTTCTTGGCTGTCTGGTTGACACTTCTTGGCTAGGTGGATTGACTGGCTGTGGACGACAATCTGTCGCTCTCTCGATTGGCAGTGGCAGTCAAACTTTCTGACAGACTCTCTCTCTGCCTTGCACTGCTGAGATGATGAATGGGATTTCTCCCTCCCTCTGTGCTGTCTATGGATCACTGATAGGATTTGTCTCTGTGCAGATTTGGGCTGTGTCAGGCTTTATATCACCTTGATTGGCTGTGGGGTAGGCTAGCAGATGGATAAGCTTCATCTTCATGGAAGGAGCAGCATTTCTAGCCATCTGCAGTCTGGTCACCTCACTCCCCATCTTAGTAGCACTGCTTTAGGCTGGCTATGATCCATCTGTCTCCTCCCCCTCCCCCCTCCATGTCTTGGGTCACTGAAAACTTTGGCCTCTGTGTTTCCTGGCTGTGACAAAGTGCCAAATACTTTAATTTTTAAAGAACTTTTAAACACAGCTCATGCTCTAGTCTCTTGCTGCTCAGCCTGACGCATTTGCTTCTGTACTGCCTTGCCTGTGGCTTTAATTATTTCCCCCTCAAATTTGTGGCAACCTGGCTCAAGCTTCCTAAGGTGGAAAAGTGGCTGTAAGAGGCCCAGGCTCTGATCTCAGTTACACAATTATCTGGATGTAAGGTAATTACCTTCAGTGGAGTTAATTCAGGTTTTACATTAGTGGAAATGAGATAATTATTTGGCCCATTTCATCCAGCTGTTTGAGGAAAGAAGTTTCTCATATCCAGCTCCTCCAATATTAGTACCAATCTCCTCACCTTTCCTCTCTGGATTTTTGTTAAAGCACATGTTCCTGGAAATGAGTACCCTTTCCTCTCTTAGCCATCCGTACTTCTGTGGGTAAGGCATTAAACTGGCACTTAGAAGAACTGGGTTCAGTTTCCTGCCACAGATTTCCCTGTGATGTGGGGCAAGTCATTTAATCTCTTTGTGCCTCAATTCTCCATCTGTAAAACTCGAGCAATAATAATTCCTTTCTTTGCCATGTCTGGCTAGACTGTAAGCTCTTCAGGGCAACACCAGTTTCTTGCTATGTGTTTGTACAGCACCTAGCACAACAGGGCTCGGAACTTGGATGGGGCCTCTAGGCACCAGTGTAATATTGTTGCCCCTTTTTGACCTGAGAAGCTAGTCAAAGTTCAGGACCCTGGGGAATGTTTCAGTTAGGACAAATGCTTGTGAGGCATTTATCAGGCATCGCAGGTCTCAAAGCCAGGCCCATGGGCTTGTCAAGCAGAGAGCCTTACATTCTATCTCACTGTATTACCAGGTCAGATGAGGGAACTGTGTCTAATAATCCGCCACGAGAGGCTGCACATACTGACTCAGCAGGGTCAGGTGATTAGCAGCAGACTGCTGATTGGACACCATCAAGTATAAAGCTTCCTGTTCTTGCCCTACCCCTTGTCTGAGCAACTAGTTGCTAGGCCTGTTGTTGCCTAGACACCTGAAATCAAGTCGTTGCCTCCTCACCTGGCTCCTACTCCTTGATCCTTCCCCCTGCTACCTTGCCTTGCCTTGTTCCTGTTACCATACTTCATTGCTGCTTCTGCTTCCATACCCAGATCCTGCTGCTGACTCCTTCTTTGACCCTTGGTGTGACTTCTGACTCTGGCTTAATCCTGAGTGTGGTTTCTGACTTTGGCTTGGACCCTTGGCATGATTCCCAACTCTGACTTTGGCTGGTTGTTTGGTGTGGCTTCTGATCCTGACCCTAATTCAACTCCAAGCTCTAACCATTAAGTCAGACCACCCTGTTATGGGCCCTGACCATTTCCTTCCAATCTTGTTTATTTACTAAGAATGTACAAAGTCCTACTTCACCAAACTCAGAAAGCAAGAATAAAAAGAACAGTTTCTTATCTTATAACCCCAAACCTTTTTAGCCAACACCAGACCCAAAAGCTCTCTCTAGCTTTTTCCAGGGTCCACTGTGCTCCCTGGCTGGTGCTCTGCTTTTGTGCTTTTTTGCTGATGCCTCTCTTTCTGTTCTTGTCCATTCTCAGCTTCTGTGTGTTTGCCCTTCCTTCACATGCACACCTCCCCAAACAAACTCCTGGGTGGGTTCACAAATTCCTGGGTGGGTTTGTCTTGGGTGGAGGGCTCCTGATTAACCGGACAGTTTTGTTAATGGAAGGTTGTATTCAGATCCGGTCTCAAAGAGGTTTGTGATGAAAGCAGTCACCAGTACCTATCAGCATAACAATACTAAAAATAATGTGGATGATGATTACGAGAGAGTAGCACTGGGCCTTTAGTAGGACTACTGATATCGAGGCAGTGGAATTCAAAATAAGGCTGTGTATTAAGTGATTTTAGTCCAGGTGTATTGATCTTAAAAGGATGACAAAATCAGCAAGCTCTGAAAAGGCTGATATGACTCAGAAGCTGTGTGCATGTGTGCTCTCTTTTCGCACCATCCTCAATGGCAGCCATTTGAAAAGTCAGCCTTATGACCAGTTACCATGGTGAAGTAGTTGAAATACTGCAGTATTTCTCTCTCCTTAGAACAGGTAAAGTCTACCATATGCCTGATCCTACTGTGATGATACTGGTGATAAATATATATATATTTTTAATGGTGACATTATATTGCTGTTAGTATTTATACTGCAGTTGCCCCAAGGGGCCTCAATGAAGTTGGAGCCCCACTGTGTTAGGAGCTATGCAAAAGTGAAGGACAGTGTATGTGTTGCCTCTTCCTCAAGCTGAGCTCTGCTATATTTTTAAAAGGGCTCCGTCCCTTGTTTAATCTTGTTCTGGGAGACACTGAAAATGTTTATAAGAGGAAACCTAATTTTATTAGCATTAATGGGAAAAAAGCACAGCATGAATATCTAGGTAGGATAATTAAATAACTAGAAGAGACTCACTGGAGGAAAACACATTGTCCTGATGTCTTCTTAACAGATACAATATTATTCACCATGAGAGCTTAATAAACTCCTGATTGAGGTAGTTTGAAACGCAGCTATAATCTCACTGATCCAAGGTTTATGCATGGGGGAGCAGACAGGCAATTTATTACGGTGGCAGTTTAAGTGGGACAAGGAGGGTAGGCTATTTCTGAAATGAAATGAGCTACTAGAGCTATATATGGCCCTTTTTATTAATCAGATTGCTCCAGAGTAATATAGAGCATTTTCCCTCACTGAGATGAGGCTTTGTTCCTCTTAACTAGAAAGTTATTTGAAACCAATGGCTATCAAGTCACTTTCATGTCAAGACTTTAATGAACTTGAGACTGATTTATCTGATTTTGCCTGTAACTGAAATGACTGAATTTACTATGTTATTGCTCAAGTGAGCAATTTTATTAATCTGCTGGATTTAGGAAAAGTCCCAGGAACCTTAACTGAATTTTATAAAGCTCACAAAGAAATTTTCATTTAATTTTTTTGTAGATTTATTGGTTGGTTTTATGTGGTAGGATTTCACCTGGACCCTGTGATGTAGAGAAAATAGGGAAATTCTGATCTCACTCAGTAAAAATGGTGTAAATCCAGAGTAACTGAGTTGAAATCAATTTACACTGGATTTACATCAGAGCTCAAAATCTGGTCCAATAAACTTTAAAAAAATGAAAATAAAGAACTACTCTAATGGATATTAAGGGGTCTTTTCAATTGCCTTAATTTCATCAACAAAATAAATGGATGTGCAAGTAAGTACATGCATTATACACAAGTAGGCAATATTGGAGGTAGTGTGTTATGTGGTTACAGCATAAGACAGGGAGTTGAGAGACCTGGCTTCTAGTTTTACCTCTGCAACTGACTCATGTGATCTTAGGTATGTCATTTAGTACTAAGGCCCAGATGCTCAAAGGTATTTTAGGCACCTAATTCCAACTGAAATTAATGGGTGTTAGCTACAAACTGCCTTTGAGGGTCAGTGTTGAATGCCCACAACTCCTACTAAATACAAAAACGTAGTTACTTAGCTAAGAACATAAGAACATAAGAATGGCTGTACCGGGTAAGACCAAAGGTCCATCTAGCCCGGTATCTGTCTACCGACAGTGGCCACTGCCAGGTGCCCCAGAGGGAGTGAACCTAACAGGCAATGATCAAGTGATCTCTCTCCTGCCATCCATCTCCATCCTCTGACGAACAGAGGCTAGGGACACCATTCTTTACCCATCCTGGCTAATAGCCATTTATGGACTTAAC